>NC_139224.1:26233386-26657298 GCF_055691185.1 Crinia signifera
CCCTGCCCGTACAAACGCATCGGCCAGTGTGATACATGCGCATAATCGCGTCTCCCCAACCATCAAAAATGTGTTCGAATTCAGATCTGAATTGGCCCCTAAAACAGATGATTAACAAGTATATCCATGGATGTTTGCAGGCCCGCCAACAGGGGGGGTCCGTGGGGTCTGGAGTCCGGGGCCCTGAGAGAGAAGGGGGCCCTGACCTGGTCCTACAACTATTAACAGTGAATAGCTCCTTACCAGCTATCCATCTCTGCCCCTGCTTTCAGTCCCCGTGGTGTGCGTATTGGCTCAGATGCAGGCAGACGCTCCTCTGGTCCCGGACAGCTGTAGTTTTTTATATAAGTTTCTGACAGCCAGACACTTAAAAAAACTACATGTCCCAGCAGCCCCCGCTGTCCGGGCCAGAGCAGACCAAACTAATGGATGCCTGAAGCAGTTCTCACTAGTGAGAGCTGCTGCACAGGAGTCAGGAGGCGTCACTCTGGTGCATGGAGATGGTGCACTCACTGCCTGTGCGGATGAAGGGAAGAGGACCCAGCAAGTCACAAGGAACTCCCCCCTGTCAGCCCCACCACAGTGAGTACTTGTATTATGTAGTCTGACTCTTGTTCAGGCAGACCTCTCTGTTGCTCCCTCACTCCCAATTTCTCCTTTCCCTCTCTCTCTTCTGTTTCTCACTCTTTGTCACACACTCTCCAATTTCACCTATTCATTCTCTCACCCTCCCTCTTCCATTTACACACACACACACACACACTCACTCAGGGGGACCCTGCCTTTTTTGACAGTCCCGGGCCCCATCATTTCTGATGGCAGCCCTGGATGTTTGTTTTGTAAATGCAAGCTACATGTCCGCATCTCAAGTTTTACTGTTTCCCAACGCTTTATACCAGGTGGTGCGAGTCTCCAAAATTCGGGAGTCCCATTGATGTTTCAGGAGGGTAGGCAAGTATGGCATAGCTGTAGAACGCGTCATCATGTCTATGCAGGGAAGTAGAGAGGGGGGTGGGGTGGTTACGAAATTACCCATGCTTGGAATCACCTGGGAACCGGGGCTTGATAACTTGCAAAATATTGATATAATAGCATCCAGAGGGGTATATCCACACCTAGGGTTGGAGTACGCCTTCAGGGGGCTTGGGAAATTTAGAACAGGGGCCCCGAACCCAATCCCCCAGGCCTACCCATCATTGAAAATAAGTACAATTCATTTCCTGGGAGATATCCCATAAGCAGCGGTGATTCGCCTAATCCCCGATAAGCAGCTGCCGGGCCCTGGGCACATGGGCTTGTGGTCAATTTTCGGCCGATAAAAATGTATCCCAATAATGACCATCAGTGGCATCAACTGCATCTTTGGACGCAGATTTACTGCCATTAAAAGTTTTCTTCGGTTCTACGCCGCAGATCTGAGAAGCAGGTGGTGAAACAGCACCTGAAGCATTAGCATCACTTCTCCGAGCCGCGGCAACCTAAGGGTCAGCTCCTACCGCTCTTGCCCCCCACCCCTAAATCCGGCCATACATTATTTATACATTGTGCCCATTTACAATGACTGAATGTCTTAGCATGGAATTTTCATTCACACCAGATAAAACATTTTATCTTTATACATTTTTGCCATGGGACTAACATTCCTTATTAAATAATTTAAAAAAAAATTAATATATACAGTATACATTCACTAATTAAACTTGTTCAGGGAATTCTCTAATTAAACCCTGATTAATAAGTCTTCGTCCGGGCCCTGGAGACATTTTACAAAGCTAATCTGCATGACAGCTAATTTACACCTATACGCACGACACCAAAAAAAAATAAAAATTGTTAGACGTTAGTTGTTGTTTTTTTTTTTTTTTTAAGCTCCAGTATTTGGTTTAAAAGCCAATTGTAAAGGGTGCTATACTCCCAAATATTGTTCTATGGTACAGACTATTATAACTGTACATATTTAATAAACAAATTCTCCCTGATTTTGTTACAGCAAATTAAGATGCAAATTACGCATTGCCAGCTACAGTCAAGCATCAACCTGCATTCTCTGTATTTTTTGTGCGTTGGGATGAAAGTGACTGTTGTATCTGTTTGTGTTGCAACCATCTCTGCCAAATAAAGGATTAAAGCATTTTTTCTTCTAGATTGGTCAATAAATTTAAAGCAACATTCATATCACGTTGCGACTGTCCATGTTCTGTCTCCTGTGTGAGAAAAATTAATTGACTGTTATTCTCAAATGGTTACTCCGCCCCCTGCTTGCTGATTAATGATCTTCTTGCTAATTTGGATGTCAAACACGACATTCAAAATATTTATAGCCGGAATTTCACAGGATTTTCTACTCGGAACCCTCCTTGACTGGCTTGTTGTTAAGATGTTAACAAGTGTCCAATTGCAGACCTATTATACTGCAGTGCATTCACTGTACTGAGCAAAGTCTTTTCGTTTATTTTAAATCTGTGGAATTTGCAGTATAGATGATAAAAAAATATAGGTAAAACATATAAAATTTGTCATTTATTCCCCATTTTATTTATCTTTTTATTTTTTTAAAACATAATATATATTATGGGTGAAATTTAATGGGATGAGAGATTCAGGAAGTGAGAGATTTGGTAAGAAATCTCCAGGTTTTTTTTAAAAGCGGCAATCATTTACACTGCAAACTCAAAGCAGTTTTTTTGCAGTGTAAATGATTGCCGCTTTAAAAAAAGTGGAGATTTCTTACCAAATCTCTTACTTTCTGTACGGTGATGATGGCCAGCGATCAACAATTTTGTGGGAGTGATTCTTTGATAAAGAAACCATACTGGGGAGACGGTTTTGAGGAGACAGTATCGGTGAGACAATAGCTGGGTAAGGCCGGATTAAGGGTCTCATGGGCCTGGAGCTGAAAATGATCAAGGGCTTATAGTGAGAAATATGTATGCCATGTAGGCATGTGGAGCCCATATACTATACACCCCAATGTCTCCCTAAATCAGGGGTGGGGAACCTTTTTTGTGCCAAGGGACGTATGAATGGGGAAAAAACCTTCGAAGGCCATATGTAAAAATTTCTCTTAAAAATTGTCCTGCTGCAGCCGTCCCACACTCCGGCGGCTGCCGCTGAATAGGACTGACTGTCTCCGGCTGCTGTAGATTAAGAGGAATCGCGCGAGAACTACCAACCTCTCACAAGAATTCCCCTGTACTTGACTCCTGGGAAAGCCACCGGGCCAGTTGGTGGGCCACTCAGACTGGCTTCGGGAGTCGCAAACAGCCCCCGGGCCTGAGGTTCCCCACCCCTGCCCAATGTATAAAATATGTGTGAAAACAGAAATGCAATTTTAATACTTAGGATTTATGACCGACCATGTTACCAGCTGGTGGTCATCAGGCTGTCATGATGATGGAACTTGAATAGTTGCCGGCCGGGGGGTCATCCATGGGAACGCTCAGCATGTCATGGGCCTCCCTATGAAAGCACTGGGTGTACCCATGTCTACACGGGTGGGCTGATGTGTGTTGGGGTGGACGACTGAGGTCACAGGACGCCAGCCACCCGCCCTGTCTTTGTCCCAGCACTCAGCATTTCCCACTGACTTTTATTTGTGAAGCCAGGAGAAATCATTCGATGGGTCTGTGAAATGCGAAATGGCAATGCCTCTCAGATTTTCTCACCCTCTCAGTATCCTGGACCGTGGATTTTGAGTTATTTTCAATGAGGGCATGACCGCGTTTCCCATATTTAGACACGCCCTCTCAGAATCTTGGCCCTGTTAATGATGATTAATGATGGTGTGGCCACATCCCCTTCAGCAGTGCTCCACCTTGAGCAACTAGTCTGGATAAGCCGACGGCATAGAATAACTTGGAATCTCTGAAGATGGGTCACAGTCCTGCTTACTGGCCATTCTATTTTATTTGGGTGATTAATAGAAAGGGGCCAATTGAGACCCACTCGTAGAAGCCTGAATTTGTCTACGTTCCCAATGGCCCCAAGATAAGTCAGTACATGGTACATCTCAGCAGTGCCTCTCACCTCACTGCCCCAGCAGCACCTCAGTAGTGCCTCAGCGATGTCTCTCATGTTACTGATTCTGTCTGCTTCCATCTCCTAGTTATTAGCACTGTACAGCCAGATAATGAATCCAGGGCCTGATTCAGAATCAGCTCTCTAACATGTGAGGGCATGTGTACGCTAAAACATCCCCTCGCATTAAGCCTCACGGGTGAAACATCATTCGCTCACCATATAATTATTTTTCACCTGTTCTCTATTAAAAGTCGGGGTACTTGTGTAGTTTCACGCTCGCCACGCTATCTAAAATCAACTCCATGCCAACTTGGATAGTGGGGGTATGAACTATCCATGTTGGCATGGAGTTAAGTTAGTTTATTTTAGATAGTTTGCCGAGCGTAGAAACCGGAAGTAGCACGGCGCCATGCTGGCGCCGTGAAACTACACAAGTACCAAAGTCGGTCTAGGCCGACTTTTATTATGACCGCAGTTCGGGGTGGGTGTGACTGGGGTTTGTGCATGCATATATTTGCGCGTGCGCCAGTGGCGTAGCTACATATGTGGCAGACTTGGGAGAGTGGCGGCTTGGTAGAGCGGTGCCAGCGGGGTCTGTGGTGGGCGCCACTGGCTGAACTGACAGATGACCCAGGCAGCAGTGAGTGCCTGGGAATGAGCGGGTCCCCCCCCATGCATATGTAATGAGCGGGTCCCACTCATTACATATGCACAGGGCGGGGACTCGCTCATTAAATATGCACTGCACTGGGTCCCTGCTAATTAGATATGCACAAAACGGGAACATCCCAGCGATCACTGCTGCTTGGGTCGCCTGTCCGCTCAGCAGCCAGCGGCGCCCGTAGTCCATGGCCTCACCCCTTCTTGGGGCGGGGGG
The DNA here is from genome assembly GCF_055691185.1 of Crinia signifera. Classification (NCBI taxonomy): domain Eukaryota; kingdom Metazoa; phylum Chordata; class Amphibia; order Anura; family Myobatrachidae; genus Crinia; species Crinia signifera. The sequence continues at coordinate 26,238,284 of NC_139224.1, forward strand.
CAGAATTTTGATGAATTTGGACCGTGATGAACGAATTTGTGTGATTAACAGACAGTGTAATTATTTTTTCACTAACAGTAAATTTATTGCCATCTGGCAACGATGAACGCACAACATTAGATGCAGTTCCATGCATTAGGCAGTGCCTGATATACAACATAATGTGCAACATTTTAAAAGTCAATTTTAAATTATAGGTGACAATTACTTTGATTAGGCACAATAGAAAATCCACTTCTCTAAATCACTTTCCCAGCCCTGCCAGGCAGTCTGCGAGCCATGCTATATGAGGCGCAATTAATTCCTAATTTACTAATTATCATGAGTGAACAGGGAAAAAAAACACAGTGACAATTCAGAGAAATACATCTCTCAGAGGAGGATTGAATACAGGAAAAAATGTATGGGGTAGCAAGGTGTTTAATCAATTTCATCTGCTTCTAGGACCTGCCAGGAGTCTGCGATATATATATATATATATATATATATATATATATATATATAAAGGTGAGAGAAAGCGCCTCCTAGTGTAATATGTTTAAAAGTTCAAAACCCTTCACCATGTGGGAAAGGAACACCCCCAAAAGTAAAGAAGTACCGTAAGAAGTGGTATCACACCACTGTAATGTGAGCCTGATTTTAGTATCGCGGGTTTAGCTGATACACTCCGGGTTCCTCAGACATCTATGTTGCCTTCTGTGGACATTTCACGCATATCACCCATTTAGTGCTTAGCAGGTTTCAGAAAATAAATATATAAAGGAGATAATAGTGTAATATAGTAACATTTACACAAAACAATGACAACTCAGTTGCCCTTACAATGTCAAGATAGAATAAAAGCTTATCTGGTATGTGCTCTGCCAGCACCCATGAGGTCAGTCACTGCCCACCAAATGTGTTCCTCAATGCGTTTCGTCCATTGCACTTAATGCTGGACTTCTTCAGGAGTGTGAAGAGACCTACATGTCGGTCCCCATATTTATACTATTAATGATTGCCTATTATCATCCCAATTAGAGCTGTTTCCCCGCATTCGCGGTAAACAGCTTCCGGTCCCGGTCGTTGGAACACACCGGAAGTGACGCGCACACTACTTCCGGTTTCGGTCACTCTCTCTAATACTTTCAGCGGGAGCCGGCTTCCTCTAGTTGGAACGCAGGCCTCCCGCTGTTGTGGCACGCATCCCACTTCCTATTACGGCCACTCGTTCTAAGTCTCTCAGCGGGAGCCGGCTTCCTGTAGTTGGAGCGCAAGCCTCCCGCTGTTGTGGCACGCATCCAGCTTCCTGTGTGGGGTCCCCATAACCCTATCACAGTGCTGTTTAATTATGTCACTCTTAACGGAGAAGTATGTTTTTTTCACATAACAGACTTAGTGGTGCATCATTAATAGCGCATTACGTATAACACCAACTTATACATATGTTATGTTGTAACAATCACGTTACCCCATTATAGTTCTTAGGTACAGATGATCTTAGTATATTGGAAGGAGGGAAGGACAGAGGAAAAATTCCCAAAACTATAAATAGGGCAGGCAGTGTGCATGGTGGGGAGGGCTGTAGAGAGTCTATTGAAGGGGAGAGGGGAAAGAGGAAGCTAGTAAAGAATTCAAATGGGTCCTGGGGTGAAACTAATCACAATATTAGAGCCATATCTAAAAATAAACATAAATTAAAATGCTTACTGGCTAATGCAAGAAGCTTAGTGAGTAAAATCGGGGAGCTAGAAACGGTGATCAGTAGGGACGACTACGACATCATTGGTATTACAGAAACATGGTGTAATGAGACGCACGACTGGGCATTAAACATGGAGGGATATACACTCTACAGGAAAGACAGAGAAAATAGAAGGGGCGGGGGTGTGTGCCTATTTGTAAATAATAACTTAACATCATGTGAGAAAAATATGAGCACAGACCTAGAAAAAGACAACTCGGAGACAGTGCGGGCAGAGATAACCGACAATAATAAAAAAAACTAAATTATAATAGGGGTATGCTATAGACCACCAAATATAAACAAAAGGGAAGAGTCTCTTCTTTTAAACCAAATCAAACAATCATCAAATCAGGGTCAGGTATTAATTATGGGGGATTTTAATTTACCCGACCTGGGCCCTTATTCTGATTGACGCGGACTTTACCGCGTACTTACGGATCGCGTCTTTATGGCGTCTGCGCATGCGTGGAGAACGCTACGCGCATGTGCCACGCCTTGACTCGGTACCAGTTCGGGCAAATCCCGTCCAAAACTGTTCACCGCTATCAGTCGGGAAATAGGGGCGTATTATGGGCGTCATGCGGAATGACACATGGGCGTAGTTTCAAAGTGGGCAAAACGGGGCGGAAACATGGGCGGACACGGGGGAGTACACTTATGTTGGGGGGCGTACATTCGGAAACCACTCCGAATGCACGCGATCAAAAAGGGAAGAAATGTGCGGTGTCCACAAGTGTACTATTGCTTTGCGGACACCACTCGTTCATGCGGTAGGCGAACGTACGCCTAATGACTACAAGCATTAACACCTGAACCCAATAGAATCGACTCCTTTACTCATTACTCACTAATAGGACGCTTGTCAGTGCTTTAATTGAAACCATTGCACTTCAATTGCTGTAAGGGTTAATGTGTGCAATGCATGTGTTAGGCATGCTTGTAAGGATATATTGGAATCTAATTGATTCCAATTCCAAATAAGCATTTTTTTATGAGGATAGGTAATTGAATAAGTGGGTCATGTGATGTATAGCAGAAGATACTTCATAGTGGGTTGTTTGGCGTAAATACTCCGCTTACGTGCGGTAGCACCGCTTGGCTCCCGTTCGGATGCGGTATTCCCGAGCATACTCTGTAATACTCTGTAATACCGTGCCGAATCGGAGTGTTTCTCCCGCACACGCATGCTTTGTATGTCGTCCGTAAACACGCCCTGTTCTTAAAGAGTGAGTCCGTCCGAATGCGGAGGACCCGTGGGCGTTTCTACGGACGATGGCCGCACGCGGCAAAACACCGTGGCGTGCGGACCGCACCGTAAGAATGCGGGAATATCCGCACCGATCAGAATAAGGGCCATTGATTGGGAAAACGAAACCGGTAAATCAGCAAGAAGCAATGGGTTCTTAAGCTTACTTAACCCCTTCCTGACAGAGCTAGTTTTTGCGTTCCTGACAGAGCCATTTTTTTCAAATCTGACATGTCTCACTTAAGTGGGGATAACTTTTTTTTGCTTTTACTTATCCCAGTGATTTTGAGATTGTTTTCTCGTGACACATTGTACTTCAAGTTAGTGGTAAATTTTCGTCGATACAGTCTGTGTTTTTTTGTGAAAAATACCAAAATGTCGGAAAAAAATGGAAAATTTTGCGATTTGCAAAATGTTAAATTTTCTGCTTGTGAGACAAATAATCTTACCACTCAAAATAGTGAATAACTAACATAGACCATATGTCTACTTTATGTTGACATCATTATTTCAACTTCCTTTTAATTTTTTGGGACACTAGGAGGCTTACAATATGAATAGCAAATTCTCAAATTTTCAAGAAAATTTCAAACACTGATTTTTTTAGGGACCAGTTCAGTTCTGATGTGACTTTGAGGGACTTGTATGTGAGACACCCCCATAAATGATGCCATTTCAAAAACTGCACCCCTCACAGTATTCAAAACAGCATTTTGGAAGTTTGTTAACCCTTTAGGTGTTTCACAGGAATTAAAACAAAGTGTAGGTGAAATTTCAAAATTTCTTTTTTTTTGCAGAGTTTCAATTTTAATACATTTTTCTAACGAATACAGTAGATTTTACTAGAGAAATGTGACTAAAAATTGATTCCCCCAATTCTTTTGTTTTCATAAATATCCTATATGTGGCCCTAGTGTGCACGGTGACCAAACCACAGGCTTCATAATAGAAGGAGCACCTACTTGATTTTGGAGCCTCCTTTTTATGAGATTATTTTTTAGGCACCATGTAGGTTTCTAGGCACCATAAGATGCTAAAAGTTAGGAACCCCCCCACAAGTGACCCCATTTTGCAAACTACACCCCTCAGGGAATTCATCTAGGGGTATAGTGTACATTTCAAACCCCCAGGGGTTTCACCAATTTTGATACAACTGGGCTGTGAAAATGAAAAAAATTAATTTTTCATTTTCACAGCTCAGTTGTATCAAAATTGGTTAAACCCCTGGGGGTTTGAAATGTACACTATACCCCCTGATGAATTCCCTGAAGGGTGTAGTTTGCAAAATGGGGTCACTTGTGGGGGGGTTCCACTGTATAGGTGCTTCAGGGGTCATTCAACCAGAATCTGTGCTGCAAAATCCAAAAATCACTCCTTCCCTTCTGAGTCCTGCCATGCACCCAACTGGTATTTTTTGGTCACATGTGAGGCATTGCCGTACTCGGGAGAAATTGGGGCACAGATTTTGGGGTGCTTTTTCTCCTTCATTCCTTGTGAAAATGAAAAATTTTGAGCCAGATCTGCATTTTTGTGTAAAAAATGTAATTTTTCATTTGCACAGCCCAGTTGTATCAAAATTGGTGAAACCCCTGGGGGTTTGAAATGTACACTATACCCCTAGATAAATTCCCTGAGGGGTGTAGTTTGCAAAATGGGGTCACTTGTGGGGGGGTTCCACTGTATTGGTGCTTCGGGGGTCTTGCTAATGCGACATAGCACCCACCATTCATTCCACCAGAATCTGTGCTGCAAAATCCAAATATCGCTCCTTCCCTGCTGAGTCCTGCCATGCACCCAAATGGTATTTTTTGGTCACATGTGAGGCATTGCCGTACTCGGGAGAAATTGGGGCACAGATTTTGGGGTGCTTTGTCTCCTTCATTCCTTGTGAAAATGAAAAATTTTGAGCCAGAACTGCATTTTTGTGTAAAAAAATGTAATTTTTCATTTTCACAGCCCAGTTGTACCACAATTGGTGAAACCCCTGGGGGTTTTAAATGTATGCTATACCCCTAGATGAATTCCCTGAGGGGTGTAGTTTGCAAAATGGGGTCACTTGTTGGGGGGTTCCACTGTATTGGTGCTTCGGGGGTCTTGCTAAAGCGACATAGCACCCACCAAAATTCCACCAGAATCTGAGCTGCAAAATCCAAATATCACTCCTTCCCTTCTGAGTCCTGCCATTTTTTGGTCACACATGAAGCATTGCCGTACTCGGGAGAAATTGGGGCACAGATTTTGGGGTGCTTTTTCTCCTTCGTACCTTATGAAAATGAAAAATTTGGAGCCAGAACTGCATTTTTGTGTAAAAAAATGTAATTTTTCATTTTCACTGCCCAGTTGTATCAAAGTTGGTGAAACCCCTGGGGGTTTGAAATGTACACTATACCCCCTGATGAATTCCCTGAAGGGTGTAGTTTGCAAAATGGGGTCCCTTGTGGGGGGGTTCCACTGTATAGGTGCTTCAGGGGTCATTCAACCAGAATCTGTGCTGCAAAATCCAAAAATCACTCCTTCCCTTCTGAGTCCTGCCATGCACCCAACTGGTATTTTTTGGTCACATGTGAGGCATTGCCGTACTCGGGAGAAATTGGGGCACAGATTTTGGGGTGCTTTGTCTCCTTCATTCCTTGTGAAAATGAAAAATTTTGAGCCAGATCTGCATTTTTGTGTAAAAAAATTTAATTTTTTACACAAAAATGCAGTTCTGGCTCAAAATTTTTAATTTTCACAAGGAATGAAGGAGACAAAGCACCCCAAAATCTGTGCCCCAATTTCTCCCGGGTACGGCAATGCCTCACATGTGACCAAAAAATACCAGTTGGGTGCATGGCAGGACTCAGAAGGGAAGGAGTGATTTTTGGTGGTGGAATGAATGGCGGGTGCTATGTCGCATTAGCAAGACCCCCGAAGCACCAATACAGTGGAACCCCCCCACAAGTGACCCCATTTTGGTCACCAGCTTTGGGAGGGGGGCTGGCGCTGCGGCTGGCGGGGGGGTGGGAGGGGTGCTGGCGCTGCGGCAGCCGGGTGGGTGGGAGGGAGGGGGGCTGCCGGGTGGGAGGGGGGGGGGGCTGGCGATCGTTGGTGATCGGTGCGGTATACGCACACACACACACACACACACACACACATATATATATTTATATATATATATATATATATATGTGTGTATATATATATATATATATATACATATATATACATATATATACACACACATATATATATATATATATATGTGTGTGTATATATATATATATATATATACACATTTGCACATTATTTTTTATTTTATTTTATTTTTAACTTTTCCAGCAGCAGCATGATGCTGCTGCTGCTGCTGCGGGGGGGAGGGGGGAGGAGGGGAGCGCAGCGTGCGCTCCGGACGTAGCGGTGGAGCCGGGGGAGCTGCTGCTGCTGCCGGGTGAGTGCCCGGCGGGTGGGAGGGGGTGCTGCCGCTCGGTGGTGATCGGTGCTGCACCGATCACCACCGTTTTCTGTGTTACCGAGCGGCTTAGCCGCCGGTAACACAGGAAACGCTGTGATTGACTGTTCAGATTTGAACAGCCAATCACAGCGATCGCCGACCGGGGGGGGCACCCCTGCCCCCCCTGGGCGGCGAGGGGGGATGTCTGCTGTCAGGGACAGCAGACATCTCTTAACTGTCACCGCGTCTATAGACGCAGTGACAGTTAGAAACCATGACGTACATTTATGCCATGTGTCGGGAAGTACTTCCCGACCATGACGTAAATGTACGTCAAATGTCGGGAAGGGGTTAAAGACCAGTTTATTACACAAACGGTAGAAACTCCAACTCGTGATGAGGCACTCTTGGACTTAGTATTAACAAATAACACAGACTTAGTTTCAAACACAAAAGTAATTGAACAATTAGGGAACAGTGACCACAATATGGTTTCACTGGAAATCAACTTCAGTAAATTACATCAAAAAGGATCTGCAAAAATACTAAACTTCAGAAAAGCGAACTTTGAATTATTCAGGGAAGCCCTAACAGGAATTGGGTGGGAAACGGTTATGGAGGGAAAAAATGCAGAGGAAATGTGGGATACTCTAAAAAAGGTGCTTGATTCACTAACTATTGAATACATTCCTAAAGTAAATAAAGGTAAATTCAATAAAAAAAAAGCCACCATGGTTGGACAAAAAAGTAAGGTCAGCTATCAACAATAAAACAAGAGCATTTCAATTCTATAAAAATAACTTGAATGAGGAGGCGTTCGCAAAATACAAAGAATCAAACAAAACTTGTAAAGGGGTAATCAAAGCAGCTAAAAGATTATATGAAGAGCGCATAGCCACTGAAGGCAAAACCAACCCAAAGAAGTTTTTTAAATACATAAATAGTAAACGTTTAATTAAGGAAAACATAGGCCCACTAACTGATACTAGTGGAAAAAGTGTTACTGAGGACAAGGGAAAAGCAAAACTGTTAAATGAGTTCTTCTCATCAGTATTTACTAAGGGAGAGCAGACTGTGGAACGAACATTTACCACAAACGGGACAAATAAGCCAGATCTCATTGTGGATTTCACGCCGAAGGAAATAGTACTGAGGCTAAGCAAACTCAAAACAAATAAATCACCAGGGCCAGATGGGATTCATCCGAGGGTATTAATGGAATTAAGGGATGAACTTGCTACCCCCCTACATTATATCTTTAGCAAGTTACTATCGTCAGGTATAGTACCAAAAGATTGGAGAATAGCAGAGGTAGTGCCAATATTCAAAAAAGGAAAAAAGGAAGATAAAAATATTGGAGTATTCATCTCACTATAAGTTCAAGATGACTACATTTCTTGACTCACTAATAATGCATTATTAAAAAAGGAGTGTTTAAAGGAATTTCTTGATTATAAAAAAGGAGCAATTTCATAATTATCATTTCGTTCCAGAGTTCGGTACCAGAGTCTTAAGTTCATGGATCCAAAACATCTATCCTCCTAGATAATAAATTCTCCCTACCCCCTCCTCTGGGGCCTAGGACAACAAGCGGCCGGCACTGGGTTGTCAGGCCCAACAAAAAATATTACAAAGAAAAAGGGTATGCCGGCGCTGGCTGCTTCAATAAGATGTACTCAACGGTTTGAAAAAGTATAAATCTTTATTTTACACAATGTTCTATCAATACATTTCTAAAAGACAAATATGTATGCATACATGAATAATATAACTATAAGGTAAAAAAGAATAAAATATTCGATAGGTGCTGTAGGGTTTTTGATGTGAGCAATTTTTGCGCAATAGAAAGTCTAGGACTCCATAATGAAATATTTATATTACCATCCTTTTTATGTATCACCTGGATATTTATACCACCCAGCTTGTGTTACAGTTCACAAGGCTTTTCATTTTATAAGACTTAGATCCATCTAAATTCGAAAAACTTCTTGGACCGGAATGTGCAAATATTGCATTTAAAAAATCTGGTCCCATGGGTCACGCTTGTTGGTTCTCTCTTCGGGAGCATGCTAGGTGCCAATTTATCTTTAAGGCTTCCTGCTTTCTTAAAAACTATGTCTGGTTGAGATGCCAATATCTTATTTAGGATTGGGTCAAGTTGAAAGACATTCCAATGTTTCCTAAGTACCTCTCTGATAACATTTTCATGGGAACTATAGGTAGTTATGAAATCGAGTCCATCCTTTTTGTTGTTTTTTCTTTTGTATTGTAACAGAGCCTCTTGATTGGTACTTCTAGTTCTTTCAAGGGCTTGATCCATTAGTTCTTCCGGGTACCCCCTCTCCAGGAATCTGGTCTTGTATATAAGTGAGGGTCCCGAGAATACAACTATGAGCCTGTTTCAGACTAGGTTAGGGGTATCCAAAAGAATGGATGTGTGTCAGAGGATTTTTAATGAAAATAATGAACTGCCTACAAAGAGTCTGGATGACAAATTCTGGGAAATTGAAAGGATCCTGGCTAAAGAGATACGCACCTGGTGAGACATTGCAAGCTTGGAGCAGTATATAAAAAATGATAGAATCCCTAGAGGACTAAAGAGCCCCACACACAGGGCGATATGAAGCCATTTTCTGAGCGATTTAACATATTTTAAATGAATCGCTCAGAAAATGGCAGAGAATTGCTGTGCACACACAGCAATTCAAAAGTGCGTCCCCGCAGCCCCATGATTAATAACAGACCCACTGGTTAATTCAGAGCACTCACTCAGACCATCGCAGCAGTGTTCTGAGAGTGCTCTGAATCTGCCCTACCTCTTGTCTGCCCACCGACTAGTGGGACCAAATGGCTGTCATACATACTGACAGCGCTGCTGTATGGATGTGCTGTGCACCTGCGCGTGTAGTGCCGCCGGTCCCGTCCACACTGACAACGCAGATTTTCTGCCGCCGCTGGAGACAAACCCCCCCCCCCCCCATGCCGGGTGCAGAGATGAGGAGCGGTTGTCTCCGGTGACTGCTGCCAATGTAGTCAACCCCCCACCCTTGACAGGAACCTAGGTGTTTAGCGGCAGCTCCAAAAACTGCTGCCGCCGGCCGCTGCAAACCACCCCCCATCAGGCACCTGGGTGTTTAGCATCGGCTCCGGTCACTGCCGCTGGTGGAGTCCCCCCTTGCCCGGCTCCTATCTTTGCCACCAAACCCCTGCCAGGCGAAACTCTTCCCATTGCCGCCGGACCCATCCCCAGAGTCCCATCACTGGACCCCCCCTGCACACCAGGTAGGTTTGACACATATGCATATTGCGCCTCTGTCCCTGCATCTCCCCCCTGCCTTTGTCCCTGCATCACCCCTCTGCCTTTGTCCCTGCGTCACCCTGCCATCTCTGTCCCTTTGTCTTCCCCCTGTGTCTCCCCTTTGTCTCTGTCCCTGCATCACCCCGTCATCTCTGTCCCTGCATCACCCCGCTGTCTCTGTCCCTGCATCACCCCACCATCTCTGTCCCTGTGTCTTCCATGTGCGTCTCCCCGTCATCTCTATCCCTGCATCTCCCCATTTTCTCTGTCCCTGCATCACCGTGCCGTTAAAATTCACAGTTTGCCACATGTAAATTTTGTCTTAATCAGTGTGTCAAAATGTATACGTATCACCTATATGGAGTTGTGTCAGATTTTTTCCCTTGCTATATGCTGAGTGACCTGTGAGGGCAAGTGTTTTCTGGTGAGAACACTGGCCCTGACCGATTAATAACCAGCGTGCTGGTTATTAATCGACAAGGCGATAACGACGCGCGGGGCTCATTATCTGAGAGAGTGAAATCTCTCATGCTGAATCTCCCATTATAAATCTCTGGCACAAAACTCTGCGTATGTAGGGCCCTTATGGGTACAAAAGGAATCCACATTTGTAAGTACAAATGGACAGTTCACAAAACAATAGGAGCTTATCTTACATGACTGCACGGTGAGATTAATGAAGCTCATCGTTGAAGAAAAAGGTACGGACCTTATACAATTAGAAAAATAATTGAAAATAAAGGAGAAAGAGATGGAAGAACACAAAAATAGTGAAGATTTTAAAAAAAAATGAGACAGTACTGGTGAAAAAATTGGAGGAGAAAATTGAGGAGGAAGTCATACACATCAAAGAGAAAAAGCATAGAAGAACTTTCCTGTGATCCCAATCTTCTACAGTACTTCTTACCGAAGGTTCATAAGAGACCACTGAACCCACCTGCCCACAAATTTAACTGAATACGTGGAGGTGTTCCTAAAGAAATATGTACCAGGTTTGAAATCTTATGTTAAGGACACCACGGCCGTACTTCAAGTCCTGAAGGATATCAAATGGGAAGAGCAATACGTGGGCTACAGTCAGTGGCGTAACTAGGTACATGTGGGCCCCATAGCAAAAGTTTGTAAGGGCCCCTATTTATCACCTTCTTTCACATTATAATGCTGAAAAATGTATACAGCACATGATACTTTGACAGGCAAAGTAGGCCCCTTTCAGCTCTGGGCCCCATAGCAGCTGCACCCCCTGCACCTATGGTAGTTACGCCCTTGGCTACAGTGGATGTACAGTCCCTTTATACTTCTATGGATCACGGCAAGGAAATAAAATCATGCGGAGAATTTTTGGATAATGATCAAGATCTTGACATCAAGCATAAGGAATTAATTTGCATTTTAATCAAATTCATTTTGAGCCACAATAATTTAAAATTTTTAGAGCAATTTTACAATCAAGTATGCGGAACAGCAATGGGTACAGTGTTCACACCCAGATTCGCCAAACATTTACAACAACAACCCATTCCTGGATAAAATAGTCTTATACATTAGGTATATAGACGACATTTTAATAATTTGGAACGGATCAGAGTAGGATTTTTAAAAATTTATACGATTGATTGAAGTGAACGATTACAATTTATCATTTACATATCAAACAACAAAGAGGAATTGGAATATCTGGATCTGATACTCATGAAGAAAGAGAGGAAGGTCATCACCAAGAATTACATTAAAAAGGTTGACGCAAACTCGTATGTTCACTTTCAAAGTAACCATAAAAAACAAGGGAAAACAAAGAATTCACCAGTTCACCAGAATCAAAAGAAACTGTACGGAAACATCAGATTGTGAAGAACAACTGGAGATATACAAGACCAGATTCCTGGAGAGGGGGTACCCGAAAGAACTAATGGATCAAGCCCTTGAAAGAACTAAAAGTATCAATCGAGAGGATCTGTTAAAATACAATAGAAAAAACAACAAAAAGGATGGACCCAATTTCAGAACTACCTATAATTCCCAGGTACTTTGGAAACATTGGAATGTCTTTCAACTTGACCCAATCCTGAACAAGATATCGCCATCTCAACCGGACATAGTTTTTAAGAAAGTATGCAGCCTTAAAGATAAATTGGCACCTAGCATGCTCCCGAAGAGAGAACCAACAAAGCGTAACCCATGGGACCAGATTAAAGGCTTTTTTAAATGCAAAATGTGCAATATTTGCAAAATTGCACATTCCGATCCAAGAAGTTTTTCTAATTCAGATGGATCTAAATCTTAACAAATGAAAAACCTTGTGAACTGTAACACAAGCTGGGTGGTATACATGTTGGAATGCAAATGTGGTCTCAAGTATGTGGGCAAGACAAAGAGACAACTGAAACTTAGGATACAGGAACATGTCAGAGGTATTAAACAGAAGGTTGAAATCCACACAATTCCAAGACATTTCAATCATCACAATGGGAATGAAGAGGATCTAAATTTCAAAGTACTAGAATATGTTGTCCTAGGCCCTAGAGGAGGGGGTAGGGAGATTTTATTATCTAGGAGGGAAATGTTTTGGATCCATGAACTTAATACTCTGGTACCAAACGGGTTAAATGATAATTATGAAATTTGCTCCTTTTTTTATAATCAAGAAATTCCTTTTAACACTCCTTTTTTAATAATGCATTATTAGTGAGTTAAGAAATGTAGTCATCTTGAACTTATAGTGAGATGAATACTCCAATATTTTTTATATAATTAATTTTACATAAATTTTAACGCATTTTTAAAAAGATTGTGAAATTGCACCCTGTAAATTCATGTAATTGTGGTTGTGGATCCCCTTTATGTGAATGGGGCGAGGTGTTCCAACATGATGCAAGAAACAGGGGGGCAGGCACTGTGACCATTTTAAACCTCTCTGTGAATTGATCGGGGGGGGGGGGGGGGGGGGGGCGACGACGATGACACACTTCCACTACATCCATGATTGTATATGTATAAGATGGTGTTATATGTAATGCGCTATTAATGATGCACCACTAAGTCCGTTCTCTGTTAAGTGTGACATAAGTAAACAGCACTGTGATAGGATTATGGGGAGCCCACACAGGAAGCTGGATGTGTGCCGCAACAGCGGGAGGCTTGCGTTCCAACTACAGGAAGTCAGCTCCCACTGAGAGACTTAGAACGAGTGGCCGTAATAGGAAGTGGGATGCGTGCCACAACAGCGGGAGGCCTGCGTTCCAACTACAGGAAGCCGGCTCCCGCTAAGAGTGTTAGAGCGAGTGGCCCGAACCGGAAGTAGCGGGCGCGTCACCGGAAGTGACGCGTGTGTTCCAACTACCGGAACTGTAAGCTGTTTACCGCAAATGCGGGGGAACAGCTCCGATTGGGCTGATAATTGGTAATCATTACTAGTATAAATATGGGGACCAGCATGTAGGTCTCTTCACACTCCTGAAGAAGTCCAGCAATAAGTGCAAGGGACGAAACGCGTTGAGGAACACATTTGGTGGGCAGTGACTGACCTCATGGGTGCTGACAGAGCACCCACCCATAGGTGTGCGCACATTGATTATTAGGGGTGCACAGGCACCCCCTAATGCTGTACCCACCCTTATGAGCACCTCCTTCTTTACAAAAGACTTTTGCTTTTTAGTACTGTATTCCATTGAAAGAAGTGCCCATCAATCAATTATGTGTGTTTTGCATTATTAATTATACTAGACCATTATCAGATCACTACATACCTGCGTCATCCATTTATGTTTTTTACTTTATTTGCATGTACTGTTACACAGTAATTAGAAGATTAAAACTGAAATAGGCAGGATTCGTTCAGCATCCTGATGAAGCCGTTAAGGTGAAACTAGTCGATCTGAAGAAGGCTGGATCCCACTGGCACTGTGCAGGTTACCACACAGCCCACCTGGGAAGTCTGCTGGCAGACCCTCAGCCACTACAGCGCCCTGGTAAGCATCAACAATTTGGATACAAAATCACACCTGCTACCTTGTGCAAAGTACCAAAGTATGACTAACTTTTAACCCGATATAAAAAGGTTACTCTCAAGGGACATTGCTACCCACACCACCACCACTTAAGAAGGATATATACCCCTTCGTTTTAATACATGTTTAAATGTATGTTTGTCTTTTATTGTCTGTTGTATTAGTAAAATTGTTCTTTCTAATCGTATTTATATTTTTCTCTTGAACTACTAATGACACATTACCATTTGTATTTGTATTTTTCTGTACCTTTGAAAAACCTTAAAAAGAATAAACAATTTATTTTATTTAAAACGATGCCAGGAGCATAGTGTGTTTGTCACTGGTATATATGTGGTTTTGCGCAGAGTATACCATTTTTCCTTGTTCCGTTACCACTCAAGGTATTCTGTAGTATACCATTTACTCAGCTGCAATCATATATATAGGGATAGCACAGACCTCGAACCCCCTCCCTCCTTTTTATCTGAAACAGGCAGGAGATTACGGTGTGGCTGAGAGACAGCTTATATTGTAGCGAGCGCCAACAGATGATGGTCGACACGCCTGATTGGCGATGTTTGATAAACCCAATGGGCGATATTAGACATGCCCAATAGGTGGTGCTAGGAACACCCCTTTGACAGAGCACCCCCTGTCATTGTTTTGTGTAAATAAAATTGTGTTACTATATTACACTATTATCTCCTTTATATATTTATTTTCTGAAACCTCCTATGCACTAAATGCATACCTCCCAACAGTCCCGATTTTAGCGGGACAGTCCCGATTATCAGGGCCTGTCCCACTGTCCCACCCGCGGGCGGCAGTGTCCCGCGGTGTGGGGGGGCTGTTGGGAGTCCCCCCTGTCAGCTGCTAAGCAGCGGGGAATAAACGCTGTGCGCATGCGCACAGCGTCTATACCCGCAGCCAGGGGGCTGGGGGCATGGCTAGAGGCTCACAGAGCCTCTGGGTCATGCCCCCATAGCGGCAAAATGGGGGCGTGGCCTCGCGGGAGAGCCGCAAGTATAGACCACGCCCCAAATTAGGCCACGCCCCCCGAAAATTTCGACGCGCCGCAGCAGCTGCGGCCCGCCTGCTGAGCTTCCAAAGTTGGGAGGTATGAATGGGGGATATACGTGAAATGTCCACAGAAGGCAACATAGACGTCTGAGGAACCCGGAGTGTATCAGCTAAACCAGGGATACTAAAATCAGGCTCACATTACAGTGGTGTGATACCACTTATTACGGTACTCCTTTACTTTTGGGGGTGCTCCTTTCCCACATGGTGAAGGGTTTTGAACTTTTAAACATATTACACTAGGAGGCGCTTTCTCTCACCTTTATTTACAGATCCATTTGAGAGTGTTCCCGGACAGAAACATTTTGGAGAGTAGCCGCCCTGAAGAAGAGGGACTGTGTTTACAAAGTATTTGGAGTGCAAATAACTCCCAATTTGAACTTTTTATAAAGGACATTTATTCATTGTATCATTGGTTGACCACAAGGAGAATAGCGTTAGTGCCATCTCTGCATTTTTATATATATATATACACACACACACACACACACAGTGGCAAACGCAGGAGAGGGGTTTCCAAATGTCCAAAATCTCCCACTCTGTGGGGCATTGGATTAAGTACGGGAGTCTAGGGAACGGTAACAGCAATAAAAATTGTTCTTGTTATACACTGGATACTGCATGGAATACAGTATTAATATTTAACAGTACAGATGGTTTATAGCAGGGGTGTCAAACACAAGGCCCGCGGGCCAAATCCGGCCCGCCAGACCTCTTCATGTGGCCCGCGCAGCCACCACCAGCCTTCACCTTTTATTCTCGATGTTTTTTTTTTAAACAAGAAAGCCTCCTCTTCAGCGCATGCGCGGCAGCCTACAAGCCAGAGAACGTCTGCCCTCTAGCGCAGTGCCGCCGGTCGTCAACCCCTCCTCCGCTCCCACCTGCTGTATAGGAGCCAGAAAGAGGAAAGAGCAGGTCCGTCATGGTGAATGGTGCTGCTGCTGCTGTGCGCTCCAGGTCACTTACTGCTGAGTGTGCACTGCACAGTGACCGGGAGCACGCTGCCCCCCACTCCTGGATAAATAGTGCGAGGAGCGCTACTCACAGGAGGGAGGGGGAAATGCGCCTGTGTGAGAGCGCAGCTGTGTCCTTGGTGGTGGAGCAGCTCAGACTGGAGTGGACGCATCAGAGCGGGTAAGTGTCAAACTCTCTGCCTATGTGTATGTGTGTGCACTGGCACATTGCAGCCCATCATTAATTGCTGTGTCCCATGATAATAAGCAGGACATATGCCCTAAGACTGAGTGCTGCCCCCCTGTGCAGGCAGCGTGTGCCCTAATGCACTGCAGTTCACAGCAATAGCAGGAGGGAAATGCTACTGCTAAATTACAGTGGTATTGTTTGGGACATACTTGTATGAATTACACTATTATGATAATAAAGAGTGGACACATAGTCCTACAGATACAACCGGCCCTTTGAGGGTGACCAAACTGCTGATGCGGCCCCCGATGAATTTGAGTTTGACACCCCTGGTTTATAGTATAGTCTGTTTCAAACATTTAAATAAGATAAGTGGTCAGGAAAGGGTTAAACATTTAATAAATAAATACGCAAACATAATAGAACAAGTACTGCACTTTCTAAGCTCACAATCTCCCACTTTATGGTAAGGCTCCTGTCTCTTCCTCCTGGCGGCTACTCTCTGGTCCATTGCGATGTTTGAGGGCTCAGATCCACACATACAGTACATTTGGTAGAAAAAGCTGGTACAATGGGCACGTACAGCAGTACTGCATTATGTGGGTGTGGCTCTACTTATCATATTATACACCAGCTATTGTCACAATTTAAGGCACTTACCAAGAGGAGGGGGTTTCTGGGCAACCATAAACCCCCCTGCATTGTTATCCAGAGAAACTATATTGGAAGACAATCGCCATTCATTAATTCCTTATTTTAAGGTTTGTACAACTGACAAAGAGAGAATAGAAAGAGCGTTGTAGAGGATGAGGCCTCTATTTAGTGCCATGAAACTCTAAATTCTTTTTTAATGACTGTACTGCTGTGAGGGGGTTTGGGAGGCAGAGGCAGATTTAGATCTCATGGGGCCCTAGTCAAAATACCAGTTTGGGTCCACTATATTTTCTAGGCTGATTGTCGGCGGCATCGATACAGTACCTTGGCGCGTGTACAGTCTACCGATAAATGCTCAGATACTTTCAGAAACTATGAAAGTGAGGGTAGGTACACATGATGAGGACTCTTTCTTGAAACCTGCTGGGCCCTAGGCAGGCACCTAGGTTGCCTTGTGGAAAATCTGCCTGTTAGTCCACCCTATCACTTGCTGCTCTGCTTAGCGGGGGACATGGCCAGCAGCTCACAGAACGCTGGCCATGCCTCCAACAGTGATGAAATGGGGGCGTGATTGCGGACAGTCAAGTGAAGCCATGCTCCCTATTCCCGAGACCACTTCCCGTGCTCAGGGGTCCCGCCCCTGCCAGGTAGAAAGTTGGGAGGTATGTGGCAGTAATAATGCCATATATGTATACAAACAGAAAGTGCTATCACTAGTACAAATCTGTGTACATAGCAAACAAAGACATGGGGATTTTGTTCATATTTTGAAGAAAACATTTGTGTTTGCTAGACCAACAACAAGGGGTCAGTCATTTTTGCAGTATCCTGCGCTAGTATATATGCTTACCACAACATTACATTGCAGGAAGAATGCACTCGCTTCCCAAGAGAGAAAGAGAGAGCGAGAGAGTGTCAGGGAGAGAGAAACTGTCATCAGGGCCAGTGCAAGGCACCAGAGCGCCCCAGGCAAGTCGGGGTGGTCCCTGCAGTCAATAAGAAATAACGAGCGCTATCCGCCGGGCTATGCGGAAGCGCTTCTGTTTGGAAACACTGGCCGCACGGCGCACGCTGATTGGCTGAATCTCAGCCAATCAGCGCGCGGCCAGTGTTTCCAAAACAGAAGCGCTTCCGCATAGCCCGGCGGATAGCGCTCGTTATTTCTTATTGACTGCAGGGACCCCCCGCTGCCGCCGCCAGCTTTTATGCCGCAGGACAGGTACCCGGGCGGCAAGGGGGGGGCGAAATACCGCCCTCCAGTGGCCGGCGCCCTAGGCAAATGCCTAGATTTGCCTAGTGGTGGCGCCGGCCCTGACTGTCATAGAGAGGAAGTGTCAGGGAGCGAGAGAAGGAGAGAGCGAGAGAGTATCAGGGAGAGGACCTAGATGGCAGCATAGCTCGTTGTTTTGCTGGACATCCGGTGTGTTACTAAGATGAGCCGGCTGATGTTCACATTGTGGAATCGATGCTGGGTCTTTAGATGTAGCCGTGGATCTGAGAAGTTGGTGGCAGTGGGGGCGGGCGTTCGGGTTGGTGCGGCGTTTATGGGCTAGCTAGGTACCATACCTCCCAACTTGTAGGGAGACCAAGGAGGGACACAGTGCAATTTCGGTGGCGTGGCCTAATTAAATGGGGCATGGCCTATACTCGTAGCTCTCCCACGAGGCCACGCCCCCATTTTGACGCTATGGGGGCATGACCCAGAGGCTCTGTGAGCCTCTAACCATACCCCCAGCCCCCTGGCTGCGGGAATAGACGCTGTACGCATGCGCACAGCGTTTATTCCCCGCTGCTCAGCAGCCGACAGGGGGAACTCCCAACAGCCCCCTCCCTCACCGCGGGACACTGCCGGCAGCGGGAGGGACGCGGGAATGTCCCCGAAAACCGGGACATTTCCGCGGTAATTTGGGACTGTTGGGAGGTATGATTACGCTGCCAAGCGAACCAGCCTGAATAAGGCCTAAAATATGCGAAATATTCAGCGGATTGTAAGTACCACCATTTAGTTACAGGGACTTGTTCACCTGTTACGCTCGCTATTGGATCTAACGAGCTGGTTTCCAGAGAGATAATTAAAGGCATAATGGTTTCAGTCATATGCCTGAGCAATTTATCTAAAATGAGATAATGACATTTGTATAACTGAGTACAGTACATTCTCCCGCTGACTGCACCCATTGTGCTATAATTGGGTTACATGTCCCCAGCTGACCAATCTGCATATATACACACTGCTGTATATTTACAATTGCACTATGAAAGGTTTCATGGACAAATCACTGTCCTATTAACGGATCCGATACGTAATCCCGGCGGTCGGGATCCCGGCGGTCGAAATCCCGACACTGGAATCCCGACCGCCGAAATCCCGACATGGGGGGGACGTGGATCGCCCCCCCTTGCGGGCCCGGTGCCTCGCTACGCTCGGCACGCTATTTTATTCTCCCTCTATGGGTGTCGTGGACACCCACGGAGGGAGAAAGTTTCGGGATTTCGGCGGTCGGGATTCCAGTGTCGGGATTCTGAACGCCGGGATCCCGACCGCCGGCAAATTAACCGCATCCCCTATTAACGTAAAGACATCATTTAATTTTTTTTTTATAATTGAAGGTGTTGCAGCTGCTCATGTGTCCCCATGTGTGTGCTTGTTACCATGTGCAGGCTTGGGTAAGCGACTGCTTGGTATCATGAAAGACAGCTGGACCCACTTTGGAAAAGGCAAGACCGCAGGCTGCCATGGTTCTGAATCCAATGGCCTCCAAAAATATAGAGAACGGGTCGTCTTTACTTTTAATGAGGGTTTACGACCAGAAGACATGTAGATTACTAGTCAACCATCTTTATGGCCACCTCTGTGTTTCTAAATGTTTGCAGTACCAGCTATAAACACTAGGGGCCCAATTCAGAAGAGAGTGCACGTTATGCATGGCTGCACTTTCTCATTGAGGGCCTGATTCAGATCCACTCGCCAAGCAGCGTTCTTTCGCCGGGCGAGCAAACACCCTGCCTCCCGCCGCCACTTACACGTCCAATCATATATGGGCGTACAGGCGGAAAATTATTCAATGGCATTGATGGGGGGAGCGGGTACTTTTTACCCGGGGCCAGGTTAGATGGAATGGCACTGGTCCTGCTCCCCCTCGCCCATAGTGGACAAAGATGACAGGCTGTCGCCGCAGTACAGCCTCTCTCCCCAGGCCATCACACCGCTACTCAGTGCTGAGCTGGGGAGAGAGAGGGAGAGGCAGCTGCAGCGATGGCCTGTCTGGACTAAGTAAAAACCGGACCCGGACAAGACCCTGGAACGCTGGATCGGACATCAAACTCTGCATTCTGGAGCTTGTAGTGTCTGGTCCTGAAGGTGTCCCATCCGGGGGGGGGACCCTGTGATAGCTTTAACCAGGGTCATGGGGAAGGGGAGATTACAGCCTCCCTGTGTGGTCCGGACCGTTACGGTTTTGATGACACCCCCGGACCATGCAGGGAGGCTGTATTCTCCCCCTTCTCCTTTCCCTGGTGACAGGTGTCAGAGCAGCCCCACGGGTCAGGAAACCCCCGGCAATGTGCTCTCCCGATCCGGATACTACAAGCTCCAGAATGACATATATTGATGAATGGAGCCTGTCCGGTCTGGCGTTCCTGGGTCCTGTCCGGTTTTTACCAATACTCCAGCTTGTACTCTCTGTTCCTGTGCGGTTGTGCGATCACACCTGCACCCCCACCAGCACCTGCCTGCCTGCATAGGTTATGTATTTTTTGGTCATGGGCCGTGGCCACACCCCTAGGTAGCCATGCCCCTCCCTGTAGCCACACCCCCTGTTTTTCCGGGGCCCGGACAACCTGTCGGCGCCCCTAAATATGTAGGTACTAAAATAAAAATATAATAAAAAAATATATACAAACTTATGAAATGTTTGCCATGCCCCTCCCTGTAGCCACACCCCCTGTTTTTCCGGGGCCCGGACAACCTGTCGGCGCCCCTAAATATGTAGGTACTAAAATAAAAATATAATAAAAAAATATATACAAACTGATGAAATGTTTGCCACATTATTTTGTGAACACTTTCAGAAAAAATAGCTATTTATCAAAGTGAGAACTAGTGTCCCCGTAATGTGATATAGAGACTCCAGCCCGGTCTTTATGTCCCAGTAATGTGTCCTTTCTGGTCTATTTTTAAACCCTTCGTACATTTGTCTTAGTTTTTAATTGTAACCGTTAAAGGATCTGTTCTAAACCTCTGAAGACTATTCCCCTCAGAAATCACAGAGCCATTTGCCTAATTAGGACATTAATGTTATCATTCCTGTAGATAAAAGACTTTTCAAAGTCATTTTGAAAGGTTTTTTTTTCTAATTAAGTGTTTTTTTTTCTCATTTCCGCACAAAAATAATTTATTTAAAAATAGCGATGTTAAATAAACACATATTATTCAGAGAATATTTAGTGTCACCAAACCCTATAAAGTATGACTTTTCGTTAACGATACAATTACAGATTCTCCTTGCACAGTTCATTTACTTCAAAGTAAATGACAACAGAGAGAAACTTTTTGATTTCATAACGTCAAAATTCTTTTCTTGAAACATAGCGCAACAACGTTGCAGCAATTCTTCATGATGGATCCCTGTGATTGTGTTTTTGACATGTATATGAAAATATTATTTGCGGTAGATGGGAAAACAAGGCAGCTTTACTTTCAGTCTACATCATAAAATTCCACAATACAGTCGACTCTAGGCGAGCCATTGTCTACACCCGGCTGTCGTTTCTGGTGCTTGCTTTAGAAAGGTAATGAGGCTTTTTACGACTCAGCATTTAATAATGTTGATAGCAGAAAATATGAATTACACGCTAACTTCTATTACAGAAATAAGAGATGTGATAGATCTTCTGAAAACAGGTAGGTGAATTAAGTGAAGGTTTTTTTGTACATCTATCAGGTGTTGGCTGCAGGGCAATGCAGAGGAAGTGCAACACTGCCATCTACTGGCTGATTGTGGACAGTGATATTCTGTGTTTCAGGCATAACATTGTCAATGACCTTTTTGAGAACTGAGATACTTAGTAATATTTTTAGGCATCAGGCAGTAAATAACATACGACGTGGCATTGTGCGGGTGCGAGGGGGGGTGCCATGCCACTGTGGGCAGCTGGCCGGGCCACTCCAGAGGCCGGTGCCCAGGACAGCTGTAACCCTGGCACCCCCCTGTCGGCGGCCCTGCCCCCTCCTTCTCACCTCTCTCTATATATCTCTATCTTCCCCTCTTTTCCCACGCTTCCTCTCTCGGTCTTTTCTTCATCTCCCTCTCTTAGATTGTCTCTCATTCTCTTTCTCTCCCTTTCTCTGCCTGAAACCTCTCAGTCCCTGCCTCTTTCCCTGACACCATTTCTCACTCACTGGGCCAAATGTAATAGGTTTCCGAGTTAAGCAGCTGTGTGGGATGTGGGCCGAACTCGACTTTTCTAAAACATCACAAGGGACAGTTTTGCCTTGTTAGTGATTGTTCAGCCGGCATTCCGCACGGCATCTGAGCTCTGAGGCCATTACATTTGGCCCCATCTCTCCCCCTTTCTCTCCATGACACCCTCTAACTCCCTGTCACTCTCTCTCTCTCTCTCATTCCTAAAAACCCTCTCTCTCTTATGACAATGGTGGGGGAAGGGGGGCCCATTCAAAAATGTTGCTATGGGGTCCACAAAGTTATATTTCCGCCCCTGCATATGTATCAGTTTCTGCACTCAGCAGTTTGTTGGAGCGGTTACACTCACTCCCACAATCGATCGATGCTAGGCCACGCTCATGCGCGTTTCGTCACCGAGACTTCATCAGGTGATATATATGGCAGCATGGTTTAGATGTGTGAAGCAGTGATAAGGGAGGAGAACCAGGGTTACCTACCCTCCTGGAATGGCTGGGAGGTTCCAGAAAATAGGGTCTGCCTCCCAGCTGCCCGGAAAGGTGGACAAGTCCCCCGCTATGGCAACCAGATGACGCAAATCATGTCATTGTGACCATGCCCCCCGCTGTGCAATGCCTGTAATACTGGCAGAGAGGGGTGTGTTCCGATGATGAGAGGGGTGTGTTCCGATGATGCAATCGTGATGACCACGCCCCAATATGTGATTCTTTGGTAGCACCGCCCCATTTTGCAGCACAGCCTTAGGACCCACCCCCTATCTCCCAAAGACGGCAACCCTGAGGAGAAGTGAGCCAATGGAGAAGTTGCCCATGGCAACCAATCAGCTGCTCGGTATAATAAGGGCCATACTGTACTTCAATGATGTCACAAGTTTCTAGTCATACTGCAAATCCTATGCCGCCAGTGGTAGTGCTCTTTAAATTCTATATTTACATCACTCTACTTTCAACTACTTTCTTGTATATTCCCCATATTGTCGTGATATATTCCATAACATTACGATGATTTAAAAGATCAGCATTCTTCTAGAATTCATTCACAAATAAATGTGACATTTTATTATACAAACCCTCGCCTGGGCAGAATAATAATTTGGTTGGAATAATAATTTGTTATTGTTAAAATTAATATCGTACCATCCAGGTTACAGAAATAGTGAATTTTATATCTAATAACATTAATCTTATTTTTTTTCCGTAGTTTTTGTTAAATACCAACATTCTCAAAAAGGCGCGGCGCCCATTGAGAGGCCATTATTTACTTACATCGGGAAGCCTATGAGTTTACAAGATTAATCACATGAGCATTCTGCGCTTCATAGCTAATAACACCGTGTTATGTAACTCAGCATCATTCATTTACACACCGCCCCGATGCCCCTAAACAATGGTTTTATAATGGACGTATTTTACTTATGCAGCTGGAACATACAGCACTTATAATAAAGAGGAAATGAGTGTACTAAGGGCCTGATTCATACAGCAGGTAAATGCCCCTTCGAACGCACGCCTCTCCCGCCAACAGGGGCGGATTTAGGGATGAGGGCGCCCCTAGGCACAACAATAATGTTTACTAAGTAGGACAGTTTATAGGGGCAGTATCTGCATGTCCTATCCATTTACACTCTATTTAAGATGGAATATAGTACAGTACAGTGGATATTTTGCAGTTATTGGTACATTTTGGGCTGACAGTACTATCACAGGCATCCAAGTGCCGCCCCCAAACATGTGCCGCCCCTAGGCCGGTGCCTCACGTGCCTAATGGGAAATTCGGCTCTGCCCGCCAAGCGAACTAGCATGTGAGCAGATGTTTACACTAATACATCCGCTCACATGCGCCCGCAAGGAGGAAAAAATTATTCGATGGTCGCTCACCATTAGGGATGCCAATCTCGGGGCATTTTTTCAATGCTCGCCACGCTTCAGGTTGGCGTTGATAGTGGGGGTGGCGTGGGGGTGCATTTAACATTGTAAGCACCCATTACGGTGCTTATACAATTAAGAATCTTATAGGGGGGCCAATTGACCTTGAAAGCACCCATTAGTGTGCTTATACAATTTAAAATCTGTCGGGGACCGGCGGCAAGGCGACAGGGACTGGCGGGGAGCTCCAATGTAAAGGGACGCGCGTGCGTCTCATTTCGGCGGCTGGCAGTTACCGATCCGACCGCCAGACCCCTGCTACATGGAGTGTGCTCCATCTGTACACTCACTTTTCAGATGGCCACTTTCCGCCGGCAGGTGCTGACATCATGTGACCATTTTTATGGACACGCCCATGAAATGCTGGAAACCATCAGTGAGTGAGCACCCCCCGGAGAGTGTGAAACTCGCCGAAGGCGTTCGCTCCGGGGGTTTGTACATGCTCATTAGGTCTGAATCGGCCCTTAAGATGGGAGTAGTATTGAAGATGGGATGTTGCTATGGGCAACCAATCAGATACTATTGATTATCTGTATATATTTTGTAAAATATCCCCCAAACCACTCACTTGCAGAAGTTACCTCCAAGTATTGCGGCTTTCCGGCTTTTTGCAGCAGTCTCTCCATTTCTGAGTTCTATAGGACTGTTATGCTGTCAGATTTACCAAGCTCCGGAATAGGAAACTGAAGATTTAGGGGGTTATTCTGGTTCACTCCTTCTGGAAAATTCCTTCTTAGATGGACAAAACCATGCTGCACTGCAGGGGGGCAGATGTAACATGTGCAGAGAGAATTAGTTTTGGGTGAGTTACATTGTTTCTGTGCAGGGGAAATACTGACTGCTTTATTCTTACACTGCAATATACAGTAGATCTCACTTTGAAGTAAAACCCCACCCAAATCTAATTCTCTCTGCACATGTTACATCTGCCCCTCTGCAGTGCACATGGTTTTGTCCATCTTAAAAGGAATTTGCCAGAAGTAGTGAACCAAAATAACCCCCTTAGTTAGTGTGTAGTAGGCAATGGATTATTATATTGCATATTCTTTCATAGAGGGATCCTTCAGGTATTCCGTTTCCACCTGTTCGCAATGACCCATCCTTCAATTGCTTTCCTCACTTGTACAGTACACATGTATTGTAATGCGCAACGGAATATGCTGCGCTATATAGAACCTGTAAATAATAATAATCTATGGCCCAAACCTGGAAGTAATAACATAAGCCAGGGCCCGACTGGACGACAGAGATACAGGAAAAACAATGTTGGGTCCCACTGCCGGGGTACTCGCCCGTTCCCATGAAAACGCGGGGGCTCAGGGGCAAACGCAGGATTTTCAGAAGGGGGTTTCCAGAGGGACGGAGCAAAGCACGGAGATGGACACTTAGGTGACCCAGTATATGCCGGGTCAGTTAAAGTATTATAGATAGACCAAATGTATATAAATAATAATAATAAAATAGATATATATACACACACACACACACACACACACACACACACACACACACACACATATATACATAAAGGGTTGTCAACAGCAGTGTAGACCCCTGGGCATAGCAATGTATTGGGGCACCTACCGATCCTCCAGTGGTAGGTGTGGGGGAAGCTTTCATGTCCCGCAGGTGGTAGGGGGTATTATATCAACCGCTCAGCATGTAGGGCAGGCATGTCCAACGTTGGCCCTCCAGATGTTGTGAAACTACACATCCCAGCATGCTTTCCTATAGTTTTAGCATTCGCTAATAGCCAAACTGTGGCAAAGCATGCTGGGATGTGTAGTTTCACAACATCTGGAGGGCCAACGTTGGACATGCCTGATGTAGGGCCTGGATTATTAATTTCCACTAATTACCCCTTTACTGCACAGATGGTGGGAGATGGGGTGGGAGAAGGGGGCATTGGGCTGAATGAAGGGGCCCTGATACATAACTTCCAGGGTGGCATAGGATGTTTAATATGCAGAGGAGGGGTGTACAGTGGAGTGGGCTTATTATTCATAATTTTCTGGTGGGAGGACAGCTTGCTTGACTGCAGATATCTCCAGTTCCCAGAAATTGATTTCTTAGATTTGAATGGAATTAAAAACTAGAGAATCCCACCTACCAAATGATATTGGTGACTCGGGGATCAGAGTTCAGGAGGCAGAGCAATCTGCCAACGAGTATACCAGGTGTGTGGAGCTGGAGTAGTAACCAGCTGCTGGAAGGCTGATATATCTGGTTTTGGGAACAGTAAAGACAAGCTACTAGTGTCCATCAAAGGGGGAGAGTCCCAGTTTTTGGAATATACCCTCAGAAAAACTCTAAGTCAGAGAGAACCTGAAAAATCTGACTGGGAAGAGCAATTAACAGGCTTGGATGGGGACCACTGCTTTGAAGTCAGATATCTCCGGTTCCCAAGGGCCGATTTTTAAAATTCTTGTACCCTTGGAAAAAGGGGACCCTCAGCTTTCAGCCTATGGCCATTAGACTCCTGGGGGGGGTTTCTGGGTACTCAGAAACACCCCCTGTGTGCGCTACTGGGGCTCCCATGGTTCCTATATCGTTTACTGGCTGTCTAAGCATTTGTGGGTACTGGTCTTACACTGTTCTAACTGGCCAGACCCCTTAAGCATGGGCTTCTACTTCTGCCTCTCCCCCGGTGGGCCTTTCATTCCCCCGTCCAACTCTGGCATAAGCTAGCTCTCCATTTCCAGCTTTTAATTGGCACAGGCTTTGAGACATAAGACAGTGGCAGAGTCTTTGGATTTCCTGCACAGGTGGAATCTTTTAGTATAACTCAAAAGATGGCCGCCAGCAACCGATACAATGGACTTACAACTTGTATTATATTAGGTACAAGAGCTATGTCTTCACCCATACTTGTTTTTGTTTATGACCTGGTCTGCACAGGGGGCATTTGCGTTAACGTGCATTCACTGAACCGTGCCTATATGATAATCCATGTCCCATCTAGTTCTTCCTCATGCAAATTAAATGCACTCAACACTGCACAGACCATACTTGTGAGGGCACAGTTATGCATTAAGAATTTACACAAGCAGAGATGGCCCATGTTTTTTTCTGGTGTGACACTCCCCCTGCCCCCCCCCCCCCCCCCCCCCCAATTTCTCCATTGTGTTGTACTCCCCATTCCACACAGCCTCATCCCCCTTGTATCTCTCCAGCCCACACAAGTGTCTCTCCAACCTCAGCCCTCACAAGTGTCTCTCCAATCCCAGCCCATGCAAGTGTCTCTCCAACCCCAGCCCACACAAGTGTCTCTCCAATCCCAGCCCACACAAGTGTCTCTCCAACCCCAGCCCACACAAGTGTCTCTCCAATCCCAGCCCACACAAGTGTCTCTCCAACCCCAGCCCACACAAGTGTCTCTTCAACCCCAGCCCATGCAAGTGTCTCTCCAACCCCAGCTCATGCAAGTGTCTCTTCAACCCCAGCCCATGCAAGTGTCTCTCCAACCCCAGCTCATGCAAGTGTCTCTCCAACCCCAGCCCATGCAAGTGTCTCTTCAACTCCAGCCCATGCAAGTGTTTCTGCAACCCCAGCTCACGCAAGTGTCTCTTCAATCCCAGCCCACACAAGTGTCTCTCCAACCCCAGCTCACACAAGTGTCTCTCCAACCCCAGCTCACACAAGTGTCTCTCCAACCCCTACCCATACAAGTGTTTCTGCAACCCCAGCTCACACAAGTGTCTCTCCAATCCCAGCTCACACAAGTGTCTCTCCAACCCCAGCCCACACAAGTGTCTCTCCAACCCCAGCCCACACAAGTGTCTCTCCAACCCCAGCCCACACAAGTGTCTCTCCAATCCCAGCTCACACAAGTGTCTCTCCAACCCCAGCCCACACAAGTGTCTCTCCAACCCCAGCTCATGCAAGTGTCTCTCCAACCTCAGCCCTCACAAGTGTCTCTCCAATCCCAGCCCATGCAAGTGTCTCTCCAACCCCAGCCCACACAAGTGTCTCTCCAATCCCAGCCCACACAAGTGTCTCTCCAACCCCAGCCCACACAAGTGTCTCTTCAACCCCAGCCCATGCAAGTGTCTCTCCAACCCCAGCTCATGCAAGTGTCTCTTCAACCCCAGCCCATGCAAGTGTCTCTCCAACCCCAGCTCATGCAAGTGTCTCTTCAACTCCAGCCCATGCAAGTGTTTCTGCAACCCCAGCTCACGCAAGTGTCTCTCCAATCCCAGCTCACACAAGTGTCTCTCCAATCCCAGCCCACACAAGTGTCTCTTCAATCCCAGCCCACACAAGTGTCTCTCCAACCCCAGCTCACACAAGTGTCTCTCCAACCCCAGCTCACACAAGTGTCTCTCCAACCCCAGCTCACACAAGTGTCTCTCCAATCCCAGCTCACACAAGTGTCTCTCCAACCCCTACCCATACAAATGTTTCTGCAACCCCAGCTCACACAAGTGTCTCTCCAACCCCAGCTCACACAAGTGTCTCTCCAATCCCAGCTCACACAAGTGTCTCTCCAACCCCTACCCATACAAGTGTTTCTGCAACCCCAGCCCACACAAGTGTCTCTCCAACCCCAGCTCACACAAGTGTCTCTCCAATCCCAGCTCACACAAGTGTCTCTCCAACCCCTACCCATACAAGTGTTTCTGCAACCCCAGCTCACACAAGTGTCTCTCCAACCCCAGCCCACACAAGTGTCTCTCCAACCCCAGCCCACACAAGTGTCTCTCCAACCCCAGCCCACACAAGTGTCTCTCCAATCCCAGCTCACACAAGTGTCTCTCCAACCCCAG
This sequence comes from Crinia signifera, assembly GCF_055691185.1. Lineage (NCBI taxonomy): Eukaryota > Metazoa > Chordata > Amphibia > Anura > Myobatrachidae > Crinia > Crinia signifera. The sequence goes on from NC_139224.1 coordinate 26,266,964, forward strand.
CCCACACAAGTGTCTCTCCAACCCCAGCCCACACAAGTGTCTCTCCAACCCCAGCCCACACAAGTGTCTCTCCAACCCCAGCCCACACAAGTGTCTCTCCAACCCCAGCTCACACAGGTGTCTCTCCAATCCCAGCCCACACAAGTGTCTCTCCAAACCCAGCTCACACAAGTGTCTCTCCAACCCCAGCTCACACAAGTGTCTCTCCAACTCCAGCTTACACAGGTGTCTCTCCAACCCCAGCCCACACAAGTGTCTCTTTATACTCAACCTACTCAACTATCTTTCCAAACCTTGGCCACACAAGTGTCTCTACAGCCCCAGTCCACAGCTTGGTGATTGGTGGATTGCTGGATCTATCTACCAATCAGAATGCTGAAGGGGTATGTTAAGATTTTTGGTACTTGTTTCCTAGAGCGGCGCCCAGATTTTATACGTACGGCACCGTGGGGAAATTGCATTGCATTGGCCATTATAGCGGCATGCGATGCGATTTTGTAATGTAATTTTTTCAATGGTTTTTGTGTCCCACGATATCGCATCGCATTGCATCGCACCTCCCGCAAAATCGAATGCGATTGCATTAGATTTTATAGGGTGTGGGATGCCATTATATTAGGTATACAATAATATGATTGTATGTCCTAAAAAATAGGGTTTACGCACTCCCCCACTATCCACTCCACCCCGAAGCTTGGCAAGCGCAGCGAGCCCTGTGTGGGGCAGCGGAACGCGTACTACCCACTATCAACGTCGGCGTGGAATCGATTCTATATAGTGTGGCAAGCACAGCGAGCCACCGAGCCCGAAGCGTGGCTAGCGGACACGGATTACTTTACATGTATTCCGCGTCCCCTTGCGGGGCTCGCTGCGCTCGCCATGCTTCGGGCTCGGTGGCTCGCTGCGCTCGCCACACTATATACATTCAGCTCCACATGCGATGCGATTTCCCTATGCAGAATAGCCCACTAAGCAAATTGCTTAGTGGGCGCCGTTCTAGGAAACAAGTACCTGATTTTTAAATTGTATTCCCTGAATGGGTGGGTAAGGAACCCAGTGCATTGCTTTGTGCAGGATCTATAGTGTTGTTAAGATGACTCTGGTACAGAGTTGGCTGCTATGGGGGCAAATGTTTTAGACTCGGGAGAGTGACTGAAGACCAATGGTTTAACTGCAAGCCTGTGTGTTCAACACTGAATGTCTGCAAGAGACTGGCACCGTATGTGTCATTTACATGTTCAGTCATTTCAGTACACATCTTTGAATTGCCTTATTTGTCTCTAGTATATCCCCAGTTTGCAGGGCCGGCGCCACCACTAGGCAGCTCTAGGCATTTGCCTAGGGCGCCGGCACCTGGAGGGCGGCAGGGGTGTGTAAAAAACTTGCGGCGCCGGCATCCCTGCAGTGCTGGAGTGGGCAGGGGTGTCCGTGCCGCGGGGGTACCTGCGGGCGGCGCTGTCATTGTGTATAAAGCTGGCGGCGGCCGGCGGGGTCCCTGCAGTGAATAGAAAATAACTAGCGCTTCCCGCGCCGCCGCTCGCATAGCGCTAGTTATTTTCTATTCACTCCAGGGACCCCGCCGGCCGCCGCCAACTTTATACACAATGACAGCACCGCAGGTACCCCCGCGGCCCGGCCCGCTCCACCACTGCAGGGAAGCCGGCGCCGCATGTTTTTTACACAGGTACCACCACCACCGCCCCCCCGGCACCGGGGCGCCCCCACCCCGACTCGCCTGGGGCGCTCCGGTGCCTTGCACCGGCCCTGCCAGTTTGTCCATGACACAGTGCAGTTGATGCACCAATGTTTTCTCTATGTGAACGGGTGCCGGACGGGGTCCCAACAGTCAGGATCCCGACAGTCATTAACCCGATGTTGGGATCCCGGCTGTTAAAACACAGATGGCCTGTTTCCCGACGGCCGCCGGCTATTCTCCCTCGTGGGGGTCCACGACCCCCATAGAGGGAGAATAGAATAAGTGGCGAGCACAGCGAGCCACCGTGCCCGCAAGGGGCTTTGTTGCGCTGGCCACGCTGTCTGAGTCCGGCCAGTCGGGATCCCGATGTCGGGCTAATAACTGTCGGGATCCCAACTGCCGGAATGGCATACCACACCCATGTGAACATCAGTGAATCAGATGTGCCACATCTGAGCTCTGTACACTCTTTAACACGTGCTGCCTTCTTGTACTTCCTTTGGCACAACAAGGGACGCACTGACGAGACCTGTGCGCGTATAAGGCAATTTACCGTGCCGCGTTCCTACGACTGGCCCCAGCCAACCAGCAGCAGAAGCTGATTATAAATCAAGATAGCTTGTAAAGCACCTTGTCTCGTTTCCGTTGAGTTGAAAACAAATGATATTCGCTGTGATGTATCGCAGACAGTAGAGATTTTGTGAGACATCTGGATACAGTCACCTAATTAATGTTACTAAATATCCCCTGGCACTCTCCAAAATGATCTAGTGCCTCTCTCTGTGCAACAATTACGTTTGTGTTGTTAAAGGAATGAAACAGGCTTCCTGCACCTGGTGCTGTTCTGCTTTCCAGATCTAGAGCTATTAGGCTCAAGATGACCCCTCGCTGCCAATCAATTCCGCCTCCTCCTCGCATTCCTCCCTGTCATTTCTAAACTATGTACGCTGCTAACATCTGCCAGGTCCAACAATGTCATTATCCACCTGCGATTACGTTAAGCAAACACTGATAAAATAAAGATGGCAGGCAGTGCGCGTAGGCAATATACTGTGCATATTTGTGTTCTCGAACCCTGCGCGAGCCGAGGCAATATTTCTTCAAATTAATTGTTTATGGATATTGCAGCCTCTTATGACATGACATCTTTATGACAAGGGGAACATACAGCAGGTGCCTGTGTCTGAGGTTTCCTGTCCTGCTTATTTCTGTATAGTACAGAACATTCAGGACAACCTGTCACTGGCAGAGGAGGCAGCAATAGCGCTGTATTCTCTATGCAAGGCAGCAAAGCTGATTCGCTGTTCCTGTATAGTACAGCTATTCCTATCTGGATAGTATCATACCTCCCAACTGTCCAGATTACAGCGGGACAGTCCTGCTATTTGAAGACGCTGTCCCAGACATTGCCAGCCGCTGTCTCTTCCGCGGCTGGCAATGTCCTGCAGGCAGGGGAGCAGTTGGGGGGAGCCCGGGATCACTCAAGAGATGCTGTGTGCCTGCGTACATGCGAATGGTACATGCGCATGAGAAAAACCACAGTCTGTTGTACATATTCCAACAGGTTTAAAGCCCGGGGCTTGATAAATCAGGGTGTGTGTGTAATGTATGTGTGCATGTCAGTGGTGTAGCTAGGTGCCACGGTGCCTGGAGCAAGGGCATGTTTCACGGCCCCCCTTCCCCAGGAATTTTAGCCAAGGGGCTTTATGCTCGATGCCAAGGAGGTCTGAAATTGCACGGTGCCAAGGGGGACTGAAGTTGCTTGTTGCCAAGGGGAACTGAAATTGCTCATTGCCAAGGGGGACTGAATCCTTCTGCTGCAGCCCGCTCCCCCACCTGCCCAGCTCGCTCGCTCCCCGCTGTGCCCAACTGTGCTATTTTCAATTCAAGTCTCCTGCTGGACTGCTAGCCAATAGGTGCTCACAATTCAGCAGCCACCAATACTGCTTCTGATTGTCTGCTGGACCGCAAGCGCCTATTGGCTAGTGGTCTAGTGGGAAACTTGAACTGAAAATAGTGGCGGTCAGCCGGGCAGAGTGGGTGGGGAGCGGGTGGGGGAGTGGGCGAGCTGGGCGGAGGAGCCAGCGGCAGAGTTTGCGGTGCATGGCTCCAGCGCCCTGTGATCTTTCGATGCCCGGAGCTCGTGCTTCGCCGGCTCCGCCCTCGCTACGCCCCTGGTTCATGTAATCTCAGATGTTGTTTTCTGGTGTAAAATGTGACTGTTTTGGGATTAAGTTTAATAAATTGGCAGGTGCAGGACCACAGGAAAATCTCCACAAACCAATGCTTAGTACAGTTTGACCATTTTCTGCTGGGTGGGGTATAGTGTGCAAACAGTCAGGATTCCGACATTGTCATTAGTCCGACGTCAGAATCCCTACTGCCGGGACTCAGACTTGCTGCGCTCGCCAAGCTGTTAGCTTGGTGGCTCGCTGTGCTCGCCACCTATTCTATTCTCCCTCTGTGGGGATTGCGGACCCCCACGAGGGAGAATAGCCCCTGTCAGTCGGGATCCCAACAGTCAGGGTTCTGACAGTCGAGATTCCAACGTCGGTGTAATGACTGTCGGAATCCCAACTATTGGGAGGTAATCCGGCAGCCTTTTCTGCTATTACTGCTGTCCTCATTTACTGTTTTCTCTGATGTTTACACATGTGGTCATTTAAGAAGATCAAAATGGCCGATGCGAGGCGTAAAATCCTTCAAAGTGTACGGGTTTGGTAAATAGGCTGGCAGCGTCTATTGGTGCGGTTAAATAGATTTACAGTAGAAAGATAGACAGTCAATAGTTGGGCCCCAAACAGGCCTTTCAACAGGGGGTGTCAAGGGGGACAGCTGCCACGGACTCGACGACCTGAGGGGCCCCAAGGCCCACCAGCCCCCCCGCTCAGCCATCCATTCTGCTCAGTCCTGCAAGACACAGGGTGAGGGAGTGCATCTGTGTGATAGAACGCAGGCCACAGTGTAAGGGAGTGCATTGGTGTGATAGAGCGCAGGGTAAGGAAGCGTGTTGGTGTTACAGTATAGTGCACAGGCCTTGGGGTAAGGGAGTGCGCCAGTGTGATAGAGTCCAAGCAGTGGGGTGAGGAAGCACATCAGTAAGAATGAACGTAGGCCACAGTGCGTCCAGCAAAGGGGGGGGGGGTTTGATTGCATTTCAGGGGGTGGAGGGGTCTCCAGAGATATCAGTGTATGGGGTCTTAAAAATTCTGTTGCCGACCCCGGCCCCAAAAGGTTTACAGGGTACATATTCATCTCTGCATTAGCAGACGACACTGACATAAGAATATGTATCAGGGTGGCAGAACACCGCAGGATTTGGAGCCATCGAAGATGGTTTAAAATAAATAAGGAAAAGCGCATGAGGGGAAAGGGCCCTCGTCTTACATTCTAAAGGGACTCCTGGCAACAATTGTGAGGGTGAAACAGGAAAGTGCCGCACAGCATGCCCCATTGTGCATCATTTTATATATTGTACTAGATAAATAACAACTAGAATCTGATCTGTGGCTATGGGCTAGCGTAAAACCTCGAACTGTCCCCTTTGCGAGGTGACAAGTTCCTAGTGAGCTAGTAGGCCGCATTCTCATGAATATTACAAAATGGCTGCCCCACTCTACATAGACAGGCGGGTCCCCTTTTAGGCCTCAGGCATATGGCAGATGATGAATGTCACAGAGCCCACAGTGGCATAAAACAGTACAATAGTAAAACTGAGTCATTTCTAAACGTCATTGAACAATGAAACACAAAGTCTTTCCTTTGTCCTGGCATCAGTAGTGGGCATAGTGCCAGTTCTCACACTCTGCATGCTGGTATGTGCTGCAACGACCGGGCCACATCTGTACATTCCATCAGACCCTCATGAACATGAGCTGTATCCAGCCAATTAGCAGCAGCTAATACTAAGGAAAGACACGTAAAAGGCAGATTTGTAGATTTACATGGGAAATATGCCACAAATTCACAACATAATAGTGAATTATATACAGTATGGCCCTGATTCTGGTTGTCTTGCAAAGCAGCGTTACACATGGAGCGGCTCCATCATTGCAGGGGCTGGCGGTGTTTTCGCCACACGCCAGCCCCCGCCAGACTTCGCAAGCCCCGCCGCCAGTCACCGCCACTTTCCCCCACCTCCCCGCTCCCCCTCTAACCCTGCCCGTCTCTCTAAAGCGGAGACAGGCAAAGTTCCTGCCCACCGCCGACGGTAAACTGGGCCACGCATGCGTGTGGGACGCTTGCGCATCCTAGTCAGATGTAGCGTCCGCTTGACAGTGGGGGCGGTCTGGTGTGCGCCGGCGCTGGACGAGCCAAGTAACCCCGCAGCACTGCGAATAGATGTTTTGCATAAACATCCATTCGCAGGCTTGCGCGCGGGCCTGAAATAATTCGATGGTCGCTGACCATAAAATGATTTCTGTGGTGCTCGCTAATCTAAATCACTCTCTTGAGACTTAGATTAGCCGCGCCCTGCTCCGAGAACAGGGCAGGCAGCTGACACCTGGTGACGTCCCCAGGAGGCAGGTGGCCGTCCCCATTCGCAAGTGGACGCCCCGCATTTTCATGGGCACACCCAGCATTTTTGGAAACACAGTGTGTTCGCATTTGTACGCCCCCAACAGGCACATCTAGCAATGGCCAAAAGGGCATGACACAAATAGTCAAGGGGGCTGACCAAGCAGCTCCACCTCCTGTCGCTCTGCTGATGCTCGGCCTACAGAGAACATAAGGGCGTGTTGTGGGGTTCGGCCCTTGTGACTCCTAAATGCCCACCTAAATCACAACCACCCCTCCCCCCTGCTCACACAGTACAATGTCTGTGCTCAAAGGTTTAACAGAGGAGTGGGCCTCTGTGCAGACTCCGGGGATAGGGGGGCCTCCTCTCCACGGAACAGTAGGCCCTGGCATTGTGCATGTGCAGGTCTCCAGAAAAATGGCATCCACATGTTCCAGAGACTAATTTCACTACTATGTATGCACAGTGGCCATTTTGCTATGGTTTTTGCTGTGGTAGTAGCCCCTGACACATGACTCCAGAAAGGTAAGTAATAAACCTAGTGTGCTGTGTCTCATCCCATGCTACAGTGACAAAAATAAAATCATTATCATTTGCCCATACACTGAAGGCAAAAGCAGCTTCAAATCTTCTTTGCACTTTAAATAATGTGTGCAGTTGGTGCCCCCCTAAACCCAAGGGCCCATGTGCACCACACACATTGCACCCATTATAGAAGCACCAATGCCCAGGCTGCTTTAGAGCCCCAGTCTGTCCTTGGTCTATTTAGAATCAATGCATGTGTATAAAGCCAAGGCAGTTTAAGTGGGTGCTGGGTGACTGCCCGGCAGTCGGGATTCCTACGGTTAGTACTCTGACATCGGGATCCCAACTGACAGCGGCTATTCTCCCTTGTGGCGACCCACGACCCCCATAGAGGGAGAATAGAACATGTGGCGAGCAGAGTCAACCACCATGCCCACAGCGGGGCGAGAGCAGCAAGCCCACAATGGCTTCTTTGCGCTCGCCCCCCTGTTGGAGCACCAGCAGTCGGGATTCTGATATCGGGATACTGTCCATCTGGATCACGATTGTCAGACCGCCATACCACACTCGTTTAAATTGAGCATGGCTAGTGCTTTATAACTACTCCATTGTACTTAATCAATTACTGTACTTAATGCCTCTCTGTACGTATGGGAAGAGGAGCAGAAGTGCTGATGTGGTCGCACTTGCATCATTTAAAGTGCAAAGTGGATTTAAAGCTGATTTTGCACTTCATAAATAGCTTTCGTGTATGGGCAAATGTTAAGCATGATGATTATGAGGATGCGGAGTGCCAGGTTTTTTTTGGCCCGAAACAGGAAGATCTTTTTCCATGACTACTGGTAATTTTTTACACTCGGACAAAAGCGGTGCCGTACCCAGTAGTTAACAATGGACAGGATTGTGCCCATTCACACGAGATGGTCACGGCCCGGCCGCCAGGTTGCAGCCAGATGTCACGACTGGAAAGGATGGCTGCCGGGTTTTGGCGTCCGGCCTCAGCCGGAGCATGTGAAACTGCCCTAATAGTGAGTACACTTTCACAATAAAAAGAGACTTACCAGTGACAACTAAAGATACAGCACCCTCTACTGTCCCTCCAGTACAACTTCTCAATACGTAGAATTCTCAAGTAATACGTAGAAACTGTAGTGAAAGACAAATGTTATAGAATTTGATGGCAGATAAGAACCACTTGGCCCATCTAGTCTGCCCCTTTTTAAACATGTTACCTCAAACCATATTTGATCCTTATTTCTATGTTATAATATCAATATGCCTATCCCAAGCATTGCTCTACTGTATTTGCCTCTACCACCTCTGATGGGAGGCTATTCCACTTATCTACTACTCTTTCTGTGAAGTAATTTTTCCTCAGATTTCCCCTGAATCTTCCTCCCTCTAGTGTCAGTGCATGTCCTCGTGTTCTGCTGCTCCTCTTCCTGTGAAGAATGTCTCCCACCTGTACCTTCCTCCCTCTAGTGTCAGTGCATGTCCTCGTGTTCTGCTGCTCCTCTTCCTGTGAAGAATGTCTCCCACCTGTACCTTCCTCCCTCTAGTGTCAGTGCATGTCCTCGTGTTCTGCTGCTCCTCTTCCTGTGAGGAATGTCTCCCACCTGTACCTTGCTCCCTCTAGTGTCAGTGCATATCCTCGTGTTCTGCTGCTCCTCTTCCTGTGAAGAATGTCTCCCACCTGTACCTTGTTACTGGTGCCTGTGATTTATAAGAATGCATTGTTGTTTATTCACTCATCATTTTTTATGAAGATCATCATACACATTCGTTAGGAGAATATTTGTAGAGACAACAAGGCCCCCGAGAATTACTTTATGACATTTTGGCTATCTGGATCACATCAAAGAAAAGCGGAACGAGTAAAAAGCGTAACTGGAACAGCCCCCAGAACGCAGGACAGGCTCCATTCTTCAAACTGCCATTCCAGAGCTTGTAGTGTAGTGGACAGTGTCCGATCTGTCAGTAGGGAGTTGGGAGGGAGAGACTATGGTCTGAACTGTTCCGGTTTTTACTACACCCCCGGACCATAGAGAAAGGCTGCTATCTTTCCCTCCTCACCTCCCTGGTGTCACAGGCACCCCCATCCGGAGGTACAGCCACCAGACAAGCACCCCACGGGTGCAACACTACAAGCTCTGGAATGGCAGAGTTTAAATAATGGGGCCTGTCTTGTCTGGTGTACCGGGGTCCAGTACAACTCCGGTCTTTACCTATTGCCCAAAGAAAAACTCAAAGGGGTACATTGGGTCAGACTAAACTATCCAAAGTACTGGTGTAAGTGTGGACAGAGGCACTAATATATCCTATGATAACCAATGGAGGGAGGCCATGGAGACCCAGCTCCTCCATCAGCTGATACACCGGAATGAGCAGCAACACCTGTGAAAAGTCAATGAGTCCTGAGAGAGTGAAGCTTGCGTGTTGCCTAGCAACCGGCACTATGGGCAGGATACAGAGTTGATCGACACACCTGCGTTCCCAGGAAATGCCCAGCGTTTCCATGGGGACGCACATAAAACTCTGAGCGTTGCACTGCTGCCACCCCCTACCCTCTCCTCACAGTGCGCATATGGGCCGAATTATTAAAGTACAATATCCACTTTCAGACAAATGGAAGTTCTTTAAACCCTAGTGATGATAGTGTATTCTATGAGGCATACAAGCAACGTCGCTGGTTCTTCTTACCACGGAGAAATATGCATTAAGGGACAGCCGGGAAGAAAGATCTCTTTTCAAAGCAACACACAAATGAATACTATACAACCAAGTATTTAATTAATATACAAAACCAAAAACCAACATTGACTTTCTCCTCATTTCCTACTGAATGACTATTCAGGTGCCCGAGACCAAATGACTGAAAATGTAAAATAGAGAAAGGTGAGACTTTATATGCCGCCGATCCAAATGCTAAGAGTTCATTCAAAGACCCCCACAATCGTCTTCTGTAGAAGCGCTAGAACTCCGTAATAGATATGCCAAAACCCATTTAAGAGACTCTATTCAATTCTATCCATCTGCCAGTCTTAAATGGTATTTAACATTTCTCATTTTACTGTTTTCATAAATTCATATTAGTTCGTTTTCTCAGCAAGTCCCCGCAGGATTAAAATGTAAAAGAAAAGCCTGATATAAAAAAAAAAGCGTACAATAATTGTGGCGCTCGCAGGGTACTAGCTAACGGTAAATTGAGCTCCAGTTAATAAGCGGACAATTTTCATCATTCTTCCCTGCCTGAGCTAATTTAACTATTCCATTAAAAAAAGGAAAACATATTCAAATTAAAACATCCCAAAGAAATGAATAGAAGGGGATTAAAATAAGGAGAGATGAAAAAAAGAAATAAGTGTTTTTCACATCAACTAAAGGGCAGCCTAATAAACCATGACAGTCAGGCGTAGCATACAGATTGCCGGCACGGGTCTAGCCGGAACCAAAGATATATACTTAACACTTTTGGCTATATAAGATCCCCCTCACATTATTTCTAGTCATTTCTGTCATTTCTGGCATCCCGTGCAGCCGCCGAACTCAGGCGGCATTACATCCCGCCGTTCTTATGCAAAAATATCACATATGGTGTATCATATGCAGGGCCGCCGAGAGGTATGGCGGGCCCGGGTAAAAATTTGGGGGCGTGGCCTAATTGCGGGAGGCCACGCCCCCAAAATGCTTAGAGGGTTAGGGTGTGAAAAAACACTCTAAAGTCGAGGTGGGGTGCAGAGGCGTAGCTACCGTAAGGCAGCCACCGCGGCTGCTTGGGGGAGCAAGCGCCAGCGGGGCGCCCCCGGTGCCCGGGCACTCTGGTCAGACCCCCCCTTACCCCTCCGCATGCCGCCGCCACCGCATTCAGTCCGGCACCGCAGATAGCCTCCGGGCTCCGTCTCCTGCAGTAATGAAAAATGTCACGACAAAATGGCAGCCCCCTAGTAGCAGACAGTTTTTACGGATACTAAAGGAGGCCGCCGCCTCCTCTAACATCCCTAAAAAAACTGTCTGCTGTACGGGGGCAGCCATTTTGTCGTGTCATTTTTCATTACTGCAGGAGACGGAGCCCGGAGGCTATCTGCGGTGCCGGACTGAATGCGGGGCCGGCGACGGCGGCGGCATGCGGAGGGGTAAGGTAATTTTTTGCCGGGGGGCGCCACAATATTAGTTACGCCTCTGGTGGGGTGTTAATGTCCCCCCCTCAGCAGCAGACTCAGCTTGAGCTCTCACGCTGTCAGCCTGCGGTCAGCACAGCACATGCTGTAGAGGTGCGTGCTGCTGCCTGGGAGAGATGGGGTGGGGGGGGGGGGTTTGGGGCCGACTATCTATATATTATATATATTATATTGCAGCGGGCTCTATACTGTCCTGCCAGCTCTATACTGTCCTGCCGGCTCTATACAGTCCTGCCGGCTCACTACAGTCCTGCTGGCTCTATACAGTCCTGCCGGCTCACTACAGTCCTGCTGGCTCTATACAGTCCTGCTGTCTCTATACAATCCTGCTGGCTCTATACTGTCCTGCAGGATCTATACTGTCCTGCTGGCTCTATACAGTCCTGTGGGATCTATACAGTCCTGCTGACTCTATACAATCCTGCCGGCTCTATACTGTCCTGCCGGCTCTATACCGTCCTGCCGGTTTTATACAGTCCTGCGGGCTCTATACTGTCCTGCCGGCTCTATACCGTCCTGCAGGCTATATACTGCCCTACTGGCTCTATACTGTCCTGCTGGCTCCATACAGTCCTGCGGGCTCTATACCATTCTGCCGTCTCTATACAGTCCAGCTGGCTCTATACAGTCCTGTCTGCTCTATACGGTCTTGCCGGCTGTATACAGTCCTGCGGGCTCTATACCGTCCTGACGGCTCTATACAATTCTGCCGGCCCTATACTGTCCTGCGGGCTCTATACAGTCCTGCGGGCACTATACAGTCCTGCCGGCTCTATACAGTCCTGCCAGCTCTATACCGTCCTGCTGGCTCTATAAGGTCCTGCTGGCTCTATACCGTCCTGCTGGCTCTATACAGTCGTGCTGTGTCTATACAGTCCTGCCGGCTCTATACTGTCCTGCGGGATCTATACCGTCCTGCTCTCTCTATACAATCCTTCCGGCTCTATACCGTCCTGCCGACTCTATACAGTCCTGCTGGCTCTATACAGTTCTGCTGTCTCTATACAATCCAGCTGGCTCTATACAGTCCAGCCGGTTTTATACAGTCCTGCTGGCTCTATACAGTCCAGCTGGCTCTATACAGTCTTGCCGTCTCTATACAGTCCAGCTGGCTCTATACAATCCTGCTGGCTCTATACCATCCTGCTGGCTCTATACAGTCCTGCCGGCTCTATATAGTCCCGTGGGCTCTATACAATCCTGCCAGCTCTACACTGTCCTGCTGGCTTTACAAAGGCCTGCAGAAGAACACTCTCTCCCTTTTACTTCACATCATAATTCCCATCCCTAGTTCCAAAATAACTTTCCAAATAATAATTATAAATATGGAACATATATACCCAGTTTTAATTTTATTTAAATAAGAAGAGTGGCAGCCAGGTAACGAAGAAGCATCAATTTAATTACCAACTTATAATTCGTAGGTGGTACTATCACTTTTTCAAGCATCTAAGTTAATCAGGCTTCTCTGACAGTGGTAATCAATTGTTCAGCCGTCTTCTTTTTCCTTAATTACTGCCGCACTACATTACATTTTTAAAATGTCAAGCATCCTCTTTTGGAGACGCAATAAATCACCCCCGTGTTCTGCCACAAGTGAGTCTAAGGCAGGAGCCTATTATTCCATCACATCTGACCTTGAATGTACCAAGTGGAAATTGATCTCCGCGCGATATAGCAAAGACAGAACTAAGAAAATCTAATATTTGCTCACTGAGACCCCTGGTTATATGGCCTTTTAATGAAAACATTTTTGATAGGTAGCAAGAATGAAGGTGTACAGATGGAGCCGCTCTCTTCCAGCGGGGGTCTGGCGGTCAGATCACCAACCAAAAGAAGGGGACGCGGGCGCACAAGAGGCTCACGTGTCCCCTTCCAACGGAGCTCCTCGCCGCCTCCCCGCCGATCGCCCCCACCTTTCCCCCTAACCCTGTCCCTCTCCCTGAAGCGGAGATGGGCAGGGTTCGTGTCCCCCGCCGCCCTGAAACTGGGATGCTCGTGCATGGGAGACGCTCGCGCGTCCCAGCAGATGGAGCACCGGCTCACCAGCGGCAGCATTCTGGCAAGCCCCGGCACTGGCTGAGAGGCGCTACATCTGTATATAGTAGATCCCATAGCAGCCACACAGAAATACTGTCCAGTAGTCAGAAACACAAGGTGTTGGTCTGTGTACAAATGGGCCGATTCAGGATCGCTCGTTAGCATGTGCTGTATTTTATGTGTCTATGGTAACACCGTCAAGACAGTTAAAGTCTGAGTAATGTTCTTACGTCTTTCTCAGGGGGGGGGATATATTTATTGATCATCAGGTTTTAGAAACCAGAATTATAATTTCTTATTGCTGCTATTTGGAGCAATAAGAATCTAACGTTCCCCCTGTCATGTGTAAAGAAGTGAAATTACCACAATATTAACCCCTTGAGTGGTGGGTTTTGCTGGGGCAGGACAAACCTACCAGGGCAGGTTTGTCCTGCCCCACCAAAACCCACCACAGATCGGAGCTCCCCTACCGCTGCCCCAGCCATCAGGCACAGCAGTCACCGCAGGCGGCAGGCTCAGGAGGACTCGGGCGCCTGATTTCCTGAGCGCTCCCGAGTCCCCCCTGCTGCCTTCGTCACTTCTGTGAATGGCAGCTGGCGGCTGGGGAATCGGCAGGGGAGGAGCTAAGACGTACGATCGCCGGAGCAAAGGTGATGAGGGGTTTCTGGACGATGGGGGGGGGGGGGGCTCTAGAGGTGGTGCGCCAGTGGTGCACACCTGGAGGCACCACTGGCATGCACCTACTGCATATTAGTGGTATGCCCGGAAATTTTCCGTGACAGGGTTAATCATTTAATTTCTACATCTGAAGCCAGGGCTGTTCTGTCCATGCTCAGTCTGTTGACCACTTATATACGCAACAGCAATTGCTGGGGAGGGTTCTGAAGGAGCCCTCTCCCAGTGTTTTCTGGAAGCAGTAGCCCAGAAGCTAGAGAGACTGCGCCTGCTGTCTGAAATTGAAATGACCACGGCAGATATCAAAGAGGTCTGCTGCAACCCCTGGCAACAAGCACGTAGGTAAGAAAAATTATAATTAATGTATGGGGGGGGGGTTACTTCTGTATTAGCCTAGGGTGGTTGGAACCCTTAAACATGCCCTGGCAGTCCCCAAAGGTTCTGATGGATATTGCAAAAATGACAAATGTCATACAATAGCTGGTGCCTTTAGTCATTATAAGAACAATTCACATCCTCCATCCCGCATGCACAGTGGTGAGTATATTGGTTGCTTAACATCTTTACTTTTTTCCTTTGTAGGCATGACTTGTATCAGAGCCCCGGCAAGATTCTGATGATAAATACCTCTAAAATATTTCACATTGCTGTGATGAGGAATGATGCTTATTGGGAGTAAAATGCAATCAATGATATATCGGCCTGTTATGCATTAAATTACTTATGAATTATTCATGAATAGTTTAAGCTTCTGTTCCAAGAAGCACAATAACATAGATGAATATTATTATTTGCAGTCTGGACGTGTTCAAGTTGCGTAAATAAAGAGAGAAAAAAGCCAATGTTCTATACATGTTTGCAAACAAAACGGCCACAAGAGGGCGCTCTATTCACATTCATAAAGTAGAGCTACTGTATAGAGGACTGAACATATCCAAACTGTTCTCCTCATGCAGAATTTGGGTGCACAATTTTCCTTCTCGGAATTTGAATTTAACTGTTTTACGCAGGATTCCCCAATTCATTTTGTTGTTTTCCGCAGATTGGTCTTTTTTTTTATATCCAAACCGCAGCGTAGATGATCACAATGAATTGACACTGTAGTCGCTATTTATAAATGGTCAGTTCTGCACAATGAGGAATGTGGAATTTACAACTACATTGTGGCAAAGCAAAGCGGGTTCTCACAACTCCGTACATCCCAACATTCTGAAAACGAGAATCGGAATTTCATGCACGAGGCGTGAGGATATGTGAAACGGGGGTGTGTGGTCTCATCTGTGTGTAAGGCCCCCCCATTTATGGACATGCTGGTGGTGAGCCCAGCATTATGGGAGGTGCCCTCAGCCTCCTCCTAGCTAGAGCTGTGGTCCCAGAGTGCCATCAGCCTACCGACACTGCGGGACACAATGCTGAAATCAGGATGCCTGGAAGGTGTGCAACTCTGAAACTGTCCCTACTGATTCAAAATCACCCTGTGTCTTCTTTAATGGACTGAGTGCGGTTCTTCCTCCAATGTATATATATACCAGCATGGTGCAGGAAAATGCGCCCATGATGGGTGCATTTTCCTGCACCATGCTGGTTTGATTTACCCAGTTGGACTTTGATGCTTTTGTTTCACCAATTAATGCTCCTTGATAAAGGTCCAGATATGAAGGACCGAAACAACGTCGGGGCTCATTGGTTATTTACCCCAATTACATTGATGGAATAAAAGCCATTTTTTTGTATCAAAAGGATTGTTTTTGACATTGGCGAGTGCTCACATCTCTAAAAGAGTATTGGACTATTTTTGGGGTACAGGCATATTGCATGCCAGTGGCGGAACACCCGGAGGCAATGTTCCGCTTAGTGCTGCTGCCACCTGCCGCACTTATCTTACTCAGCGGTGCGGCCATGTTATGCAGCAGTGCGGCCAGGCGCCCCCATATCCTCCTCTCGTGTGTTTGGGCACCCCCCTCCCCTGTAGCCATGTGCGCATCCACCCACGACCCCTCCTCCCGTGATTCGCGGACACCCCTCACCTCCTCCCCCCCCCCCCACCCCCGCGCGCGATTCACGGCAACCCCAGGATTAAATGGCACATGCAAAACACTGGCACGGCTATGGTCGACAATGAAAAAGGTTGACATGAGTTTTTGAAGATTTATTTTTCTTTTTTTGAAAGTTTTCATATTCATTCTCATGTGTCGACATGGACACCGATGAAGTGCCACACTTATGTCAACATTTACATGTGTTGAACTTTCTGTGTTGATTTTTCTTGTAGCAATTTTTTTCCAGTGACAACTATGAACTATGGCCCTTATTCTGATTGACGCGTACTTTACCGCATACTTTCGGATGGCGTCTTTACGGCGTCTGCGCATGCGTGGAGAACGCAACGCGCATGTGCCAGGCCTTGACTCCGTACCAGTTCGGCCAAATCCCGTCCCAAACTGTTCCCCGCAATCAGTCGGGAAATATGGGCGTATTATGGGCGTCATGCGGAATGACACATGGGCGTAGTTTCAAAGTGGGCAAAACGGGGCGGAAACATGGGCGGACACGGGGGAGTACACTTATGTTGGGGGGCGTACATTCGGATACCACTCCGAATGCACGCGATCAAAAAGGGAAGAAATGTGCGGTGTCCACAAGTGTACTATTGCTTTGCGGACACCACTCGTTCATGCGGTAGGCGAACGGACCGCCTAATGACTACAAGCATTAACACCTGAACCCAATAGAATCTACTCCTTTACTCATTACTCACTAATAGGACGCTTGTCAGTGCTTTAATTGAAACCATTGCTGCTTCAAGGAAACCGTACTAATCCCCCACATATGCTGTACTTGTCACACACTTTAAAACTGCTAACAATGGACATGACTGAATATTAATACTAGCAATACACATGTGTATTCGACATGTACTCATGAAACCACACATTTTTGGTAAAGTAAACAAATTTATTTCTATACATGTCACAGTCAATGCCACTGTGATGCAATGACCAAAAAATAAAAAATCCCAAACAAAAACAACATGGCAGGAATGTACAAAAATAACTAAGAATACAAAACAAATATAATTGCACACAGATGGACTCCAGCACCTCCTATGTGCCACTGCACATGCAGCCAGTGGGAAATGAGGAGGCTGCTGGCCCTTCGACAGCAGGCCAACCTGCACCTGACCATTCTACAGCAGGGCAACCTACACCTGGCCCTTCTGCAGCAGGCCAACCTGCAGCTGGCTCATATGCACCATCAGCAGAATCATTTGGAACACAACCGGGGACTTAGCAACATCACTTCAAGTACAGCTGACAGTAATGGCAGGCAAAAGAGGGCAACAGGGGAACCAAAAAGGACATATGAAGCAAGGGCTCATCTGGTTACCCTCAGCACGTGATTGGACACAAGAAGCTGACACACACAGCACAATGGAAGATTTGGGAACACATAACGGTGGAGATTAATGCAGCCACAAGTTCATTTGCGACCACGTTTGGCCTTGGTAGGCTCCTTGGCCTGTGCAGCAGCTCTTCGGCCACGGACAGATGCTGGGGCAGGTGGAGCAGATGATGTAGAGGGGTTGGCTGGTCTACCCCTCCTGCCAGCAGGGAGTGTTGCCGGTGGTAATGCACCAGAAACGGATGACATTAGGACCCTGTTGCTGGTAACCAGCTCCACCATAAGCTCATTATGGTGGAGGAGGAGATCATTTTGGCGGGTGGCTTGCTCGGCCAGCACCTGAGCACTTGCAGCCATGGCCTGCATGCTCGCAGCGATGGCCTGCTGGGTGCTGACCAAGCTCGCCATGATCTCCTCGGTCCTACGCATCCGTTCTGATGCCAACTCTCCCTGCTGGTTGATGTCCCCAAGCATGTTGGCCAAGGTGGCAAAATCGGCTTGGGCCGATGGCTGCTGCTGCACAGGCCTACCACTGGGGCCAGGTGGCACGGACTCCTCCACCTCCTGAGCAGAGTCGTCACCAAGCGGTGGGGTGTCTGTGGAAAATGATAAACACAATTAGGACACATTCTAAGATAATTACTTGCACAAGTTTATGGCATGACCAATATTTACCTTCCAGAAAAGACGCAAACACTTCAGCTGGGGCCTCGCTATCCATCGTGCTCACCCCCCTGACCTCCTCAACTGATATACAGCACTCGGCCATCAACTCCAGGGGGGTGAGCTCTAGCCCTGATGGCATGGGCCCGGCCCCAGATGTCTGGCTGTGTTGCCACCGCTTGGTCATCTTCCTCTTCAGGTTGGTTTTGAAGTCCTGCCACCTGCAATGTAAGTTGACATATTAATACCTGTTACTCCAGATGTTAGCTGTTGCAGCCATTGCTCTGTGCTACATATTATGACATGTGGTTAATGTCCAAAAGATAACATTACATGCAACTATGATCTCAACCGTTACAATACACATTCACAATCACCGTACTCTAACTCTCAACTAAATAACATGGCAATAATGTCTGTGTATCGTAACAACTTCACAGGCCATTTGCAAAATCCATCTAAGCATGAATTCAATCATTACTTGCCTATTACTGGGCACATGTATCACAAAACAACTTGCCTCTTCTTCACATGGTCCGTCTCACGAACTTGTGGCGCAACTTCATTAATCTCTGCCGTTATCTGTTCCCAAATCTTCCATCTGCGTGTGTGTGTCAGCTTCTCCGATGGACACTCAATCCAATCACGTGCTCGGGGAACCAGGATGGCAAGCTCCTGTGCTTCATATGCCTTATTTCTTGTAGTTGGTTCCTCTGTTGCCCTCGCTGTCCCCTTGCCACGTCCATGGCCACGCCCCCTGGCACGTGTCGCTGCACTTGAAGTGCTGGCCATGGTACTACCTTGTGAAGTCCCCGGTTGTGTTCCAAACGATTCTGCTGATGGTGCATATGAGCCAGCTGCAGGTTGGCCTGCTGCAGAAGGGCCAGGTGTAGGTTGCCCTGCTGTAGAATGGTCAGGTGCAGGTTGCCCTGCTGTAGAAGGGCCAGCAGCCTCCTCATTACCCACTGGCCGCATGTGCAGTGGCACATAGGTGGTGCTGGAGTCCATCTGGTCAAATAGTTGCTGCAGGTCTGGGTCCACCTCTGGTTGTGATCCAGACATGTTAGCAACAACATTGTCACCTTCTAATACACCTTTATATACTGTTTGTGTATCCTGTTTGGCGGACATCAGCGGCAGCTGCGTTCCGTGCGTGTGCGTACGTCGCTGTTTTTTCGCGCCGCATACGGTGGCGGAAATTCCATTGTGTAAAACCTGGCGAAACTTCGACATGAAATACTGGTCACCAATTCTAACATTGCATAGAATCTTCTGATACACCTGTGACTATTGCACAATACACATGCTATTTGCTAGCATGACATGACATTTGGTTCATGACTACTGTGGTATTGTGGAGTTTGATTGCAAGCTAAAAGTAGCCCAATCCCTTAGAAAATCCAGGCCACAAATCATGCAATACTCATCACTACTGTTATAGACCACACATGTGAGAGGCCTATAAATAGTGAGTTGCTGCTAGAATCATTTGTCAGCAGATCTGGACTTGTCAGGGTCTAAGGTAAGCTCTTCCATGGTCCATGTAGATATGCTATCCATTAACAATGTAAGTGTATGAATGTATGCACCATTGCCTCACTGACTACAGATTGTTGGGCCAGCAAAGTGCTTGTAGCATTATTGCAACATGTCACATGTTCACTATTTCACTCACAGGTCTTAAACCTGTGTGGGTTCACCTATTGCAGGACAACATGTCCCAGCAATAGATGAAATGTCTCATAGTACATGATGTCGGCAAAAAATGCTGACACCTTTATCTGTGTGTTTAGGACGGTGTGTATTGAGTTCATATTATTGTTACATCATTATAGGGTCAAATGGATCTTCGGGATTTCACGGGGCGGCCATCTATTGTACGTATTGAAGCCTACAAATCTATTTGTAGTGGGATATGGCCATTATGTGCATAGGTGCATCAGTATTTATGTTCATTTCTTTATAGGTTGCTGAAGCAATGATGCGCTACATGGAAAGGAGGCTAAGGGCACTTGCGGCTCTCCCCACTCGTCGCCCAAGGAGGCCAGGACGTGCTAGAATCTATCGCACACGGGTGACTCTGTTTGCTATGCCCGATGATGAGGTACTTACTAGGTACCGGTTACCGCCACATGTAATTCTGGATCTGCTCACGTTAATTGAGAGCGATCTGGAACCTCTACACGGGATCACGACAGCAATTCCGCCTCACACACAGCTGCTGGCGGTGTTGCATTTCTGCGCCTCAGGATCATTCCAACAAGTAGTGGCAGTACTTGCTGGAATATCTCAGCCGGCCTTCTGCCGAATCCTGAGGCGTGTGACGTCGGCCATGTTCAGGCGCAAGGGGCACTTCATGGCCATGACATTTGCCACCGAGACCCTGCGCAGAAGCCAGCAGGCCTTCCATCAAATTGCTGGCTTCCCTAATGTGATAGGGGCTGTGGATGGCACCCATGTACCATTTGTGCCTCCATCTCGAAGTGAGAAGATATATAGGAACCGCAAATTGTTCCACTCACTGAACGTGATGGTAGTATGTGGCCCATCCATGGAGATTCTCGCCTTCAACTCGAAGTTTCCCGGAAGTGCACATGACTCTCATGCCATCCGACAAACCGGGATATGGCAAAGACTACAAGAGCTGGAAGGCCATGATGCGTGGGTTCTGGGTGACTCCGGTTACCCATGTACGCCCTGGCTACTTACGCCGTACAGCTACCCAGCACCGGGCCCACAGGAGGCATTCAATGGGGCGCATGTTGCCACCAGGCAAGTGGTGGAGCGCTCAATTGGCCTTTTAAAGGGTCGATTTAGAGTGCTCCACCGCACTGGTGGTGACTTACAATATGCGCCTGAAATGGTGTCGAGGATCGTGGGCCTGTGTATATTTTTCCACAACATTGCTGTGCGGCGTGAGATACCCTTTGATGAGTGGGAGGTACCATCTGAGCCGCAAGATCCGCCCATGCGCCCATCCCGCGCCCCTGAATGCCGGAGGGGATACCAGCTGCGGGACTCTGTGGCGCAAAGATACTTCAGGTACATTTTATCTAGTTGACCAGAACACACCAATTCTTGTAAAAATCACCCCTTCAAATAAGTACAGTGTGGTAGTTGTCAGTGTTACCAAACGACAATTATCCAGCCTGCCCTCCTAATGGCAAAGAAATAGTAGATATTTATCATATGTGCTTAGTTTTGGGGGAAGTACAATATAGGTGCTCATTATTATACCTTCTACAAGGGATCTTATGTGTTTGTTATATCTTCATTATTGTAGTTGATACTATCCCTGATGACTGGTGAGTACATTGATTTATTCTCTAATGTGTTGGGGATTTTTTCCTGTGTTGATGTATGATTTGTTTGCAGATATATATATATATATATATATATATATATATATATGATATTTGAATTTATTAACATGTTTAAACATTTCAAGGAGCAGGCAGGCAGGCAGGCAGGCACCCAGGCAGGCAGCCAGGCAGCCAGCGCTGGTGTATAATGCTGGACTCAGGATACCTGCAAGTATGTGTATGTGTCTTTTAAACATAAATGTACGCATACACATAGATGCATAGAGTAAGTAATGCTAAGTACAGCTATGCGTTGCTAAGCTATAGCAAGCGTTGCTTGGCGGAGCGAGGTGTCATTGGATTTGCTAAGTGCATACACACTGTGTTTTATATATATCAGATTTGTTCATTGCCATACATCAGCACTACTGTTTTGAAGGCATGCGAATTTGTCACCATTTGTGTTGGCGCAGAGACGCTGTTCATGTAAAGATGAACAATAAAGTTATTAACACAAATAACTGTGATAAACCAATGCCACCACCTGATTGGTTGATAGATGCCATTGTTAACATGGCGGAGACAAGAAGGGCAGACCCCTTTTCACATGCGGAGCTGAGGGTTCTGGTCTCCGTCATGGAGACAAGGCTGGGCCGTGCGGGGCCCTTTATCAGTAACCGCCATAAGCGGAGGGCCTATGCTGCGGCAGGGCGCCGTATTTACGCCCGCACTCGGGTGCGGAGGTCCATCGGGCAGCTCGAGCGGCGGTGGTCGGACCTCCGCAGGCGCCAGCCCCAGCTGTTACAGCAAATCAGGGGCGAAATTGCTGATTGTGAGTATTTTAGCTATGAAATTTCGCACTTACAACATAGCATATATAAACAATAAAATGTGTCTCATGATAAGTGGGTGTCCATGGGTTTAAAAGTCCATAGACTGTTTTGTGTGCTTCTTCCTGGTTAACATGCATTCATGTGGCTTTTATATGTAATGACATAGCATTGAGGATTCTGATGCATACAATGTGCCAGATCTAATATGTGTTACACATTGATAAATGCCAGGGTTGTAATGTTTGAACAAATTACTAACAATCACATAATAATTTAAATGTCACATTTTGGAGTCCATTAACAGTAAGGACCTACTTTCCTGCATCGTTTGCCATCATTATCACCCTTCCATGTATGTCTTGTTATGGATTAATACATGTGCCCCAATGACCCGACATTGACCATGTTTTTTTTTTCTACCACACAGCACGAGCCCGAGCCCGACAGGCCCGTGAAGAGGCCGAGGCAGCCCTGGCCCAGGAGGAGGCCCAAGACCCTGAGGAGGAGGTGGCGGCAAGGGTGGAGGAGGAGGAAGTGGAGGAGGAGGAAATGTTGGAGGAGCAAGTGGAGGAGATGGTGGAGGAGATGGTGGAGGAGGTGGTGGAGGAGGAGGAGGTGCCTGAGGAGGTGGTGGTGGAGGAGGTGGAAGAGGAGTTGGTGGCAGAGGAGGAGGTGTTGGTGGCGGAGGAGGAGGTGGAGGAGGAGGTGGTGGTGGTGGAGGAGGAGGTGGAGGAGGAGGTGGTGGTGGAGGAGGAGGTGGAGGAGGAGGTGGTGGTGGTGGAGGAGGTGGTTGTGGCGGAGGAGGTGGACGAGGTCATGGTGGCGGAGGAGCTTGCGGAGGAGGGGGCTGAGGAGGCCACGGTTGCCCCAGAGGATTCCGATTCCGAGGGGGAGGAGGCGTGCCAGGCCCCGGAGTCCCATGAGATCGGTATGTTTACATAATGCATCATTCATGAAGTAGTTGTACTGGTATTTGTTATGTAGCACTGTTGATTAAAAATTTTGTTCCAATACTATTCATATAGACCCCAAAGTGGGTAGCTACAGATACAGGTACGGGTTAGATGGGGTGTCCAAGGCATCCCTTTCATCCAGGACACCTCTCAATTACACAGGTTTGTGGGATGGGTTGGAGCTCCATTTTGACTGCCACATAACCGTTGTAGTTAAACAGGATCCTGGAGTAAAGGGATGAGTGGATCATTTGTGGATTAAATTCACCTGCTGCAAGCGTAGATTATGACCCATCAAATAGTGGAATCTATATTGTTGGGGAATGTTATTTATAAACTCTAGGATGTATGCTATAAATGGAGTATGGCCCGGCCTACCTTGGAATGGAGTCACAAGTTGCCAGTGTCCCAGGAGCCTCCTCTACCTAAACACCCCCTGTAGTTCAGATTGTTTTTTTGCCGTCACAGAATTGTAGGTTG
This sequence comes from Crinia signifera, assembly GCF_055691185.1. Taxonomy (NCBI): domain Eukaryota; kingdom Metazoa; phylum Chordata; class Amphibia; order Anura; family Myobatrachidae; genus Crinia; species Crinia signifera. The sequence continues at coordinate 26,290,230 of NC_139224.1, forward strand.
GTTTAGACAGAATTATGATTTTGAGGATGTGTACTGTGCATTCCTGACATTTGCATAACTCCCATGCCACGAACCATCACTGAACTTAGACTGAGGAGATTGTGACAAGTTCTTATTGACGGAGGCCATGACATGCTTGTCATTGGTTAGTCATGGGTGGGTTGTGACTGAGAAGAAACACTATGACTGTTATGTCTTCTGCAGAGTAAAGGGTAGAGGGAAAAAAAGACAGTATGTAGTAAATAAGTTTGCATGTATGTATATATGTATGTGTCATATCTATTTATCTATGTGTGTCTCTATCTCTCTACATAGATATATATATATACACATGTCACCTAGCATTTGTGCAATTTATGTAGCAGTATGTGAAATGTATGCATGAATATCATGACTAATTTTTGCCCCTTTGACATGCCCACAGATGACACCACACCGGCAGATGAGGGAGTTATTGGGGCCCTCCTGCGGGCGGAGCACCATTTGAGGCTCTTACTAGCAGATCTGCAGGACCTTCGCGATCTCCTGATATAATTTATAATTTTATATTTTGTGATTGACATGTTAATTTTGGTTTATAATAAATGTTTTATGCAAGTTCACAGTTGTTGGTTTTCTTTGCACATTAAACAGTATATGTGTAGATTGTTTATAATCTTTTACACAGGGTCTAATACAAACCATTGCACTTCAATTGCTGTAAGGGTTAATGTGTGCAATGCATGTGTTAGGCATGCTTGTAAGGATATATTGGCATCTAATTGATTCCAATTCAAAATAAGCAGTTTTTTATGAGGATAGGTAATTGAATAAGTGGGTCATGTGATGTATTGCAGAAGATACATAATAGTGGGTTGTTTGGCGTAAATACTCCGCTTACGGGCGGTAGCACCGCTTCGCTCCCGTTCGGATGCGGTATTTCCGAGCAAACTCTGTAATACTCTGTAATACCGTGCAGAATCGGAGTGTTTCTCCCGCACACGCATGGTTTGTATGTCGTCCGTAAACACGCCCTGTTCTTAAAGAGTGAGTCCGTCCGAATGCGGAGGACACGTGGGCGTTTCTACGGACGATGGCCGCACGCGGCAAAACACCGTGGCGTGCGGACCGCTCCGTAAGAATGCGGGAATATCCGCACCGATCAGAATAAGGGCCTATGTGCACGTCAACCTACACATCATCAACCAATTCTTTGTATAATATATAACACCTGTTCAGTTTTACTATAGGTGTTTTAAGTCAGACCTTTTTCTGCTACTATTACTGTTTATGTAAATGCATTCTGAATGACAGCAACATCCTACCATCCTTCTACAAAAATATATAACCAACTAGGTGATTCATCGCGCCCCGTGCCCCCCCCCCTTCCGCAATTCTTGGACCCCCCGCGCACCCCCCTCCCACGATTCGCAACCCCCCCTCGCGCAATTCACGCCCCCTCCCACGCTTTGCGGACCCCCGCCCTCTCCCACGATTCGCCGACACCTGCGCCCCCTCCCTCCCTTGATTCACGGCACCCCCCCGCAATTCACGGCACCCCTAAGCCCCTCTTTAGTCCCCCGTATACTCACACACCCCTATCACTACCCAGCTTCCTGCTCTCCTGAACCGTAACTTCAACCACTGGGGAGTCGCTGACGCTGTTTTGCCCACATGCCCCTATCATGCCTCATAGCCCAGCCTCCTGCTCTCATGCACCCGAACTCCCACCCAGTAGGAGGAGACACTGACTCAGGGCCACCGTCCTGTACTCCTGTACTGCCACACTGGACCCTCACCCACTGGCAGAAGCTGCACAGTATCTCCCACCCTCCTCTTTAGTCCCCCTTATGCCCACACACCCCTATCACTACCCAGCCTCCTGTTTGACTGCGTCGTGACCTCCGCCAGTGGGGAGCCGCTGACTCAGAAACACCCTACTATACTATTGCACACACACACCTAAACAACATGCACACACAGCCCCCCCCCCCACACACCCACAAATGTCACTGTACCATCCACACGGGTGTGGTATCCGTCCGGCACCCCATCCACACTATCAATGTACATCTTACTCTGTAACCGCTTTTTAATTAAACAAAACAATACACACCCCCTTCCACATCATATGCTCTCTATTTAACACATTTCACCTATAACTCAAGTTGCAATACAGGCCATCTTTCATACAATTCTAACCATCTTTCTCCTATACAAATGTTCACAAATTAAGGGGGCGCAGCCCCTTACGACGGTGTGAAGAGCGCCCGTAGGGCGCGATGAATCACCTAGTATAAAATCAATTCCATAGTGGATAGTGGGGTTATGAACAGGTACAAAATCGCATCACATCAATCGCATGCGATTTATCTGCTGCCATGAAACTAAACAAGAACCTGAGGTTTAAATACCTTATAAATCCCACCCAAATTTTTCTATTATTTATTTGAAAATTCTCTTGTTAAAAATGATGGTATTATATTAACCCAAAGGTATACATACACGTACCATTTTAGATGAATAATGATTTCACCATTTTATTTGGAGGTGGTGTACTGCTCAAAAGTATGTCCAAACCACATAAACGGGGAAACTTTTTATATAAATTTTATCCTGTGGGTGAATGGATATTTTTAATATGTGCTATTTTAACGGTATACATCTGTAATAAAGTTAATAAAGTTAATACAATTATGATTCCTCACATACCTCAAAAAAAGTGAATAGCTACAGTATATAGACATGTGTGTCTTGTGTATAAATGCATTAATAATGTGCGACATATGTGTAAGAGGCATTATGTGTGCCATGTGTATAAATGCATTAATAATGTGCGACATATGTGTAAGAGGCATTATGTGTGCCATGTGTATAAATGCATTAATAATGTGCGACATGTGTAACAGGCATTATGTGTGTCATGTGTATAAGGGCATTAATAATGTGCAACATATGTGTAACAGGCATTATGTGTGTCATGTGTATAAGGGCATTAATAATGTGCAACATATGTGTAACAGGCATTATGTGTGTCATGTGTATAAATGCATTAATAATGTGCAACATATGTGTAAGAGGCATTATGTGTGTCAGTTGTATAAGGGCATTAATAATTTGCAACATATGTGTAATGGGCATTATGTGTGTCATGTGTATAAGGGCATTATTAATGTGCAACATATGTGTGTGTCATTATGGCCCTTATTCACATTGGCGCGTACGCATGCGAATTCGCACGTTTCACCCTGCAACCCCCATTGCGCATGTGCAGCAAGCGCACTGCGCATGTGCAATGTCATTAAAACATGCTCGCAAGCAAACTTTCGCGGAGATTTCTCCGTGCGAACGAGTGCATCGGTAGTAGGCGTGCAGTGGGCGTTAGCATGGGCGCGACCATTATAATGAGCAAAAGTGGGCGTACACATGGGCGTACACATGGGCGTTCACTATGAGTGGTGGGAGTGCTTTCGCATGAGTGCAAGAGGGATTGTTCCCCTCCAACGCAAAACTTTTCGCCAGCTCAAAGCAGGTTTTTAGTTTCGCACACCTTGCTCCTTGTAATGTGCTCATTCGTACGGAGCAAATGGCTAAATCAACGGGTAAATCTATGGCACCTGCACACTATTGACACCAATACATGGTTGATTTCATGAGACAATTACCTCAGCACAACTTCTGATTGCATACCACCAGCAATCAAGTGTTAGCAGTTACAAACTTCTTCTGTTGCTAAAGTTATTTTGACCAAACCAATGCGCTAAAACCAAACAAATCCCACCCTTATAAATTTGCCTTATGTAACATACCACCACTATTGTCATTTCTACTCTGCTATATTTAGCATGTTGCCCCTGTCAACATTAGTCGACATGTGTCACCTCACATGCAACATAGATATCAGATACTTCCTTTACAACACAACACATGTGCATACTAGTATTTGGTTTGCTAACAATTGGGGAGTAGAGCATGTTCGTTAGCAGCTTGAGGTGAGTGTGCGTGCGCAAATGTGTGGGCGCGTGCGACCAGTTACACGTACGCACAGTGATAGACCACCCCCCTTCTTTGTATGGTTGCGTGCGAATGATTTCGCAAGCACTGTAGGCGTGCCTTCGCCCGTTGCGTGCGTGTGGTTTTTTCCGCAAGAGTGCATGCGGATGTGCATGCGAGCGCATGAACCTGAATGAGGGCCTATGTGTATGAACTGCATTAATAAAGGTTGGCATAATGTGTAAGGGGCATTATGTTTAAAAGGACATTAATAATGTGTGTCATGTGTAAGGGGCATTACTATGTGGTATTATCAGGGGTGCTGAGAGAAAGGGGTACAAATTACCCAGGCCAAAGTCTGATGAAAGGGCCCAGTGGGGCCCGGGCCCCCTCCCCTTAAGTAACTGCAGCAGCTGCAGCTCTTCTCCTCTGCCCAGCACACACTGCTTTGTGCTGGGTTGCAGTGTGGCCATTGAGGTGCTTAAAATACAATATTTTCTCAGGATTTTTTTCTAAGGGTATAATGTGAATAAGTGAGTAAAGTGGTACTACTGTGTGATGTAACATGAATAAGGGACACCTTCGCATGATATAATATGAATAAAGTTGCACTACTGTGTGGCATAATTTGAATTGGGGATACTATTGTGTGGCCATGCCCCTTCCCAGCAAGAACACACCCCTGTTAAGGCTGTGCACAGAATGTGTGCACTGTTTCTATTTAAAATATTGCAGGTAGGAGCACCAAAATGATGACTGCTATGATGAGGGTTGGTGGTGCTGGGAAAGGGGAGCAGGGTCAGAGGCGGAACTAGTGGCAGTGCTAGGGGGCACCAGTCAAAATCTTGCCTAGGGCGTCATTTAGGCTAGGGCCGGCTCTGCACTCTTGGGAACGGGTGAGGGAGAGAGGGAAGAAAACCGGTACATTCGGTACAATCTATATTTGCCGGTACAGACTGTTAAAAACCGGAACTGTAGTGGCAAATTCGATACAGTTGGAGCGTATGCAATGGTAACTCTGCGGTCAGGATGCTGGGCCTATTTTTTTTGCCGGCCTGGAACTGCAGCTCCATACGCAATCAGATTCAAGCTACCATGTATCTAGCACAATCTATAAAATGACAGTTAAACGCTTACTGGTTGCTATGGGACACATATTTACTTTATCTCTCTCTTTAAAATATGGTACATTTCCCCCCCAGTGGCTTCCCGAAGATGCTTTTCCTCCTGCTAATCAGCACTTCCTATAAACAGGAATTTCCTACAATATTTCAAATATAAACTGGCATTTTGTAGCGATGAGTAAAACCTAGTGGATTGCTGATTCTGAAGGTTCTAGATCAGTGGTTGTCTATGTTTACCCAGGCCTCAGGACCCCACACAGTTCATGTTTTCCAGGTCACACGGTACGTGCAGCGCATATTACCAACTGTCACGTTTTAAAAATCCACAGGTGGCCTGGAAAACATGAACTACGTGGGGTGCTGAGGACAGAGTTTGAGAACCTGTGTTCTAGATCATTTGCTGCAAAGCCATTGGGATTTTTGTGAAGGCTCCCTCCCAGCTGTCCTTAGTGACTCAGGAATAACAGAGACATGTTATAATGAAAGAATGTCAAACCAGCAGGTGATTTCTGTGAAGTAACCGTGACATTTGTTCAGTCAGCAGACTGTGGGCCAGATGCACTAAGCTTTAAAAGTGATAAAATGGAGAGTGATAAACAACCAACCAATAAGCTCCGGCCTGACGTTTTTCAAACACAGTCAGTGACATGGCAGGTAGGAGCTGATTGGCTGGCTGTTTATCACTCTCCATTTTATCACTTTTTGAAGCTTAGTGCATCTGGCCCTGTGATGGAGTTGAGATAAACACGGTGCCCCCCACGACCCCCCCTACCACGATTCCCCACCCCTGACCCCCCCTCCTGTCATTGCGGCAACCCCCCGCCCCCGCGACCCACCCTCCTGCGATTCACTGCAACCCCCCGCGCCCCCCCCATCCCACGATTCGCGGCACCCACACCCCCCCTCCCGCAATTCACGGCATCCACCCACGACCCCTCCTCCCGTGATTCGCGGACACCCCTCACCTCCTCTCTCCCCCACCCCCGCGCACGATTCACGGCAACCCCAGGATTAAATGGCACATGCAAAACACTGGCACGGCTATGGTCGACAATGAAAAAGGTTGACATGAGTTTTTGAAGATTTATTTTTCTTTTTTTGAATGTTTTCATATTCATTCTCATGTGTCGACATGGACACCGATGAAGTGCCACACTTATGTCAACATTTACATGTGTTGAACTTTCTGTGTTGATTTTTTCTTGTAGCAATTTTTTTCCAGTGACAACTATGAACTATGTGCACGTCAACCTACACATCATCAACCAATTCTTTGTATAATATATAACACCTGTTCTGTTTTACTGTAGGTGTTTTAAGTCAGACCTTTTACTGCTACTATTACTGTTTATGTAAATGCATTCTGAATGACAGCAACATCCTACCATCCTTCTACAAGAATATATAACCAACTAGGTGATTCATCGCGCCCTGTGCCTCCCCCCCCTCGCGCAATTCACGGACCCCCCGCGCACCCCCCTCCCGCGATTCGCAACCCCCCCTTGCGCAATTCACGCCCCCTCCCACGCTTTGCGGACCCCCGCCCTCTCCCGCGATTCGCCGACACCTGCGCCCCCTCCCTCCCTTGATTCACGGCACCCCCCACGCCCCTCCCGCAATTCACGGCACCCCTAAGCCCCTCTTTAGTCCCCCGTATACTCACACACCCCTATCACTACCCAGCTTCCTGCTCTCCTGAACCGTAACTTCCACCACTGGGGAGTCGCTGACGCTGTTTTGCCCACATGCCCCTATCATGCCTCATAGCCCAGCCTCCTGCTCTCATGCACCCGAACTCCCACCCAGTAGGAGGAGACACTGACTAAGGGCCACCATCCTGTACTGCCACGCTGGACCCTCACCCACTGGCAGAAGCTGCACAGTATCTCCCACCCTCCTCTTTAGTCCCCCTTATGCCCACACACCCCTATCACTACCCAGCCTCCTGTTTTCCTGTGTCGTGACCTCCGCCAGTGGGGAGCCACTGACTCAGAAACAACCTACTATACTATTGCACACACAGCCCCCCCCCCACACCCACAAATGTCACTGTACCATCCACACTATCAATGTACATCTTACTCTGTAACCGCTTTTTAATTAAACAAAACAATACACACCCCCTTCCACATCATATGCTCTCTATTTAACACATTTCACCTATAACTCAAGTTGCAATACAGGCCATCTTTCATACAATTCTAACCATCTTTCTCATATACAAATGTTCACAAATTAAGGGGGCGCAGCCCCTTACGACGGTGTGAAGAGCGCCCGTAGGGCGCGATGAATCACCTAGTCTTAGTATATAACCCCAAGTGGGTCTCTTTTGTTGTGTGCCTTGGAATCAGGACACAATTGCGCAAATCAAGGCATATCTACATCTGTTACTCAATGGTGTTACTATACTGATGTCCCCGGCATTGGCTGCTGTTTGGAATTTAAAGACCATACTGGAAGCACAGACCTTGACAATGTGTGTTTGGCCGAGCAAGGGTTGAGGCCATGCCCAGCTTAGAATATGAGAATTGTACGGGTATGGGTAAAAACCGGACAAGACCCCTGAATGCCGGACCAGACATCACACTGCATTCCGGAGCTTGTAGTGTCCGGTCAAGGGGGTGTTCTGTCCGGGTGGGCTTCACGTGACAGCTGTCACCAGGGAGAGGAGTAGGGGGAGAATAAAGCCTCCCTGTATGGTCCGGGCATGTAGCTAAAACTGTAATGGTCCGGACCACACGGGGAGGCTGCAATCTCCCCTTCCCCATGTCCCTGCTGAAAGCTACCACAGGCATCCCCCCGGACAAGACACTACAATGAAGTGCCACACTTATGTCAACATTTACATGTGTTGACCTTTCTGTGTTGATTTTTTCTTGTGGCGATTCGCGGCACCCCCCCCGCGATTTGCAGCACAGCCCCCTGCAATTCGCGGCACCCCCGGTGACTCCCGCGATTCGCGGCCCCACCCCATGACACCCCCCCCTCCTGCGATTTGCAGCATCCCGCGACCCCCCCTCCCACGATTCGCGCCAACCCCCCGGACCCCCCCCTCCCGCGGTTCACGGTGCCCCCCACGACCCCCCCTACCACGATTCCCCACCCCTGACCCCCCCTCCTGTCATTGCGGCAACCCCCCGCCCCCGCGACCCACCCTCCCGCGATTCACTGCAACCCCCCGCGCCCCCCCCCATCCCACGATTCGCGGCACCCACACCCCCCCTCCCGCAATTCACGGCATCCACCCACGACCCCTCCTCCCGTGATTCGCGGACACCCCTCACCTCCTCCCTCCCCCACCCCCGCGCACGATTCACGGCAACCCCAGGATTAAATGGCACATGCAAAACACTGGCACGGCTATGGTCGACAATGAAAAAGGTTGACATGAGTTTTTGAAGATTTATTTTTCTTTTTTTGAATGTTTTCATATTCATTCTCATGTGTCGACATGGACACCGATGAAGTGCCACACTTATGTCAACATTTACATGTGTTGAACTTTCTGTGTTGATTTTTTCTTGTAGCAATTTTTTTCCAGTGACAACTATGAACTATGTGCACGTCAACCTACACATCATCAACCAATTCTTTGTATAATATATAACACCTGTTCTGTTTTACTGTAGGTGTTTTAAGTCAGACCTTTTACTGCTACTATTACTGTTTATGTAAATGCATTCTGAATGACAGCAACATCCTACCATCCTTCTACAAGAATATATAACCAACTAGGTGATTCATCGCGCCCTGTGCCTCCCCCCCCTCGCGCAATTCACGGACCCCCCCGCGCACCCCCCTCCCGCGATTCGCAACCCCCCCTCGCGCAATTCACGCCCCCTCCCACGCTTTGCGGACCCCCGCCCTCTCCCGCGATTCGCCGACACCTGCGCCCCCTCCCTCCCTTGATTCACGGCACCCCCCACGCCCCTCCCGCAATTCACGGCACCCCTAAGCCCCTCTTTAGTCCCCCGTATACTCACACACCCCTATCACTACCCAGCTTCCTGCTCTCCTGAACCGTAACTTCCACCACTGGGGAGTCGCTGACGCTGTTTTGCCCACATGCCCCTATCATGCCTCATAGCCCAGCCTCCTGCTCTCATGCACCTGAACTCCCACCCAGTAGGAGGAGATACTGACTAAGGGCCACCATCCTGTACTGCCACGCTGGACCCTCACCCACTGGCAGAAGCTGCACAGTATCTCCCACCCTCCTCTTTAGTCCCCCTTATGCCCACACACCCCTATCACTACCCAGCCTCCTGTTTTCCTGTGTCGTGACCTCCGCCAGTGGGGAGCCGCTGACTCAGAAACAACCTACTATACTATTGCACACACAGCCCCCCCCCCCCCACACCCACAAATGTCACTGTACCATCCACACTATCAATGTACATCTTACTCTGTAACCGCTTTTTAATTAAACAAAACAATACACACCCCCTTCCACATCATATACTCTCTATTTAACACATTTCACCTATAACTCAAGTTGCAATACAGGCCATCTTTCATACAATTCTAACCATCTTTTTTATATACAAATGTTCACAAATTAAGGGGGCGCAGCCCCTTACGACGGTGTGAAGAGCGCCCGTAGGGCGCGATGAATCACCTAGTCTTAGTATATAACCCCAAGTTGGTCTCTTTTGTTGAGTGCCTTGGAATCAGGACACAATTGCGCAAATCAAGGCATATCTACATCTGTTACTCAATGGTGTTACTATACTGATGTCCCCGGCATTGGCTGCTGTTTGGAATTTAAAGACCATACTGGAAGCACAGACCTTGACAATGTGTGTTTGGCCAAGCAAGGGTTGAGGCCATGCCCAGCTTAGAATATGAGAATTGTACGGGTATGGGTAAAAACCGGACAAGACCCGGGAATGCCGGACCAGACATCACACTGCATTCCGGAGCTTGTAGTGTCCGGTCAAGGGGGTGTTCTGTCCGGGTGGGCTTCACGTGACAGCTGTCACCAGGGAGAGGAGTAGGGGGAGAATAAAGCCTCCCTGTATGGTCCGGGCATGTAGCTAAAACTGGAATGGTCCAGACCACACGGGGAGGCTGCAATCTCCCGTTCCCCATGTCCCTGCTGAAAGCTATCACAGGCCTCCCCCCGGACAAGACACTACAAGCTCCGGAATGCAGATGCAGAGTTTGATGTCCGGTCCGGCATTCCGGGGTCTTGTCCGGGTCCAGTTTTTACTTAGTCCCGAATTGTGAGTGAAGCGTGAGGACTCCCTTACTGGCTCCAGCACCCACAGCCCTCTCAAACAAACCTTGGGTCAGGTAATCTGTACCTAGCCCCCAGCCCAGAGCTGAGAGCGTTCCGCTGTAATTTACTGCTTCATCATACACTCATGTGAGAGAATTAGGTCATTCGTTTGCGCATACGCAGTGCTACTAGGGGGTGATTCAGACACCTGCTCTTTTCGGGACAAATTCGGTCCACCGGTTGATGGTGGGAGTCTGTGCATGTGCGAATATGCGCATGTACAAACCCCCTGAGTGAATGCCTCCAGCGAGATTCACGCCTGCCAGGGTGTCCCCTCCATAGTGGGAGGAGTAGGGGGGGCAGGGGGATGGAGCAGGAGAACACCCAGCGGTTTATGGGACGGAACCACCATTGGTGCAACAGGTGCAATGCACCAGGGCCCCTGAGGACTTAGGGACCCACTGCTGCCCCTGTCACCCTCTTTCTGTCACCCACTCTAAGGGCTATTTCACACGCTCTGGGTCCTGCCGGGTGGCGAAACCCCGCACGGTGAAAAGCCGTGCCGCACACTGTACTTAATAATGGACACAATGGTGTCCATTAACACGGGACAGCCACGGCCCGGTCGCCCGGTTGCAGCCGGACGTCACCACTGTAAGGGACGGCTGCCGGGCTGTGGCCATCCCCTCCATTCTAAACTGCTGTGTGCGGCACGGCTTCATGGCCGTGCGGGGTTTCACCACCCGGCAGGAGCCGGAGCGTGTGAAATAGCCCTCACATTCTGCCACCCCCTTCCTCTTCCTGTCACCCACTGCAGGGTTGAAATGTGTGAACTTGGGTTGTGGTGGAGGAGAGGAGCCCAAATTATATTTTTGCACCTGAGCCCACAACCCACAAGTTCTGCCACTGCTTGTGCGTGTGGCATTGCCACAAAGCCATGCTCCCTTCCAAAAAGCTAACGCCGTACACAATAGTCCCAACTCCCGCTGCCTAAATGTTGGGAGGTAAGCTAAAAGCCTAAAAATAACAATAAACACAAATATCAAAACCATCACATCTGAAAGAGCAGGAAAGGTAATGAAAAAAAAGCCTGTACTTTACTAATGAAGATATGAAAGGCGTGGCAATGACACGGATTGTAGCTGAATGCATCAAGAACTTGAAATATTTTCGTTATTTGAAAGAAATTGTTCCGTAAACTCCATCTAATGCGACAAGTGAATTTGGACAACTACAATGAGGTCTTTGTCCGTCAAAGCATTTTTCAGCAAACTGTGGTCCTGGAACCATATGAGACTTATCTTAGGGGCTGTTGTCTTGTTCCTTCCCCAACACTTGTGCTGCATATTTCACACATAGATGCCAGCCTACTCACTTCCATTCACAAATTCCTTTGCTATCAAATGCTAAAGTTAAGTCTTTTGTTGAAAGAATTATTGGAAATCCGAATGGCCATGAGCAGCGCAGAAATGTGAATACGGACAATCATGTTTTGTAAGTTCCCCCGTTTGATCTGTAACGACAGGAATTAATCATTTAATTTAGGAGAATTGTGCTTTGTTATGTAAAAGAAACCCCTAGTGACCCCTTTTCACTGAGACACAAGATGTTGAAAAGTGCCATAATTCAGTGGGCAGCATTATTCCCATGGAAACGCATGGGGCCCTAATATGACTGTGACCTGCAGATTAGCGCATTGTTCCATTATAAACTGAAAAAGGAAATGTGTGTTCATCCATAGACCCAATTCACTAAGCAGTGCCAGAATTCTCATATATTACTGGCTTATAGAAAAGAGTGTGACTGTGAGGTGGTAATATAGGGGGGGGGGCATTTATCAAGTCTTGTTGTAGAGAAATAAAGTAACGATGGATCAGCTCCTAACTGCTATGTTACAGACAATTTTTCACAAATAAAAGGAGCTGATTGGTTGATTCTTTTTTTTTTCTTTTTTCAACATCCCATGTGAAATTGAACTCCCATCTTAGTAGAAAAAAGGAGACTGGTGTTGGGGCGCTCTTGTATCAAATAGATTAAAATATAACTTGTGTAGGTATGTATTAAATCACAGTAGCATTTTAATACAGTATACTTCCTTATTTTGAGGGAGATAGGGGCGTGGCCATGCAGAGAGGTGGGTTGGCACGGGGGCTTGGCTCCATAATTGTGTAATCGTGGCTCCGCCCCCCAAGAGAGAGTGCAGAAAACCAGATATTGTGTCAGCATGAATCACGTCATTGGGTCCTCTTCGACCACCCATTTGTACTCTGTTGTGGGCGTGAAGGGGGGGGGGGGGGGGCTGCCAGGGGCTTATCAACCTTTCTGCGGGGCCAGGAGGGCCGACCGATTTTCAGGAAATATTCAACACATAGATTTAAAAAAGTTTACTTGATTATTGCTTAATTGCTGAATATTGGGTAACTGTAGAAATCTTGGTGACACCACACACGGAGCTATTTATATCTATTTCTGCTGGTGTCTACCTCCCGAACTATGGGCCTAATTCAGACTGGATCGCAGAGCACATTTTTACTCTAATGGACAAAACTGCAGGTGGGGCAGATGTAACAGGTGCAGAGAGAGTTAGATATGGGTGAGGCGTGTACTGAAATCTAAATTGCAGTATAAAAATAAAGCAGCCAGTATTTACTCTGCACAGAAACAAAATAACTCACCCAAATCTAACTCTCTCTGCCCCACCTGCAGTGCAACAGGTTTTTCTATTAGAGAAAACATGTGCTTTGCAATCCAGGCAGAATTAGGCCCCATATATGAAATACAGATTAATACCCTAGAACAACTGGCACAAATATAGGAACTTGTTTGCCTCAGATCCTCAGAGCTGTCAGTCACTGCTGGGATTTCCATGTTACATCTCTGATATAATCTGACAGTTTCTGATGGATTCAAAATGTGAAATCTGATCAGACTGGATGCTATAGCTGAGGCAGCGCAGTCATGCCATCTGCCCAACAGGTGGCAGTAGAGTCCTTACGTAGCTGCAGCTCTAATTATTATTACCAGTTATTTATATTAGATACGACGCCGCCACAGCAAAAGTCTCCTTTTCATTTGGGCGCACAGACAATGTCTAGGTCAGCAGTCGTTTGGTTGACAGAAAATTGTCGACATGCACAAAGTTGACAAAATGGAAACATAAGCAAAAGGACGGCATGAAAAAAAAGGTTGACACGTGAAATAGTCAACATGGGTTTTTTTTCAAGTGTTTTTGGTGTCAATGCCCGAGCATGTGGTGTTGGCGATGAGTGTATCCATTACCGCCGCGCTCAGCACACTTTACCATTCCCAATCAGTCCGAGTGATTGGGATAGTACGAAAAAAGTTTTAAAAAATAGAAAATATCGTAAAAAACAACCTTTTCGCGTGCTGACCTTGTGCATGTTGGCCTTTTGTGCTGTCATAGACAATATCTGTCAGCCATCCGGAAATTGGTGCTGTACCTATGAATTAACATCATCTACCCCACACCACAGATGGAGTTTATACCTAGTTGCTTACCCTCCTGCATTTTGCAGGAGACTCCCTGAAATAGCAGCAATCTCCCTCTCTCCCTCATTAGTATAGCAATCTCCCTCATGTCACCTAGCCCATATTACACTGTTACATTTTGGTGGGAAAAAGGAATGAGAGACAGATACATTTACATTGAATCATCAGCACCATTTCCCAGCACTTTACCAAGTGTAGTAGATCTTACTAACTGCTTTGGGTCTCATCTACATTTGGATATAAGTAATTGTAAAAGATTCCTCTCAGATGTAGCACTACCCCCCATACTTCTAGGTGCCACGTTCACAATCTCTTTTCACAATGTCTCCATATATGGAACTAGACACGCCCTTTGGGTGGAGCATGACACGCCCCCTCAATGGGGCGCTGTGCAAAATTCCACTACCAACTATACTCTCCCTGAAACTAGTTTTCAAAAGTAGGCAGGTATGTGTCAACATGAGGAGAATATCTAAATTTCCACACATATTGAACTTATGACCTTAGAACCATGACGCTGTAATGCTGACCACTAAGCCAACCGTGCATCCCGTATCATTAATATCTAAAGGAAAAGATCACATATTTTAGCAAGTTCACCTTCGCTACTTGAGCTTGCAAGAGCAGCTAACATCCCAGACAGACATAATCAGCTTTTGATAAATTTTGCTTTTTTTTCCCTATAATGCATGTGATTTATAATGTATTGGTCCCTTAAAAAATATCTGAATTGAATCTATACACATGGAAATAGAGCCCAGCGCATCTGCTATGACCATTCTTTAAGATGTGATTTACATTCGTTGGTTGAAAATGAAATATGTTGTCTTTGTCATCTGACTTTAAAGGAAGTTTGAGGCGTTCAGTCACAATCTCTCAGATGATAAAAGCGCGAGGGGGAAAACATTCCCCAGAGCAGCTGCAGGTTCTCTCAGAGCAGTATTTCTTGTTTCTGCCGTGACTAACGCATTAAAGTGGAAGTCCGCCCCATGAGTTAGTCCTAACTGTGCATTTCCCATTGCCGCAGGATTGGTGTGCGTGGCTCAGTGACATTGCTAACACGGCGGGGGTGAAAATAGGTGATGTTGCTCACAGGAACCAATCAGTTCCTGTCTATCAGTTTTTAGGATGCAATAGAATACCTCCCAACTGTCCCGATTATCGTGGGAACGTCCTGGTTTTTTGGGACGTTCCCGTATCCCTCCCGGGGCTGGCAGTGTCGCGCGGTGGGGGGGCAGTTGGGAGCCCCCCTGTCCTTTGTGAATAGACGCTTCATGCAGCCCAACGGTCTGGGAACATATGTCCCAGAGCCGCTAGCCATAGCGGCAAAATGGGGGCATGGCCTTGCGACAATAGGCCACACCCCTTGTGATGCGGCCACGCCCCAAAATCATTCTTCCTCCCCATTCAGAAATGTTGGGAGGTATGCAATAGAGAAATTATTGACATCATCTATTCGCTATGGACAACATCACCTCTTTTCATTTTAGAAGCTTTAGCAAATATACCCCTAAGAAACTTATATCGGGGTACCAGTGGCGTAGCTACGTTTTGGGCGCCCCCCCGCCGTTAGGGAGGGGGGGCGCCCATACCCACCCCCCGCCGCCGCCCCGTCAAGCACCCCCCCCGGCCGGCCCGTCGCCCCGTCGCCTATGCTAACCCCCTCCCCCGCAGTCTTACCTATCGCGCTGCGCTGGTCCCGGGGGCTCCGTTCTTCTGCTGAGGACCACCACAAAATGGCCGCCCCCATACAGCAGACAGTTTCAGAGAACTGTGTGCTATATGGGGGCGGCCATTTTGTGGTGGTCCTCATCAGAAGAACGGAGCCGCCGGGACCAGCGAGATACGTAAGTCTGCGGGGGATTGGGGGGGGTAACTATAGCACCGCAGCCCCCGGCGCCCCCACATGCACAGCGCCCCCCCGCGGTGGCGGGGGCTGCGGTGCTCTAGTTACGCCCCTGCGGGGTACACGGACATGGCAGGCCTCACAATGACAAAGTACAATGATGGCTCTTAACATCCGCATGACAAACATTCTGTCACACTGCATCCCACCTGTATTTGCATGGGGACGCCCAGCATTTGCACCCATGAAACGCTGGGCATTCCCATGCCCGATTGCCACCTCCACCCCCCCCATCCCTGTGACACCCACACAGGAGCACTGCACAAGCGCATATCAGAATATGTGCACGTGCAGAGGCTTACCATCAGTCCCCCGTGAGAACACGAGGGGGGGGAGCGATGGTAAGCCTCTGCAAATGCGCATATTCTCAAATGCGCTCGTGCGAACACGATGGACCGATGGAACAAGAATGACCCCTAAGCTCTTTGAATTTTAGTTGTCGACAGCATAAATGTTGACTTTCTAACTATGGGGTGATTCAGACCTGATCGCTGGTCTGCTGATTTGCAGAGCCCTGTGATCGGATATGCGCCGTCCAGCCACAGTGAAACCCTGCCCTGCGCAAGCCTGCCAATTGCTTAGTACAGCTTGCGAAAATGAGCTGGATCAGCGAATAATGCGGAGTGTAGAACCATAATGACGCATTCGGGCCATCGCGCCCCCTGCACAGCTCACCCTAGATGCTGCCAGCCCCTCTATGTGCGCGACTCGGCTGCCTGTAGGAAGACAGATGTGCCAACATCAGCGTTGTGTGCCTCTTGGACAGCTCAGGTCAGAGAGTAACCAGACAAAATGTACAGCATGCAGCAGTCTCAACTGTCAGATCATAAACGGCTATGGGTTATTGGTTCGACCCATATTAGATCAACATGCATTGGTCGACCACTGAAGGTGGACATAGGTAAGGTCGAAACATGAAATAGGTCGACGTAGCTAAGGTCGACAGGATTGGAAGGTTGAGAGTCAAAAGTCGACATGAATTTTCACTTTTTTGTCCCGAATGTCCTCATAGTCGACATGGACGCCGTCAAAGTGTGCCGCATCCCCTCACATGGCTCTCTGTGCTCGTCATGCTTTGGGCGCACTACTGTATTTTATTTCTCCCACCATGCAGTGGGGGATGGTAGGGCATGAAATACTCATGTCGACCTTTTCACTGTCAATCTGCCCATTGGCGACCTAATGCTTGTGTCGACCTTCCAACCCTGTCCAGCGGCAAACGCAGGATTTTTAGAGGGGGTTTCCAAATGTAATACAAAATCTCCCACTCTGCAGCGCATTGGAGTAGGTACGGGAGTCTGGGGGAGCGGTAACAGACCTGAAAATTGGTCTTTTTATACACTGGATACTGTATGGAATACAGCATTAATATGTAACAGTACAGATGGTCTATAGTATAGGCCAGGGGTTTCCAAACTTTTTTGAATCACGGCACCCTAGTGTATCGGAATTTTTTCGCGGCACCCCTAGGCCCAAAAACAATTAATTAGATTGGCTTTATATGCTATTCTTAGGGTCAATTGTGTGCTAAAGGGTAGGATTTGCTTCTGTTTGTACACATTTTATGATTGGCAGCCACCAGCACTGGTTTTGCCCATAAATAATTAACCATAAAAAAAATTATTTGGTCCTGGGGCACCCCAGCAAGTGTCCCGAGGCACCCCAGGGAGCCACGGCACACAGTTTGGGAACCACTGGTATAGGCTGTTTCAAACATTTAAAAAAAAAAGTGGTCAGCAAAAGGTTAAACATATAATAATAAATAAATAAATACACAAACGTAATAGAACCAGTACTTCACTTTCTAAAGTCACAATCTCCCACTTCATGGTAAGGCTCCTATCTCTTCCTCCTGGCAGCTGCTCTCTGGTCCATTGCGATGTTTGAGGGTTCCCCCCAGTGTTTTCCTATGCTGTCGCCCTTAGCCATGTCAAACCTTCAGTGGTGAACATTCAACCTAATGTTTTATAAACCAACAAAATAATATCTGTGTAGCCAATCCCATAGGAATTAAGGGGATGCAGTTTAAATCCCGGTGGTCGGGATCCCGGCGTTCAGAATCCCGACGCTGGAATCCAAACCGCCGAAATCCCGACACTTTCTCCCTCCGTGGGTGTCCACGACACCCCTGGAGGGAGAATAAACTAGCGTGCCGAGCGCAGCGAGGCACCGGGCCCGCTGAGTGGCGAGCGCAGCGTGCCCGCAAGGGGGGGGGGCGATCCACGTCCCCCCCTTGTCGGGATTTCGGCGGTCGGGATTTCGGCGGTCGGGATTCCAGCGGTTGAGATTGTGGCGTCGGGATTTTGAACGCCGGGATCCCGACCGCCGGGATTTCATACTGAATCCGTAACAAGGGCCAAAGACACAGAGCACAGTTACCAGTACATGTAAGGCTAATATGTTACTCAGCCTACCAGTTTGTAATAAAATATAATTACGTTTTTTATTATAATTTTTCCTGTAAAATTCTGCGTGTTTCTCCTCGTTTTCCCGTATACTGCCACCTCTGCAATAAAGCATGAGACATGCTGCTAGTGGTGTCCCATTGCTGAAGGAAGACACAGAGCTTTCATGCCGCCCTTGTTATCTGATCAAGCTTCCCTTGAATTTAAAATTTTAATGATAATCAGACACCTGCTCTGCAACCGATCAGCACTCAGAGGATTAGTCCGAATGTCATCCACCTTATCGCAGGGAACTGCAGCTTCTAGGATACAGTTACTGAAGCCGAGCTTGTGATTTCAGATGTTACTGGGAATAATGCGACCCTTTATCCTACATCGGACAGAGACCTTCTCAGATAAAGAATGATTCAGGAACACTGGTGGCTGCTGTAATGTTAGATCCAGCACTGAATACACTCAAGGGAACTATGACCTAGCTGTGATCTCCCGCTGAGATTCACATGTCTTAAATAATGGCTAACAATGTGACCTTTAAGTAAACATAGGTCTCTGTCCAGATATATTGTACACAGTCCTCTCCAGAGGCTCTCCCGGGGCAGGCTGACAGCTTGCTGAACTTTATAGTTATGTCAGCGAGTGATAAACTTAGACATAGGTGGGCCTTCCCTATGGCACGATCCCCCCCCCCCCCCCCCCTGGATCAAGCACTGGGGATGTTTCAAATTATTTTACCGCTAGGCACATTGAACATCATACTGAAATAGCAGCAATCTCCCCCTCTCCCTCATTAGTCTTGCAATCTCCCTCATTTCACCGAGCCCACATTACACTGTTTCATTATAGTTACCCTCCCTCCTGCATTCTGCCTATCGCAGTATATAATTCCAATCTGCCGTTGCCCCTGGCTACCAGTACCTATCGCAGTATAAAATTCCAGTCTGCTGTTGCTCCTGGCTACAAATACCTACTGCTGTATATAATTCCAGTCTGCTGGCGTATCTTTCTCGTCTGCTGTACAATCTCCCCCTCTCCCTCATTAGTCTCGCAATCTCCCTCATTTCACCAAGCCCACATTACACTGCTTCATTATATTTACCCTCCCTCCTGCATTCTACCTATCGCAGTATATAATTCCATTCTACCTAGTCCTCTGTTAATGTTTTGGTATTGGAAACACATTACAAAGTGCTCACACGTTGGTACCGCTGCCCTAGCATGTTGGCCAAGATTTATCCGGGGGACCCCAATACATGCTGGAGATGTGGAAGGGTGGTCGATACTCCATATCACATCTGGTTTCACATCTCCTTCAGCCGCATTGGCGTAAAATTGTAGTAGTGGCCAGTATTTTTCTCAACGAGGACCTGCCCTTCTGTCCAAGCTTCTGGCTTTTAAATCTTTCGCACAGGTCCGATTCTCTCTTTAAGAAACCATTGCACCCCCGCATCCTTAGTGCCTCTAGCCCAAAGCAATTATTCCTGTCCGTTGGAAATCGAATGAGATCTCCTGTATGGAGGAATGGTCGGCCCGGCTTGATCACTATATGACAATGGACGACCTTCTTTCATCACTGGAAGGAAAGAATCTATCCTTCACGGCCACCTGGTACCCATGGCTGACCTATAAGGAATCAGATCACTATAAGGAATCAGATCTTACTAAGAGATACCTCCTTATTTGTAGTCCTAATTTGACCCTCTTACAGAATTAACCAAGCCCTTGGTTGTTCAGGGGGGTGTTCCTTTTTCCATTTTCCTTTCTTTCCTTTCTTTTTCTGATACTCTTACTATCTTTCTCCTTTTATAACCCTTTCATTTTGTGCTCTTTTTTTTTCTATTCCCTCATTCTTAGTTCTCTGCTTATCGGCTTAGTTTTTGAATTATTGTTTATGCTCTATTTTTGGAAATCCTGATCTATAACCAGTGATACCATATGTTATACCTAAATCAGAGGCGTAACTACAACTTTGTGGGCCCCATAGCAAAATTTTGAAAGGGCCCCCTACCCTACCATTATCACTACTATGCACATGGGGGGGTCGGGTTGGAAAGAGTGAGGGGAGTGAGAAACACAGAGGGTGTCAGGGAATGAAAAACAATTAGAGAGGAGATATTGGTGGTCAGGGAAAGGGGTTTTATGGAAAATATTGAATGAGAGAAAGTGAGGAGCGATGGTGACGGAGAAAGAGAGAGGGGTGCGAGAGAAGGGGATAAACTAGAAAGAGTAAGGGATGGGTGCATTCAGGAGAGAGGAATGTCCGGGAGAGAGAGACAGCGGAGCAAGAGAGTGTCAGGGGGAGAGACAGAACGAAAGAGAGGGTGTCTTGGAGAGAAAGGGGGAGAAAAGGGGGTGTCAGGGGAAAGGACGATTGTGAGAGTGTCTGGGAGAGAAGGGGTGCCAGGGAAAGAGAATGAGGGCGAGTGAGAGGGAAGGTGTCAGGGAGAGAAATGGGTGAGACTGAGAGGTATAGAGTGCCAGGTAGAAAGGGGGCAGAGAGAAAGGAGAGACTGTGAGAGAGAGGGAGGAAAGAGAGAGGGGATGGATAAAAAGCAAAATAGAGGGCCAAGATGGGGAAGGGGGGGGGGATGAGAGAAGAGGGGGTGAGTTAGAAAAGTGGCGTGAGTAGGGTGAGGGGAGGAAGAGCAGGCATTTAAAAGGGTGACAAGCATCACTTTTTGCCCCTTCTAATTCCCTCCAATGTAACTCTGGTCTGGTAACCCTCCCCCTTCCTTGTCAACTGCTCCAAACCCAGGCGCTTGTCTCCTGCCCACAGCGTCGCAGCCTCTGGCCCCTCGCTTCTACAACCACTGTCACCTGCTGACACCACTGTTACAATGTACCTGTTGGTCCTGCTCCAAGAAGCGCCAGTCCCCTGCTCCTGGCCGCATCAGTCTTCTGCTCTCCCCCCCCCCCCAGTGCTGGTCCCCTGCTCCCAGCTGTGTCAAACTCCTGCTCCGCCTGGCACTGGTCTCCTGCTCGCAGTGCCACTGTGTCACAGTGATCTCCATGCTCACACGGTCACTTGCTGCTGCTGCTATTATACTGCACTTGTTGGTGCTGGTCGGGTCCCCTACTCCCGCTAGTACCATTCCCTGCTCCTAGCTGTGTCAGCCTCAGGCTCTTTCCTCCTACAGTCGCCGGTCATCTGCCGCTGCCGGTTCCCTCCACCGGTGAAGGGGGTATGGGCACAGCACTATTTAAAAAATCTAAAGGGTGCAGGGGATTGCTTTGGGGCCCCCCAAGCCTCCGGGCCCATAGCAGCTGCATCCTTTGCACCCTCTATAGTTACGCCACTGACCTAAATATTTTAATTTGTGATCTAGATTTACCCAGTTTACCTACTCTGTAGTACTCAGATCTGTTTGCATCACAAATATACCACGATTTTTGTATTTGAAAACGTTCCAATAAAAATCTATTTGCAAAAAAAAAAAAAAAGACATCGGCGTTACCAGCAGCACATTTGGCCAAGACGTGGATGCTCCTTATTTTAGGTATAGAAAGTATATATTTTTTAAACTGCATCTCCAAAGCACACATGCGCAAATCCCAAACATTTGTGCCTTTGTACCCCCCCTGTAGAATAAAATGTGCCTCCTTACAGTACAGAATATAATGTGCCTCCTCCTCTTTATTTTATAGATTATAATGTGCCTCCCTCCCCATAATATATAATATAATGAGCCTCCTCCTCCTTTAGTGAGAACTGCCTTTAGATCCCTTGCACTGACCCGTTCCAGCTGCGCTTCTAATTGCATCATGCAGGGAAGGATGTGGTATAGGAGCCCAACAGTCGGGATCCCGACAGCCATTAGCCCGACGTCGGGATCCCGACTGGCCGGACTCAGACAGCGTGGCCAGCGCAACAAAGCCCCAAGTCCCGACGTCGGGTTAATGACTGTCGGGATCCCGACTTTCGGGACCCTGTCCGGCACCCGAGGGAAAATAGCTGGTGGCAGTTGGGACCCCGAGCGTTGGGGTTTTAACGGTCGGGATCCCGATGTCGGGCTAATGACTGTCGGAACCCCATCCGTCACCCCCTCTATCTCCCATAAAGAACACCCAGTATAGGGAAACAAAATACAAGTAGGTATTATAAAGCACAAAATATGAAACATCAGCCCTAGGCACCAATGATTGTCAGATGATCATAAAACATGACAAAATATATCCTTTTATTAGACAATAACATTTGAGCTTTGTGCGGTTAATCCGGACATGATGTCTTTCACCTGATACTGTAAGCCGAGGAGAGGACTGACACTAAGCTTCTGCCGGGCATCTGCAACCAGAAAAGGAACAAAACTGCATAATCCCCTCCATTTAAAGAGCAATTCTGTCTGCAGAAAGCAAAAAATAGGGCAACATTTAATGCAGGGTTGCCTGCTTTTAAAGTCTCCTCTCTGGGAGAAGCCCGCAGAGGAGACTGCCAACAGCAATTCGGGGGGCGGGGCCTGATGAAGACATAATCAAGCCCCGCCCCCAGTACTGCAAATCCCGCACTTTGCGGGTCTCCGAGGAAGGGGCGGGACTAAATGACACGATTTGCATCTTTAGCCCCCCCCCCCCAAAAGGCACAAATCACGGGAAATTAATGATGCCATGGGGGGCAATGTGCGGGGGTGCCAGTATCCAGGAGGGTTGCCCACCTTTCCCGGGGCCCGGGAGGGGGACCTGATTTTCGGGAGCCTCCCAGCCATTTCGGGAGGGTAGGCAACCCTGATTTAGAGGTGAATTTAGACCTCATGGGGCCCTAGGCAAGATACCATTTTGGGGCCCTCCTCTCTGAAACAATCCATAGCACTATATATTTACTGCTGATTGCAGGTGGCATCGATAGAATACCTTAGTGCGTGCACTACCGATAAATGCTCAGCTGCGTACAAATTTGAATCCGGCTCTAGGTCTGTGGATGAATCCATTTGTCTGTCCAAACATTTTTTTTATCCTATCAAAGAACATCAAAGGGACTTTAGGCGTGTGGGCGGGTCCATGTGATGTCATGATGCCATGTGATGTCATGATGCCATGTGATAGTCATGCAGTACTCCTTTGCTGCGCTCTAGGCAGGCGCCTATGTTGCCTTCTGGAAAACCTGTCTCTGGCAACACTTCTTCAACTGGATTGGAGATCTTGTATTTTTCTTGCTCATTCTCCTATACGGACTTGCTGCCTTGTCGTCTGCAACAGGGATCTTTAAAGGTTCCACAATTGTTTATAGGAACTCACTTGTAAGTGAAATATATTGAATAACAAGCAGTGGGTGGTAGCCTTCGGGTTTTCCGGGGTCTTATCATACCAGTAACCCTTATGGCGTGGTGGGTACGTACTTCCCAGCGCCGCTAGTTATTGTCTGTGTAACACTCACGGGGAGGTTGTTACAATAAACCTTTCAAAACTGTTCTAGAATCTTAATTTTGAAGAAATTAATAATATCATACGGGACTCAGACAAACACAGTGGAGCCAGTCCCACCGTGTGTGTTTATATATCATACAACACGGGAGCTACAGAGGATGGCTGCCGGCAGAGGAGACTTAAATAAAGACAGTGTTTGACTTATTGTGTATCCTGTTACTATGAACGGAAAATCGTTAAATATGTACATGCGATGTAACTTTGGCTTTACATCGCCGTTAAACATTGCTTCTATTATCTATAAATACTACTATGTGACATGTTCATTGAGGGCAATTTACAGTAATGCATAGTTCAGGTTAAGTAGGTCCCTGGATCATGTTATAGCCGCAAAGCAATTACCTAGATCACGAAAGCCAGATACTGTATGCGCGGCTGCAATTAATATACACAACACAAGCATGTGATTATAATCCAATAAGTAATAGAGTTCTAAGCAATGATTAGTGATGTCATCACTAGAACTGATGATTACTTAATTGGTATCCACTGTCAGATCTAGAGTGTCTAGGACAATAGCCAAAGGGGCGACAACGATTGGTCGACTGTGAAAAGGTCGACATGGTCCAAAGGTCGAGAGTCAAAATATCGACATGGTCAAAAGGTTGACATGAAAAAGATTGGCAAAAGTCAATGAGTTTTTTGTGATTTTTTAATTTAAAAAAAAGACTTTGTAGATGTGGTACACTTATACGGTTTCCATGTCGACATAGACACACTTTTGAAAAACTAATGTCCACCTTTGTCAACATTTTGAATGTCTACCTTTTAACTATGTCGACCTTTTGACCGTCGACCAATAGTTGTTGACCTTTTGACTGTAGACATAGATCTAATACGCCGTTAACTACATTTTTAGGAAAAAAAAATTGTTTTGTTTTCTAATATTTTATTTATAGATGACCAAAAATTCCACTGCAAATGTACGAGGCGCCGATAAGAACTGGAAGTGGGTATTAATAAGGAAACCAGACTATGTACAGAAGACGTTACCTGTGGCAATTTTTAAATAGGGGCCAATTCAATAAAAGCTTCAACAATTCTAAATATTTTTTATGGAATTGTTAAAAAATCGATTTTTAAACTTATATGATACTGGTGTACTCACCCTGTACTGCCGGATAGTGCTTCCTTCCCTCCGGGGAAGTGAACAAGTCTCCCAGAAGCCGGCAACTATGATATACGTTAGTGATACTCAGCTGCCACAGCAATAACGGCCAAGAGAAGTACTGTAATGCTGCCCATACACATTCAGTTACAGTCAAGCCCTGCCCCTTTTTGGTCAAAAATGTGTTGATTTTAATAGGGGCTAGGGCTAAAACTGGGGTGCGTTGAGAGAGAGCTCTCTCAGCCAATCAGAGGGCCTTCCCAGTGTTTCAAAGTCACTGCTACTGCTGACAAGTCCCGCCGCCTGAAAGCTCCACCACTATGGCATTGCCAAATTGAGGCAGTGGTAACAGAACCAGTATGCCCTTCACATTCTCAACAAATATGCCAACATTATCAATTGAAACAAAATAGACCACACCCATATCTATTCAAACCACATTCAGTTACAGTCAAGCCCTGCCCCTTTTTGGTAAAAAATGTGTTGATTTTAATAGGGGCTAGGGCTAAAACTGGGGTGCGCTTGGGCATTCATATGTTTGGGCTACCGGGGCGATCGGCAACTCAGAAACATCAGCAGCAGGGAGTATCGGTGGGGGGGCCCGACTTACGATCGCCTGGGTGAGTGACGGGTGTGGGGTGATGAATAACATGGGTGGTAGTGCTGCCAGATGGTGGTGAACCACTGGCACACACCTACTAATCAGTGGCATGCCCGAGAGCCCGCACCGGCAGCGCAAAGGAGTTAAGCCCCACCCTCCTGACAGACCCCCACATTCAACGTAATTTAACTTGCCTTCCTGTCCACTTCCCTAGGAATTACGTGGGAGTGGTCCTCCCCTTTCTGAGGTGTCAAGGACTATCTGAAAACATTGGGCAGTATTCAATGAGCATTTTGGCGATGTGCAGCGAATCCTGTTTAGGATTCGCCACTGCTCGCCGCGTTCCGGAGCCTCGCCGGCTCCAGTATTCAACGAGTTTTAACTCGAATTTTAACTCCTGCGGCGATGGACGGCGGCAGGCAGGGAGATGGAAGTCTCCCTGCCTGCCCCAAAACATTTGTGGGGGGGAGGTGGGCTCCCCATGTGCCAGGCAGCACAGGCTGCCCCCCGGGGGTGCCAGCAGGGGACTGGGTATATTCACTACACCCGATCATGCATATGTAATGATCGGGTGCAGTGAATATATGAATATCTAATGAGCGGCTCGGCTCAGGCCCCCTGCTGGCTGGTCTGTGTAAAAAAAATAATATATATATATATATATATATATTCATGTGCTTACAGCACATGAATAAAAATAGCATGCCCCTCCTCAGAATAAAATTCCTGATTTTTTGACACCAAATGTAAAAAACAAAACACTTTATTTTAAAAGTTCACATTCCACTTCACCATAAAAAGATAGCGATTGCTACTCGGTGAATCATGGTGAAAAAACCTTGAAATGTATTCGCCATCTGGTCATTGAATAGGGTGATTCACCGTTTTAGTCAAGAATTCGCCTTACAGCACAAAATCGCCATAAAAACATGGCGAATCAGCCTCATTGAATACCGCCCATTGTGTCTCCAGCACCATCCAGGAGAGTGGGCAGGTATGAGTTGAAGCCACAGCGATATCTCTGGAGTGGCCCCTTCCTTCCCAGAAATGTGGAAAGTCAGGTCAGTTTAATAGTTTGCCCAATTTACATGGACTTTATGATCAGAATACTGTGTTCCTCCATCCTATGCCTGACATTGGTTCTCCTTACTACATACAACTAGGCAGGCTTAACCCTTTAAGTGCCAACATCTCTGTGGGAGATGTACAAAATATCCGATAAAAAGCCAGCGTCCCTCACATTTGTTATATAAATTTAAGAAACAAAATGTGTAAAAATATATTAGATTTCCTAAATAAGGTAAACATTACAGGTCATTATGATGAATGCAAATGTTTGCTTGAAAAATTCACTTGGCACTCAAAGGGTTGAGTATCCTGTGTGCTCGCCACCTGTTGTGGCACTACAAGTCTCAACATGACCCTCTAGGAAGCAGTAGTTGAATGTAAATGCTGAGCCAATGTTAGTTGCAAGCATGTCAGCATTAGCCCTTCCAGTGGCGTAGCTACGTTTTGGGCGCCCCCCTGCCGTTAGGGGGGGGCGCCCCCCCACCGTCGCCGCCCCGCCGAGCACCCCTACCCCGCCGAGCACCCCTACCCCGCCGCCCCGCCGCCCATGCAAACCCCTCCTCAATCCCCCGCAGACTTACCAATAGCGCTGGTCCCGGCGGCTCCGTTCTTCTGCTGAGGACCACCAGAAAATGGCCGCCCCCATACAGCAGAGAACTGTGTGCTATATGGTGGCGGCCATTTTCTGGTGGTCCTCAGCAGAAGAACGGAGCCGCCGGGACCAGCGCTATAGGTAGGTCTGCGGGGGATTGAGGGGGGGTTTAACTATAGCACCGCAGCCCCCGACGCCCCCACATGCACAGCGCCCCCCCCCCCCCCCGCGGTGGCGGGGGCTGCGGTGCTATAGTTACGCCGCTGAGCCCTTCCTCTCCTTCACTGTATGTTACAAATGTTGTTTTCCATAAACTGCATTGTGTTATAGGGCCTGATTCAAAACTGCAATCAGTTAAGCCTCTGCCCTACTCCAGTGAAATCCCGCCCAGTGCTTATCTTGGCACACCCATGAAATGGTCAGGTACCACCCCCCACACGCCCACTCCCTGTCAATCACGGTGCGTAAGGTCAGTGAACAAAAAAATTAGCTGGACTTGATCGCAGCCGGGCCTCAACCCCGTACATCTATAATCGGCCACTGTGCGAATTTGCATTCATGCGATCAGGCTTGAATCAGGCCCATGACCCTCGGATACACTTGTGCCCGCTGCATTCTTTACCCCTATTGCAAACCATAAACTATAACTTCGAAACAAACAAAAAAAACTTTAATTTAATTGAGAACCCTTCAATTGCAGCTCATTTCATTTCCAGTAAACATTTGGAAGTCAGCCTCTCACATGACGGCCGCTTCATGATAATATTATCCATTTTAGCAGAGTTTTCTGAGAAACATTTGTCTCCGAGGCAGCTTGTAAGGAGGCCTCCGTCCCAATAGAAATTCCAGATATAGGCCCTTATTCTGAATCGTGCGGTACGGCCCGCGTGCGGCCGTACCGCCGATGTTTTCAGTCTGCACATGCGCAGAGGTCAATCTGCGCATGTGCAGCCCAATTCGCCGCAGACGTAGTTCGTCCGCCGCAAAGGGGGCGTATAGGGGCGTGAGGGGCTTCATACCCTCATTTCCCTATGCATACGCCCCGCGTTTCATGGGCGTTCCCATGCAAACGCGGGGCGTATGCATGCTAATGAGGGTATGACGCCAGTGATGGGGGCGGAAAGCTGACGTCGCCGGATGTCAGCTCTCAGCCCCCATACAAGCTATCACACGGACGATTGTCCGTGTGGTCTCAGCTTGCGGGACCTGGTGGGGCGTGCGGCCCTGCCTTCGATGGTCGCCGACCATCGAATGCAGGGGGCAGCTCCCACCATGGTGGAGGCGTACGCCCCACCATTTTCTTGCGGATCGCCAGCCGTCCGTGTACGGACGGCCGTGGCGATCCGTATCGTGGGCGGGGATTGGTTTGTGCGGCCGGAGCCCCGTGTGCGGCTCTGGCCGCACGATTCAGAATAAGGGCCATTGTTCGTGTACCGGCCCCTTCACCCAGATGACGATCTTTTGTTACTGAATGAAAAGGACTAAGCAGGTCTGCAGAGGTTGCATACTTCAATGGACTGACTAAAGGGGGACCCCGGATATAAAAGGTCTGGGTGGAGGGGGGGGGTATCCTTTAGACGTGACCAACCTTTTAAATGAAAAAAAAAATCAGCTTTCAACTAGTCTCTTGGGGAAATAGACTCATGAATCAGAGGATGCGTCATGCCCTTGGATTTTACATAACTTCCCATCTCACCACTGTATCAACAACATACCCGCCCACTTTATAACACTAGCGTCAGAGAGATTGCTGGCGGCAGCAGAATGTGCCGCATGTATCGCAGAGAGGGGGAGTGTCCTGATCCGTCCAAAAGGTTCCACCTATGGGCGTATCTACTGCCACACGGGGGGTGTGTCCTGCAGCTGAGCTAGTGGTTCTGTGTGGTCAGTAGTGCAGTAATACCAGCAAGGTGAGGTCAATTAATTGATCCCACCTGTTTCTACCCTGGTAACTTATTCACAACAAATCAGAGCATACATAAACCACTGTACAAATAACATGTATTCGCCGCTGTGAGATTCCTTTTTACACTAACCCAAGACCCAAATGCTGACAGAAGAAAATGGAAGACCCTGGGTGATAAACTCGTCGACCTTTCAACTTTTGACCTTCCCATTGTCAACCTAATGCTTGTGTCGACTATCTGACCCTGTCAATCTTAGCCATGTCATCACCCCATACTACAAAAGCACAGCGACATCCCCCTAGGCACGCCCCCCACAATTTTTTATTCTTTGAAGTCCAATTTTTTTTTTCAATACAGTCTGATTTAAATGTTTAAAATAAATGTTTTTTTTATAAAAATGGTCTACATTGAAAGTTGAACAATTTTAATGATCTTGTTTTAAAGTGGCTCACCATTGGATCTGCTACTAGCGCTAGGGCTGTTGAGTCTGACTAGACGTTCGACCTGAAAGGGTTAAAGCAATAGATTCCTTTAGGAGGATCAGAGCTGACGACTAGGACAACAACCCCTATGAGTAAGGTTATGACTTGTCTTAAAGCAACCGGCATCCCCACAGCTACGGAATATACAGCCCCGCACCTGAAACAGCATTGCCTTCTGATTGATTCCCCCCTACTAGGAGAATACAGCAATAACTACGGCACACATCCTGGAACTATAAACCATCAAAATAGAAAAGAAGAAGGAAAATGCTACCAGTGCAAAGAGTGGGGTAAGTAACAAAACCACAAAAATAAGTCAGAAATAGTTACTCTCTTTCTCTCTCTCTCTCTCTCTCTCTCTCTCTCTCTCTCTCTCTTTCTTTCTCTCTCTCTCTCTCTGGGCGAGATGTACTAAAGCCCTGAAAAGTTGTAAATTGGAGAGTGATAAACCACCAACCAATCAGCTCCTACCTGTTATTTTTCAAATACAGCCTGTGACATGACAGGTAGGAGCTGATTGGTTGGTGGTTTATCACTCTCCATTTCTGTCACTTTTCAAGCTTAGTACATCTCCATATCATACCTGCCTTCTTTTTATCACTCCTCTCCGGGAGAAGCCCGGAGAGGAGTGAAAAGGGGGCGGGACGAGGCTATGTGTCGGGGGCAGGATGATTCTGATCTCACCAAGCCCCGCCCCCATGAAAGTTAATTGCGATAATTCGCAAAACCCCCTTCCCTGCTGTATAAAATCCCAAATTTTGCGGGTCCGCAGGGCTAAAATCGCATCATTTCACTTCCTTTTAGTGGACCGAAATTCGTGATTCTATACAGCGGGGAAGGGGGCTCCGGCGGTGATGCTGGAGACTTGCCCGCATCATATACTTTGGTATAAATTAACTAAAATGGGAGTTTCAGACGGGAAGTTGCTAGGGGGAATGAATCAGTTACTATCGATTATCCTCTAGAAAGTGCTAAATATATAAGAAGTAGGTTCTGATTGGTTGCCCATAGCAACATCCCGTGGAAAAGAGAACTGCCATTTTAGTAAATTTCCCCCTTCTAATCAGGGCCGTAACTAGGACAGGGCAAGAAGTACCTCTGTCCAGGGTGGAGGTCCTAGTGATGGCCCCTTTGCTGTCCCCTAGCATCTGGCTTGCAGGGCCTCTGGAATGGGGTTATAGGTCATTAGGTTGACACTGTCTAGATCGACAGTCCGAAGGTTGACCACTTTTGGTCAACAGTCATTAGGGGGATGCTTAAAAAAGGTCACCATAGCCAACAGGGCGACACATACAAAGGTAATAGGCCAACATGGGTTTTTCATGGTTCTGTGTCTATGTTGACATAGGTGGGCATAGACACCGTATAAGTGTACTGTTAACCAATAGTGGTCGGCCTAATGACCGCGTGCCCTGGAATGCCACCGTTCAACATAGAGAGATGCCACAAGGATGCCAGCCGTGTCAGCTTCTACTTGATTACGGCTGCTCCTGACGCCACCTCTTAAAATTCATGACATCACATTTGGAGGTGTGGCCATCTATCCCCAGGAGTATCATTACCCTGTTCCTTATATCCCTTTTTCATCATTTTTTGGACTTGGTCCTCATCCTCAATGAGCTAATATCTCACAGATCCACCCAGCCTGTCCCTCCAGGGTGAGCTCACATTGAGGCACACCATTGTCCCAACCCTCCAAATATAGATAAGTGACATCACCAACCGGCCCTTGCCTTGGGCTCACATATTTGCAGGTTTGGAAGTTACTGTTTTTAAACGCCCACGTTTACTATTTATCTCTGAGTGTAGCCTGGAGCACAGAGGGTCACTCAGACCGGCGTGTAAGGCAAATACAGATTATCATCCCATGGCGTTAAACCTTTAATGGGTTAATTCTCCCAGTAGACCCTTTCCGGTTTGTTGGCTATTTGCCTGTTAATCTTTCCAGCAGTCACACCCCAGAGAAAATGGCATTAAACATCAAATACGAGCTGTCAGCATTTCCTCCATACTGCGCTTCTACCCACATTTGCAGCTGAATTCTTTCTTTGTTCAGTGCTACAAAGTGTGACTTAAATTTGGTGAGTTTACTTTAGATTTCAGCAAAGAGCCATCTCCCGCACACATCAGAATTCTAAGCGAATAGGCTAAACCTCAGCTGATGGTCAGCGCTACTTTCCAGGCATTACTTAGACGAGTCGTGTGCTCTAATTGCTTTAATAATCATGTCAACATTAATTATATATGTTTTCAGTCCATGTCATAAGTAATAATGAGAATTTAATTTCTGCAAAAGGGGTATAAGGGGTATTCAATTAGCACCACCTGTTCGGCTATTTGTTCAGCATCGTGGGCCAGATGTATTCTGCCTTAAAAAGCGATATATGCAGAGGGTTATAAAGTGTGATAAACAACTCCTAACTGACATGTTATAGGCTTTGCTTGAAAAATGACAGTTAGAAGCTGAATGGCTGGACATTTGTCACTATCACCCTCTCGTTTATCTCCTTCTAGGGCTTAATACATCTACTCCCTTGCGCCAAATAAGATTATGTTTTTTCCTTGCTTACTGTAAAGGAGGAGGAAAATCTACGCTATTGGGTTATTATAATTAGCATAAATATACTGAGCACATCCTATCTTAAAGTGCACCATTGAATGGGGTGTGGCCAAATCACAGAAGGTGTGGCCTGCATGCAGAGTAGGTGTGGCCAGAGTGTGGGATGAACTGTGGTCTCTGGATTATTATCGATTAAGATGAACTGGGGGCCGTGGGCTCCAGGTGCCCCCATCCCACACGTAAATCAAGTATATGTGCAGACAATATATAATGCGGCCCACCACATTATGTACATTTTATTTGTAGTTTGACTCACACCATAGCTGGTCCTCTGTTTAGTTATCCACCCATATTACATATTGTGTTACCATCTCTGCCTCGATTGCCAAAAATACCCCAATCACATTTATACCCCACAGCCATTATACTGTATTTATCTTATACAGTGCCAGATGTATCAAGCTTCAAAAAGTGATAAAATGAGAGTGATAAACAACCAGCCAATCAGATTCTACCTGTCATTTTTCAAACCCAGTTGTAACATGGCAGATAGGAGCTAATTGGCTGATTGGCTGACTGTTTATCACTCTCCTTTTATCACTATTTGAAGCTTGATACATCCGCTGTATGAATAGACCGGCTGGTGACTACCGTGCACTGTTGATCCCTGGGGACTAAGGGGCCCATGGCAGCGGAACAGCAGCCAGGGCTATTTTTTAGCCGGAATGGTCCGGAACGCCGTTCCTGAAGCTCAAATTAAAAATTACGTCATCAGGAACGGCGTTCCGGAACCTGCTCCAGGCCGCCCAGCACCCACATCACCTGCCCGCTCCCCGCACCCCGCTTCCCTGCCCGCTGATTATGGAGTCCAGGAGAGAGACATGCAGCAGTAACATTCACGTCTCACGCTGGACCGCTAGCCAATGGGCGCTTGCGGTCCAGCAGCCAATCAACTGGTGGCTGCTGGACCGCGAGCGCCTAATGGCTAACGGTCCAGCGGGAGATATGAATTTTAGCAGCACGTCTCTCTCTCCTGGAGTCCGGGGAGCGGGGAGCAGCGAGCAGCACAGGCTGCACAGCAGGGGTGGAACTACTAGCGGTGCAGACGGTGCACTGCACCGGGGCCCCAGCTTGTTTACGGGACCCAATTCCATCTGCACTGCAGCCGCCGTTTCTCCATCCATCCGTTTTTTTTTGTTTTTTTTCTTTAAAGCTCGGCAGTCAGCAGTGCTGGGGCCCGCCGAATGACGGAATTTGCGCAGCGGAGAGGGGGGCTGGGGAGTACAGGATTGGATCTCTGTTGTGGCAGGGGAGCCGGGAGAAGAGCTGCAGAATCAGCAGCTTCCCATTCATTTGTATGTTTTTTTTTTTCTGCAGCTCATCTCCCAGTTCCCGGCTAACCTGCCTGACTCTCTGAGAACACCGCCGTCTGGATCCCCCGCTAGCATCCGCTCAACGCTTCTGTCATTCCTTAGCCCTTCTGCCGGCTCCCAGTGTCCCCCTGCCCAGCTCCAGGCTGCACGAAAAATATGAGATATGGTCCGATTTATCGGCCCAATCCATCAGAATTTGATCAAATCGGACCAAATCTCACTAGTGTTTGGGGGCCTTAACTCTCTCTGCACATGTTACATCTGTCCCCCTGCAGTGCACATGGTTTAGTAAATTAGAGAGAGAATTTGCTTTTGCAAGTTAACCTGAATCAGGCTCCTAGCGAGAAGTACACTCGCAGCCTAGCGAACAGGTCAGGCATTATCCATATCCAAACTAAGCAATCGTTTGTGCAGTACTTTAGCAAAAAAACCTGACGTGTCCATAAGTAAAACTGGACCAAGTTACACAGGTGACAGCAGGCGAGACCTTACAGTGACATTGCTGTATTATGCACATTGTCATCGAGGACATCAGTCCCACAGACGGGTACCAAAGCCTCAATGTCAGCATCTACGTATTTACCATATACACAATACAAGCCAGTAGAGGAATCTGCGCAACCTTAGAATATGACCCTTATGTCTGTCACATCTCCCTTTTTCCATGAGTACGAGGAACAGTGTGTGCCACAGACTTGTCCGCCAGCCAGGGCATGGATTTCTTACTTAGCTATAATTTCAGAAGAATTACACTTTTAGCTATTTTTGGTCGCGGGACAAGAATATCCTGAATAATTGAAAAGGTTCTAAGTGACTTTCAGAGACTGCAGTTTTGTAATCATATCTGTGATTGTCACCAACTGTAATGCTAAGCATTGGGGCAGGGCACAAATTATATATAGAGGAGAGAGATGGAGAGAGCACAATATATATGTGTGAATACTTTCTTTCCCTCTATTCATAATATACCGGTGGCATCGAAAGGGGGGAGGTACTTTTTACCCAGGCTCGGGTCTGCTGGAGGGACCAGGGTCCCACTACCCCCCCGATGCAGGGAGCCAGACAGTGGGGAAAGAGGTGACAGGTTGCAGCCGCAGCACAGCCTCTCTCCCCAGCTCAGCACACGCTGCTCAGTGGCGGGAGAGAGAGAGCTGCAGCTCCCCTCGTTTATTTTTTTTCACAGGGGTGTTGGCACACCCCCTCCGTTTTATCGGCACCTGGCCAACCTGTCAGTGCCCCTGAAAAAGACTGTTATCCTGTGCTAATAAATAATAACAATATTCTGATTAACAAATCACAGTAGAACATTGCTTGTCCCCCTGGTACATATGGATTTCTCTTTTCTCCTATCTTACAATTCTCTCCTCTCTACCTCTCTCTCCCCCTCTTACTCCATCTCACACTTTGCCCTCTTCTCCCTATAGGCCGCCTGCAGCAGAGCTCATTTGTGACTTTATGTAAATGCAGCTACAAGCTCCCTCACTAATGTACATCTGTGCACGCAAACTTGTGAGGTCTGCGGCCGAATGTGTGAGGCGCACATTGTAATACAGATTGCTGTGTCCCTATATCATACTTGCCTACTTTTGAAAACTAGTTTCAGGGAGATTATAGTTGGTAATAGAATTTTGCAAGGTGCCCCATTGAGGGGGTGTGTCATGCTCCACCCAAAGGGCGTCTCTAGTTCCATATATGGAGAGATTGTGAGAAGAGATTGTGAACATGGCACCTAGAAGCCTGGTGTGTACTGCTACATCTGAGAGGAATCTTTTAAAATGACTTATATCCAAATGTAGATGATCCCCAAAGCAGTTAGTAAGAGCTACTGTACTTGGTAAAATGCTGGGAAATGGCGCTGACGATTCAATGTAAATGTATCTGTCTCTCATTCCCTTTTTCCCCCAAAATGTAACAGTGTAATGTGGGCTAGGTGACATGAGGGAGATTGCTAGACTAATGAGGGAGAGAGGGAGATTGCCGCAAGTACAGGCCATGCACCTTTCCGCTAGGCCACGACCCCAAATTTTCAGCCGCACGACAGTGTCCCTCCTCGTACCTCCCCCTCTGGAGCTTCCCTTGTTATACAGCACTGTGGTGTATTTTCTACAGTCCATTTGCTTTTTAGAACTGTATTTGACTTTATTTGCACATACTGTTACACAGAGTAATTAGAAGATTAAAACTGAAATAGGCCGGAGATTATGGTGTGGCTGAGAGACGTTTTATATTGTAGTGAGTGCCAATATATGATGGTAGACACGCCTGATTGGTGGTGTTAGACACACCCAATCAATTGGCGGTGTTAGACATGCCCAATAGGTGGTGCTAGGCACACCCCTTTGACTGTGCACTCCTTAATAAAATGTGCTGCGCAGTGTTGCCTACCCTCCTGGAATAGCATAGGCTTCCACATGCAGGATTATTAGCATGCATGTAAAGATTCTAGCATTATTATACAGGATTTAGTAGACTGTCACAGACAGGGGCGTAGTGAGGGTGGTGCCGGCGGAGCACGAGCTCTGGGCGCTGAAAGATCACAGGGCACCGCAGTCATGCACTGCAAACTTTGACGCTGGCTCCCCCGTCCAGCTCCCCCACCCAATCCCTGCCGTGCACAGCTGTCTGGAGCCATTTTCAATTCAAGTTTCCAGCTGGACCGCTAGCCAATAGGTGCTTGTGGTCCAGCTGCCAATCACATGCAGCATTGGTGGCTGGACTGCGAGTGCCTATTGGCTAGCGGTCCAGCAGGTGACTTGCATTGAAAATAGCGTCAGACAGCCGAGTACAGCAGGGAGCAGGCGAGCTGAGCGGGTGGGGAGCTGGCTGCAGCAGCAGTATTCAGTCCCCCTTGGCAACAAGCTATTTTAGTCCCCCTTGGCAACGCGCAATTTCAGTCCCTCTTGGCAATGAGCAATTTCAGTCCTCCTTGGCAACGAGCAATTTCAGTCCCCCTTGACAATGAGCAATTTCAGTCCCCCTTGGCAACGAACAATTTCAGTCCCCTCTGGCAATGAGCAACTTCAGTCCCCTTTGGCAATGAGCAATTTCAGTCCCCCAAGCATGAAGCACCTTGACATCGAGCATGAAGCCCCTTGGCATCGAGCATGAAGTTCCTAGCAATGAGCATGTAGGTAAGTGGCACTTATGTTTTCTTATATAGTATGTAATGGGCATTATGGTTTGTTATATAGTATGTAATGGGCATCATGTGTGGCCTTATGTGTAATTGGCATTACGGCATGTGGCTTTATGTGTAATGGGTATTACAAAGTTCGCTAAAATGTGCAATGGGCATTACGGTATGTGGTATAATGTTAGGCAGTGCCCCCTTTTTGTCACACTAGAACCCCGCCTACTACAAATCAGGGGGGGGGGGGGGCACAAAACATGCCCTTGCTCCGGGCACCATGGCACCTAGCTACACCACTGGTCACAGTCAAACAAGAAGCTACAGCTGGTGACGCATCCGACTCAGACCAGGCCTATATATTCCACACGGATAGGGCTATAGTTGGAATCGAGCACAACTAGGTAGAGGTAGCTTCTAATATAATAATATTTTTTACAGAAGGGAGTGCACCTTGGCCCTTATTCTGGTTCACTCGCAAAGGCAAATTCCTTCTCCAGTGGGCAAAACCATGTGCACTTATGTGCTTATGTAACATGTGCAGAGAGAATTAGATTTGGGTGAGTTATTTTGTTTCTGTGCAGTGAAAATACTGTCTGCTTTATTTTTACACTGCAATATAGATCTCACTTTGAAGTAAAACCCCACCCAAATCTGTCTCTGCACAAGTTACATCTGCCCCACCTGCAGTGCACATGGTTTTGTCCATTGGTGAAGGAATTTGCCTTTGCGAGTGAACCAGAATAAGGGCCCTTATCCTTATAATACACAGGTTTCCCTATAGAACACTGTTCCTGCTGACATCAGAATTAATTCACCTATTGCAAAACAGGTCTATATGATTAATAATTACAGGAATATGTACATATAATAACATCGGCAATGAAATATTTACTCTCCATAATACTGGACAGTTACATAATCCCATTTCATTCATTTTTCAGTCATATCTATATATCCAGAAAGATAAGGTATTTGCCTTAAGGTATTCGTAAAAGACGAGTACTAGGGTGTAACTGAACACATTATGAGAATCCACCCATTTTCAGAAATATATGTTAATATAACACATTCATCTCATATACAGAAGCAAGAGTAACTTTACTTTGCATATAACGGGTCTGGGAATTATTCTGACACATGAGCAGGACTGGCACTACCCTTGCGCCGAGTACGCTGCTGAGTGAGGCGCCGGAGTAATCAGGGCGCTGACAGTGTCTTCATCACTGTCAGCACCCTGATTACTAAGGCGCCTCACTCAGGTGCCACTCGCTGTAACAGGACATACACCAGCCGGGCACAATTCAAAGCTGTCAGACTCAGAGCAGTGCCGCGTCTATTTTGAAATCTGCTGTCAAAAGCAAGCCAATCGGAGCTTGCATTCCGGCAGCCTATCAGGAAAGGCAGTGGTGGCTCCAGCATGGCTTCCGGACCGCGAGTCTTCCATATAAGTCCAGCAGTGGGGCCCTGTGTTGCTGTATAAGTTCAGCGGTGCTGCTCTGTTGTATTTGTCCAGCTGTGCTGCCGTGTAAGTCCAGTGTGGTGCCCTGTGCTTCCATATAAGTCTGCCATATAAGTACAGCGGTGCTGCTCTGGACTTATATGTATAAGTCTGTTGTATAAGTCCAGCTGTGCTGCTGTGTAAGTCCAGTGTGCTGCCCTGTGCTTCCATATAAGTCTGCCATATAAGTACAGCGGTGCTGCTCTGGACTTATATGTATAAGTCTGTTGTATAAGTCCAGCTGTGCTGCTGTGTAAGTCCAGTGTGCTGCCCTGTGCTTCCATATAAGTCTGCCATATAAGTACAGCGGTGCTGCTCTGGACTTATATGTATAAGTCTGTTGTATAAGTCCAGCTGTGCTGCTGTGCAGTGTGCTGCCCTGTGCTTCCATATAAGTCTGCCATATAAGTACAGCAGTGCTGCTATGTGTACAAGTCTGTTGTAAAAGAACGCTGTATAAGTCCAGCAGTGCTGCTGTGTGCTGCCATATAAGTCTGCCGTGCATACCTCCCAACTTTGCGAGCGTCCAAAAAAGGGGGCGCGACTTATGTAAATGAGGGGCACGGCTTATGCAAATGAGCCGTGTCCCCGTTTTCGGCCGGGAATAGACGCTGTGCGCATGCGCACAGCGTCTATTCTGTTAAATGGGGGGGGCTCCCAACTGCCCCCCGCAGCGGGACACCTCCGGCCGCGGGTGGGACAGCGGGACAGGACCCGGTAATCGGGACTGTCACGCTGAAATCGTGAGTGTTGGGAGGTATGGCCGTGTAAGTACAGCGGTGCTGGCCTGTGTTGTCATTTAAGTCCAGTGATGGTGTCCTGTTCTGCCATATAAATCTTCCTTATAAGTCCAGCGGCACTGCCCTGTGCTGCCGTATAAGTCTACCTTATAAGTACAGCGGTGCTGCCCTGTGCTGCCATATAAGTCTGCCCTATAAGTCCCGCGGCGCTGCCCTGTGCTGCTGTATAAGTCGAATGTATAAGTCCAGTGGTGCTGTCCCTCTACTCTATCAGTCCAGGGGTGCTGCTGCCTGTCTGTAGTGCTGTGCAACAAACTAGTTAGTTGGTGTAGACTGGAGTACAATACGGACACATGTGGGATAAGGGGAGACCGTCAACTGAAGATGTGGTCTGTAATCCTAGAGCAAGACTTTAGCGTTAGCCTTTCCTTGTCACTTGGTTTGTGGTCCTTAGTCAAAATTAAAAATGTCAACATGTTCCGTATGTTGGCATGAACAAATGTCTACAGCCAAAATGCCAATTCAGACCATGTTGACAATGACATTCTGAATGTCGGCAAAATGAATGCATTGCATACCATCCTATATTCCTCTATGTACTAGCTAGCAGAAAAGATTTATAAACCAAGGGCAGTATTCAATTAGGCCAATTTGCCATGTTTCACAGCGAATTTGTGCTATTTTTGTGTAGGAAGGTGATTTTTTGAATCACCCTATTCAACGTGCACTTTTCACCGTCTGCGAACAGTGAATGACGGACAATTCGCCGTCTCATTCGCTGTGGTTTTTCATTGGGTTTTTCAATGTGATTCGCCGTGAGTGTATTCAATGAGAAGATGGCGAATTGCTTTCTAAGTGATTTTCGCCGTCTGTCGCAGTGTAGCAATCGCCATCTTTTCATGGTGAAGTGGAATGTGAACTTTTAAAACAATGTTGTTTTTAAAATTTGGTGTAAAAAAATCAGGAATTTTATTCTGTGAAGGGGGATGTTATTTTTATTCATGTGCTTACAGCACACATAACAGCCGGCAGGGGGCCGGGAGCCGAGAGCCGCTCATGACATAATCATATATTCACTGCTCCCGATCATTACATATGCACGATTGGGAGCAGTGCATACCCGGTCCCCTGCTGGCTCTCCCGGGGGGCAACTTGTGCTGCCTGGGTCCCGGGGAGCTCTCCTACCCTCCACATACATTCTGCCTCATTGAATAGTGTGTCAGCGAGGGCTGGCAGCGAGGGCTCCAGCCCTCCGGAACAGGGCGACAAGAATTGCCACAAGAATTGAGGGGTAGATGTATGAAGTGATAATAGAGAAGAAGTGGACCATGGCAACCAATCAGCACTAAAGTAACATTTATAATTTGCATACTTTAAAAATGATACAGAGCAGCTGATTGGTTGCCATGGGCCACTTCTCCTCTAGCTCCTTCTCCTCCCTTATCACTGCTTCATACATCTACCCCTCAGGAACATATTTCCCTGCAATTAATTAGTAAGGTGCCACCCACCTTAAAAACCCTTCAATTCTCTGCTTATTTTTTCTACTCTCTGAAAAAAACTATAGAATACAGAACATCAAGAGCCCCATAATCTGGAAGGTTTGGATCAATCAGTGGTGTAACTATGGAGGCCCTGGCTTTGGGGGGCCCTGTGGCCCTGCATGCAATCCCCTGCACCCATTTATTTTTGTAAGTAATGCTGCATAGGCAGCATCGGCGGCGCTGTCCCGTACCATCTTCCCTATCAGCAGCAGTGTGCATTGCAGTGTGAAGGGAGAAGCTGTTCCATCCTCCCTTCCCGTCCGCCTCCCTCCTCTCTTTGGCCCTTATTCTGGTTGGTGCGGCCGGAGCCGCATATGCGGCTCCAACGCACCAGGCGAATCCCCGCCTTCCATACGGATCGCCACGGCCGTCTGTACGCGGATATGTGGCGATCCGCATGAAATTGGACGGGGATACGCCTCCTCCATGGTGGGAGCAGCCCCTGCATTCGATGGTCGCCGAACATCGAATGCAGGGCCGCACGCTCCACCAGGTCCCGCAACACAAGACCACACGGACACTTGTCCGTGTGAAATCTTGTATGGGGGCGGGCAGCTGACATCCGGCGATGTCAGATGCCCGCCCCGTACCCACGCGTCACGGCCTCATTACCATGCATACGCCCCGCGTTTGCATGGGAACGCCCATGAAACGCTGGGCGTATGCATAGGGTAATGAGGATAAGTAGACCCTCACGCCCCTCTACGCCCCCTGTGCGGCGTATAGAGAATCCTTGCGGCGAAATCGCCTGCACATGCGCAGAGTGACCTCTGCACATGCGCAGAAGATAAACATCGGCGGCCCGTACGCAAGCGGGAATTTCCGCACCAACCAGAATAAGGGCCTTTATTGCTGCCGGGGCTTGAAGTCACTATCTAGTGACCAGCTCCGGCGTGCAGCGCGCAGCACCTCTGATGCTGTCTGCGCTGTCCGGCTGTTCCAGCCTCCCTCCCTGTCCTCCTCCCCTCTCTATTGCTGCCGGGGCTCTAGTGGCCAGCCCCAGCGTGAGTCACGCAGGACTGGGAGCTGCCTGCAGAAGAGAGAGGATGATTGGCGGAGCTGCACAGTCTGCAGCACCTGAAGCCCGGCACCGACAAGGAGACCCCACTGGAGGTATTCAGCAGCTCTTATGCTTCAGTTCAGAGTGTGTGGGTGTGTGTGTGTGAGGGGGGGGGGGGGCTGTCTCTCTCCCTGTTTCTTCTTGACAACCCCTCTCTCTCCCTGTTTCTCGCCCCCTCTCTCTCTCTTTCTTTCTCCGTCTGTCTACATGACACACTCTCTCTCTCTATTGCTTCCCTCTTTTCTCTCCCTCCCTGACATTATCTCTCACTCTTGCTCACACCCCTCCTTTCTCCACCCCCTACCTCTCTGACACCCTCTTTCTCTTTCACCTCTCTCCCTAACCACCCCTCTGTCTCCCCTCTCTTTTTCCCCAACACCCTCTTCTTTGACTCTCACTTCCTTCTCTCTTTCTTTTGCCATTTGCTATGGGGCCCTGAAGGTGCTAGTTACACCCCTGGTCCACATCATGCCAGCGCACTGGAACAAAGAGGCAGTTGATCGAGTTTGCCGCAATAATCAAACCACAATGCTCCTCCCCATACCAATTCCTATAGGTCAACCAAACCCACGACCAATATGCAAATTCTTAAATGGGGAAAATACGCATTAAAGTACGCACAGAAAACACCTTATGGTTTATCTTTCTTTACTTTTGCTCCAATCCCTTCAGTCCCACAGAGGAGACTCATGTCAATCAATAAGAAGGAGCCATTTTGTGGACTTGATTGGATAGATATTGGTTCAGTCCCAAAGCTTTCTGCCTCCATCCTGTTCGTGCCATGGGTTTCCATTGAAAATAGGAAACAGGCCTAAGACGGGAACAGTACTCTAAGTGAAAAGAATAATTATAAGAGGAAAATTCTAATCTGACAATTCCCTGGGTACTGTATATCTTTGCATCAAGAGAAGCATAGGCCAAGTAATTCCTTCCCAATAACTCATGAGGTAAATTTGGCGATTCCGCCTCAGGAAAAACTTACTTCACATTTACCACCCAAGACTCCACTAAGAAAACATAAATTAATCCTGATTTGCACCCTGAAAGTAATCAGCAGATTATCTGTCCAATTTATAACATGTTAAATATGAGATTATTCTGACACGTGAGCTGTGCAGGATACGGGCCTAAGCTGACACAGACCTGACAAGCCGATGAAGTCTGAAAAGCCTAAAAACTTCATGACAAATAACTCTGAGTCAGTGTATGGTCATGGCTCACAGGCATGCAGGAAAGGAGAGCTTAGTGATCACATCAGAGGCCTCGCATAAGCCCTCAGACAACAGGAATAATCTGCACCGAATAAAGAGAAGTTTGTGCAAGAGGTAAAGAAAATGTTGGACAAAAACACAAAAGCAAAACAAACAGCTGCTGACAGGACGGGTGACTGACTGGGAAGAATCGCAGTCAATCACCAGGGAAACGTCACAGTCTCCACACAACCCAACTGTGTCCTTTAAAAAAATCAGACAGTATCCACCCTTAAACAATACACCTACGTGTAGAATGAGCAGCAATAAACACAAATACAGACAAGGAAGCAAAAATACAATAACACCAACAGTCCGTATCCACAAAGGAGACCATTATGCGGAGGGTGGGCACTGGGAAGGCTGGTGCAAAATACAGAAAAAAGGGGGAGATTGGTGCAACACGATAGGATGAGGTTTGTCAAAGCTTCCAATCGTGTTTGATTTCTTTGCAAGAGACCAGGGAGGTGCTTTTTGGGAGAGGCTCTGTAGAGGCCCCCTCCTCTCTGTCAGCACAATAGACTCTGACTTTGTGCATGTACAAGTCTCCAAGAACATGGGTCCAACGGCATGTCCCAGGGGATATTTCTATTGAGCGTGTGCAAATCACACGGAAAATGTCTGCATTGGACATTTTCCAAGGGATCTCTGTCTGCAGGACGGCAGCCGCAGGACTTCGGAGGGGTTCAATTATGGATATGCCAAATGAATCAGTGGTGTGGGGCATAAAAGCATACCTCCCAACTGTCCCGTTTCCCGTGAGAACGTCCAGGTTTTTGGGGACGTTCCCGCGTCCCGCCCGGGGCCTGCGGTGTTCCGCGGCGGGGGGTGGGGGCAGTT
The DNA here is from genome assembly GCF_055691185.1 of Crinia signifera. Lineage (NCBI taxonomy): Eukaryota > Metazoa > Chordata > Amphibia > Anura > Myobatrachidae > Crinia > Crinia signifera. Next base: position 26,333,539 of record NC_139224.1, read on the forward strand.
GGGAGTCCCCGCTGCTGTCTGCTTGTCAGCGTCTATTCCCCGCAGGCAGAGGGGCAGCAGTGGCAAAAGGGGGGCATGGCTTCAAACAAGTGATGGGATTTGAAGACCATGCCCCCTCGCAGAGAGGCCATGCCCCCAAAATGTCGGTCCTGCCGATCTTGAATCAGGCAGCGCTGTCCGTCTCTCTTTGATGGGCGGTGCGGCTGTCACTTCTGGCAGGGGGTGGCTGCTTCTCGCCGGCTGGGCAGCGGTGGTTTACTGTGGGGGACAGGAGCTGGGAGCCTGGGAGGTGCTGTGCGCGCATGCGCAGCCGCCCTCCCGCGGCCATTTTGGATTTGGGCAAAGTGCTGCGGCCGCTGCCCGTGGCCCAGCCAGCCCAGGGGCGACTGCTGCCAGACCCTTTTTGATGAGTTTTGGGCCGGCCCACTGGGAAATGGCCCAATTTCCCGGTGGGCCAATCCACCCCTGGTCTCCTGCAGGAGGGTAGGTAACTATTATAATGCCTGTATGTTGTACAACAGATAGAAATAAATGTAAAATACTGCAAATAGCATTAATATAACAATTCTAATAATTCAATCGGCCCGACGTATATTAATACATGTGTTTTATGTTCCAGAAGACTAAGTTCTGCTTATAATGCAATCCTTCATCTGAACGCCCCAGTCACCATTCATAGCTACACATAATAGAAACGTACTGTACCACTTCAACAGATGACTAAAATTTATAGAAAATACAACCCACAGTTGTCCTTTTAGACAATAAATTGGCTGTTATGTTCGCCTGTTGCCATGGTAACCTGGCCTGTATATGCATGTTAGCAAATATTTTATTCTGACTGCTCATGAATTAAGATGATTTTTTTGCATTACTGCTCAAACAAAATTAAACAGCATTTGGGGAATACTTTACGCAGGAAGTGTTTGGGAACAAGTTAATTCTCTCATTTTGTCCACTTTACTCTATTTTCTGTGTCGGGGGAAATTTATACACACTGAGAGAGATAAAGTACTGGTCAACTAACCATGGCGTGCAGCCACAATATTCTGGGAAAAGAGAATACGTTTGGAATTAATATTGGTTCACACTTACTACAACCATTACAATCTATCTCATGATCCGGGTAATTAAGAACACTTATTTATCTTCCAAGTGCCTGCTCAGATTTTACCTGCTCTCCAAGCCTGTCCATCACCTGCACTGTTTGCGTACCGTCTGCCCCACAGCACCTTTACCTCTCTCCATTTGTTCCGGCACTACTTGCCCAGCAGCTACTCAGGATTTCCCCTCTGTTCCATCGTATGGTGTGTCCTGCCCTCCTTGGCCTCTGAAGTTGCTGAAACAGCATTTCCCTCCCAATTAGGTATGCCAATCATAGGGCATTTTTTTCAATCTCGGGATGGCATCCCTTATTTTAACAAAAGCTCCCACGCCCCAACCCCCCCCCAACCGTCTGCCGCACACATTTACTTACGTAGTCGGTGCAGCTGGGGAGCAGGACAGGCGTTGCAGCTGGTGAGGGGGGTAGGGAGTGCGGGGGTGCCACACTGATCGGCCGGGGCAGCGGCAGTGGAGCAAGCGGGGCAGGCGGTGTGTGAATGCGCCCTGCGCAGTATGACCTTTAACATCAAGTCACGCTGTGCAGAGGCCCATGTCGGGTTGGGAACAGCCGGGAAGCATTTGAGCGAGTGCTCAGACACTGCCCAGCATTAGACTGTGCATGCACACTCTAATCCCGGCAATTTAAGGACCAGATCCTGGGATCGCCCGATCGGGATCCCAGGATTGGGCACCCTACTCCAGATCCAAACATTGGTGAAGCCATGTTTGGGTTGATCACATCGATTTTCTCAGCCAATCCACTGAACACCATATCTTTTACTATTGTCTAGCCAATCACTGCTTCCCAGCAGGTATAAGTTCCTGTCTGTGCACTTCCTAAATAGTCTGTGCTTCAGCTGTCTAACCCAGTGTTGGATATCTCTGTGTTCTGTGGTTGTTCTGCTCTGTTCCAGGTCCCAGCTACTGAGACTGTGCTCCACTTAAAGAGACCTTCACCAGTTCTTATCCTGCGGCGCTGCCTGACTCCTCTCGATGTTCCAGCCTCATTTCTGACCATCGGTGCTTTGCCACTGACCTCTGCATTATCGGTGCTCCACCATCTAACTCTGCATCATCGGTGCCCCGCCATTGACCTCTGCATCACGGGGGATTTGTCATCGTTATCTCTGCACCATCGGTGCCCTGCCTTCGCCACACCTCACCATCCAATGCCTCCACTTGTCATTAATACATTGTGAGCATTCTGTACCATCTGCTGTCTACGTTTGGGACTTTCTCAGTGTGCTTACACTGCAACTATTCAGTCATATCCTCCAACATCTGCAGTTTAGAAATCGGTACACATTCGGGAAGGGGGCGTGTCCAATGGCAAAGAGGGCGTTGCCATGAGTAAAGGGGGCATGCCCACGTCCCCTTTCCGAATATGTACAGGGAATTTTTTATCCTACAATATAGATATGTTAACTATAAGTGCATTTCGAACACTTTTATTGTTGTGTATTATGTGCCCAGCACAGTACATTTAACTGGGCACATACAGCCTGGGCAGTGGGCACAGATACAGCCTGACCTGGCGGTGCTGGTCTGCGAGAAGACACAATTGATGATCGCATTGCCCGATAGTGAGACAGCGCAGCCCGGAGCACCTTGCCGGCGGGCCCCAGCGGAGAGAGCGACAGGCCACAGACACAAAACGGCTGGAGGGAGACTTCACCGGGTCACTGCTGCAGGTATATGATATATTCCCCTGGGCAGTGGACACAGATACAGCCTGACCTGACGGTGCTGGTCTGCCCAAAAGAGCAGCGCACTAGAGCCGTCGCAGACCAGCACCGTTAGGTCATACATACATACAGCTGAGTGATCCCCTCATCTCCGCGGTCCTGTCACAGCTGCGTCTAGAGTGACTATAGGAGAATATGCTCCTCCACCAGCGGCTCTCAGCCCGGGAGTCTCACTCTCTGGCTGCCTGATGTCATGACGCGCCGCACTGCACCCTGGGACCCGCCGCATTGCATCCCTGGGAACAGGTGCAGAAGCCCCAGAATAGGATGAATACATTGTTCTTTCCATCTGCGCCGGTTCTAATCGATTCCCTTTGCCTGTCAAGGGGAAAAGGAAGCGAGGAGTCGCCCAAGCCCCTCAAAAAACGGTACAATCGGTACACTTGGATTTAGTCGGTACAGACCGTTAAAAAACGGTACTATACCGGCTAAATCTGTACAGTTGGAGGGTATGATTCAGTTACCATCATCAATATTACCCACTGCAGCCCTGCTTTTGTATATATGCAAGTGTTCCTTGAGTGCTCAATAGAAGACTAGTTTTCAGCCATCTATTTCTCCTATTATGGTCACACATTCGAGCATACTCCCTGGTCATCATATCCTGGTTAAAACACAGTAGCGTTATCAAGGCTCCTAGGTTCATCTACATGTCTTCCCCATACCTGAGGCTTCCCCAGGTCAGCCTCAACTCTCAGGAGCTACACCTCAAACATTGGCGGAAATTTACTAACGCAAATTTGCCTGGATTTGGCGTATTGTAGGCAAGTTCCACCACCGTGATGACATTTCATCATGTCGACATGCTCTGCTCAGTATTTGTGAAAAGATGTCCACTTGCAGTAAACACTAAATTATGGGACTTAAAGATAGAGGTGTAAAGTACAGGTTTCCAGGGCGATAGATACAATACCAACCAACCAGCTCCTAACTGCCATGTTACAGGCTGCTTTTGAAAAAAATAACTGTTAGAAGCTTGTTGGTTGGTTGGTAATTTATCTCTCTCCAAGACTACAGTAGTACCTCTGCCCATATATATGAGAAAATATCTCACCTTGCAATATACATAATGGGGGTCATTCTGATCTAATTGGACCATTGTGAATTCGCAATGGGGATCGATGTTGAAGATCTGTGCATAAGCATTCACCAGCACTTCAGAAATCATTCGATGGTCGCGATCATCAAATAATTTTGGCCACCCACGCAAGCCTGTGAATGGATGTTTATGTAAAACATCCATTCGCAGGCCTGCGTGTACATTCGGTGGCCAGCAGGGGGAGGGCATTCGCACACCCGACGGGAGGCATTGGTTGGCTCGCAAAGGAGCGAAATAGCAAGGCTTTGCGAGTCAACCAGAATCAGAGCCAGTGTGCTTTAATAAGAATGTGTAACTTGTTGGCACACTTTATTAAATGCTTGCTTCTTTTTAATAATGTATTGTGAGATTGGGGGGAACGCTATAGTTTAACTTCTGTCTGCATATGACCTCTGACCTCTGATATATTATGAACTCCTTGGAACCATTGTCTGGGGCAATAGTCCATGATGTCAGTGTTATAACTATCAAGACTGTATTGTTCTTTTGTTAAAAACGATATAATGCATATACTGTTATCTTGAAATGCAATATACTGTTTTGCTACAAATATCTAGCCTATGCCATTAGGTTGCTTTGTAAAACCATAATAACACCAGTTACACCACTACCAAAAAATGCAATAACTAAAGATTGCATTAGATATTATTACATACCTTCCATGGTGTCTAATTTATATAGGGTTCTGCAACCTGATAAACACTTTAGCAATGCTTATTTACTATTATTATTATTATTAATATTATTATGTTATTATTGTTATTATTATTGTTATTATTATTATTGTCAGTCTAAAAAAATGTATAGGTGATTTATCAAGATTGTGTTAAATTACAAATGTATTACAAAAGTTATTACGGTCAATGACTCCCAATGAACCCAATACCTGACCCACAAACCTTATACAATTTAAAAATAAACATTAAAGCCAAATAACGAGACAGGTATTGGTGTAAAAAAATAGGTCGGATTTATTTTGCTAACCAAAAATAGGAATGGGCAAACGGAAAGGCAACAGTATGCCGGCAAGGCAAAGATTGGCTAAAGTACTCCCGAAAACATCCCCACACATTCATTGGCTAATCAACCTCTCATTATTTATTTATTAACAGTTTCTTATATACAGCATAGGGATGGCCATCGATAAATCAATCCATATATGGTTTATGGCCGATGCTAAATACCAGATGGTTTCCCTCCATTTTTTTTTCACAATCTGAAGCTCTGCCCCGCATTCTGATTGGCTCACGGGCCAGTCAGTCTACGAAAATGGATGACCATCGATAGCTAAAACTACACACCACAACTGAACAATTATTCAAAGAGGGTAGGAAAGACCTCAGGAACACTGAGGCTCAAACAAGCCCCTCACAAGCTTAATATAAGCTTCCTAGTCCCTCCCAACCTTCCCCTAAAACCAGTCGTCCACAGCATAAATTCCCAAGCCTTCCCCATTCATCACAACCAGCTTTATGTAAACACAAAAACTTGCACCATTAACAACAAAGCTGTTCACTCATTAAGTCACCGCCTCTGTGTTTAAACTCCTTCAGGCTTACAGTCACCCTTCAGTTGTCCCGTAAACAGGTGAAAACACACGTTGTTCAGAGTTAGCTTCTGCATCCTGCCAGTTCCTGGAAGATCTTTCTCCTTTTACCATCTAACAAAGCGGGGTTTTCACTTCAAATCTGGTTAAAGATGAAAATGTAATACATTAGGTGCCCGAAACACTAGTCAAACACACAGAAAAATAAATGTTAGCAATTCTTCATAGAGGCCGGCATGTTTACCAACGTGAGCACTCTGCCATTCTGTGGAAATCCAGATAGAGTAATATACAGTAGAACCAAATAAATACAAATTCTAGGCAGAAACTGGATTCAAAAACATAAAAAAAAATTATTTGTTATTTTTTGTTTGTTGTTTTTTTTTTTTTGCTTTTGATACACTTATCTATACTGTCATTTTTATTCATATATTTTGTGTGCCATATGTCTGAAAATACTGTATTTTATCTCTGATGTTTCTTGTTTATTTTCATTGATGGCTATATGTTTTTCCTTGTGTAATATTGTTTTTTTCTGCAATAAAAAAACTATTGCTTAAAAAAAACAAAGTTGAATAACATAACTAACAAGCTATTAGGTTCCACCCTACACCTGGGCCTCTAGGTCCTTTACTAAAATTCATCCAGTATAAATATATATATATATATATATATATATATATATATATATATATATATATATATATATATCCAAAGTATAAAGTAGCACTCACAATATTCCTGGAGACATTTGCTGGGGTGCCAGATAAGCCCAGGCTTCGCAGAGGGGATCCTATGCGTGCCAATCCATATCCAGAGAGGGAAACAATTTCCACAGAGCGCACTCACCAGACTTCAGAAAAAATAAGTTAAAAGTTCCAAATTTTAATTCATCCTTTTAAAATTCAACATGGTAGTCGACGTTTCGGGCCATTGCACGACCCTTTTTCAAGACCTCACTCCAGCCCAATCTCCTGCTGACAGAGGTCTTGGAGTGAGGTCTTGAAAAAGGGTCGTGCAATGGCCCGAAACGTCGACTACCATGTTGAATTTTAAAAGGATGAATTAAAATTTGGAACTTTTAACTTATTTTTTCTGAAGTCTGGTGAGTGCGCTCTGTGGAAATTGTTTCCCTCTCTGGATATATATATATATATATATATATATATATATATATAAATATATATATATACACTCTCCAATAGAACAGATGGCACTCGGAGGCTTTCAGTGGGTAAAAGTATGAATGGTGCATTCAATCCATCTAAAGCGACGTTTCGAGCAGGACATCCCCATGGGGGGGGGGGGGTGGCATGCCGGGAGGGCATTGGAGAGTATATATATCCCCCAGAGGTGGGATTCACCACAGCTCATTGTAAAGCTATTGATCATTTAAAATTTACTTTTATTAGTCCCTTTAAACAAACGGCCTTGCAATTAATTTTTCCTCGGGCTAGTAACGCCTGCTGATGACAGTCGGAAAATATATGTGGTGGATTTAGCACGCATTCGTTAGGGATCTTTTCTTAAATGGAGTAAAATACTGAAGCAGCGGCAGTATTCTCTACGTAATGATGTATGCCAAAATCTGGACACATTTCTTGCTCGCTGTCCAATGAGACGTGCTACAAGCTCCGTCCTTTCCAAAACTAATAAATAAAAGCTCTGTGCTAAGTATTTTGTAGCAGATTTCCTGGCACTAACACATACCTGGCCAAACGTAGTGTATAAAGGCATGGGGCAATAATGTGTGCCACTTTATCAAAATAAAAACATACAGCATCTATATACAGATTTAACTGTTCTATATACATTAGAGCAACATAAAAAAAGTACACAGTAATATGTATATATATATATATATATATATATATATATATATATATATATATATATAGTTGTAATAGGGTGTGTTGTGCAAACAAGTAGAAGATAAAGAAGGGAAACACTGACATAACATCAATTGATAATGCTTTGGTGCACCGTGTCCAGCCAATGTGACGTGTATTCCCTGTGGCATTGAGTGATTGAGCCCTATATTTCCACATTAAGGAGGTAAGGTATCAAACCTACAGAGTGGATAAGTGGAGAAGTTGGGCACAGCAACCCATTTCTTGTAGCTAGCATTTATGAAGTATATTTTAGAATTCCTTGACCCCATGGATGCCTAAATACCTCCATCTTTAAATGCACTTACTCATTACCCTAGAACGCAAACCATAAATCCCAATTAAGAAAGGACAGTAATACTTTTTGGCACTGCCTTACTGTCACATTTGTGAGCTGCAGTGTTTTGAGGTGGTGGTGGTGGTGGGGGGAAGTTGGGAGGTCCCCTGTCACAAGCTGATGCGGGATGAGGTACATGGGCAAATGGTGACTAGGTGCCAGATTCTCTAAGCTTTAAAAGGAATAAAATGGAGAGTGATAAACAGCCAGCCAATCAGCTCCTGTCTGACATTTTTCAAACACAGTCTGTGACATGGCAGGTAGAAGCTGATTGACTGGCTGTTTATCACTCTTCATTTGATCACTTTTGAAGTTTAGAGAATCTGGCCCACTACTGTGCCATGCGGTTAAGAGAGGGAGAGGCATCCGTAACAGTGGGCATGCTCTCAGTGTGTTGAAGATGGATGGCATGCTTTGTGGATAAAATAATTCCCACTGTAACGAGGCCTTATGCCTTCTTCACGCACACTCTGAGGCATGTGCAAAAGTTGTGGAATGCACCATAAACTATGGTGGCCGGGACCCTCCGTCCTCTGGTTTCATTCCTCTCCTTAGTTAACTGATAGATACCTGTGTAACTGTGCCTATATGTGTTATTAGGTGTACAGATGTGACAAGACACATGCTCCTGTGCGCTGGCACGTGCATACACTCAGGCTTCCATAGGAATGCCCTGTGCACACTTACATTGCCAATAGCAACGGCAAGCTGCATGAAATCCCTCTCATGACAGCAGATTATATGTATTTTATTTATTTATTTATTTATTAACAGTTTCTTATATAGCGCAGCATATTCCGTTGTACTTTACAATAGGAGACAGTGATAAGTTACAGGTAGTTACAGACAGGGTAGTTACAGACAGTCAAAGGTATGAGGGCCCTGCTCGCAAGCTTACAATCTATTATATGCACAACTAGTTAAAACAAAAGTCAGTCAAAATGACGGCTTTTGCAATGTACTTTCAATTTGAGCTGTGACCGTTTTAGTGCAAAATCACAATATTTTAAAACTACAGTTTTCTGTCACAGTCTGCTTAAAGGGCATATTCAGCTCCACGTACTGTACGTGCGTGTCTATGCTTAAATGCTTGGTTTTTGCATGATATTTGTATCGAATTTTGGTAACAATATATTTGTAACATTTTACAAGTGCCTGCAATTCGGAGTTTCTTGTTAGCAACTGTAAATGTATTCACTGTAATATTTTCTCCTCACTCAGCACAATATACATGATTAATGGGATGTCTATGCAATAAATTCAAAATGCAATTTGATCTTGTGGGAATTCACCCTTAAGATTATAAGTATGTTTTCGGTGTATTAAATGTTATTTTATTGTGAACACTGACAGTCTGCATCTTGTAGGCACAATCTATATTTATTGAATGTGCTGTTTCCCATTCCATTATAGCAGTGGTTCTCAAACTCGGTCCTCAGGACCCCACACAGTTCACGTTTTCCAGGTCACCTGACAGGTGCACTTATTACTGACTGACACATTTTAAAAGATCCACAGGTGGAGCTAATTATTTCACTTAACTTTGCGAGGAGCCCTGCAAAATATGAACTGGGCAGGGTCCTGAGGACCGACTTTGAGAACCTGTGCATTTTGGAATTAGCCAAATCAGTATGGACACTAGATACTCTAATTAAACAAATGTGTTTAACTACAGAACGATTACTAAAAGTTCTTACCCTAAGTCACAACTTACTAGCAGAGCAGCAGCAGCATGCTTTGGATGAGTGCACACAAGCACAGGTAACAAAATCATGTATTGCCTATCTCTCCTTTCAGGGGTTACCACAAGGTGGCATAATGAGAGTCTTCAGCAGGGATTCCAGATCAGCTGCAGAAAATCACTGTCCTTGCAAAAAAAAACTCCATAATGGCACCCCTGCTAGAATCTGAAGAGTTTAGGAGATTATTAGTGCAATGCTGGACAGCAGGAGATTCATGGCAATAACTTGAGGCTCCTGCAGGATGCGGGAGTGTAGGTAACTATGGAAATGCAAACAAGTAGGTAAGACATATTCTCTACACCCAAAACATACTTAGTTATTTTAATATTTGTTCAGTTAGTGGAAGAAAGCCTTAGAATAACATGGCATTGTTTTTGCTTGAAGAAACTGTCCTTGCAGCTCCTGTAAAAACTCTATCCTGGATGCCATGTGTTTTTCACATTAAATATCCACTTCACCATGTGCAAAGTGCATTAATAGATGACACCAACCTCTAGAGACATTGCGAGGCGTGTTGGACTGGGTATCTGTGTATGTGTTGTTGTACTAAAGTAATTTTATATATAATAATCGCAGGACAAATTTGTTCTCAAAATGGGCAAAACTATGCTGCACTGCAGGTGGGGCAGATGTAACATTTGGAGAGAGAGAGAGAGAGAGAGAGATAAAGAGTTAGATTTTTTTTTTGGGGGGGGGGGGGGGGGGGTGTTCAAACTGGTATCTATTGCAGTGTAAGAATAAACCAGCCAGTATTTACCCTGCATAGAAACAAAGTAACTCACCCAAATCTAACTCTCCGCACATGTTACATCTGCCCCATTTGCAGTGCAGCATGATTTTGTCCTGCAATCCGGTCTGAAGGTCCTAAGATACAAGCTTTTTAAGAGACCAGAAACTCTTAAACCAACCATAAAGTACTTGTTTGCAGAGCTGACTATCGATGACAAGTGATAATTAAGACCCATGCCTTTAAGCAATGCTATCAGCTTATTTCTTAGAATATTTTATATATATATTATACACACACACAGATAACCTAATGGCCTAAAGGTCCTGATTCGGGTTTAGTTTAGGCGTTTATTTGGCGACATAAAGCTATAGATAGGTAAATGTTGCTGGCGGTGGATTCTCTCTATCCTCTGGCTAATCCGCATCTTCATATCAGCACAGGCTGACCTTGAGAAATTGAAAGACAAATGAATAATTGAAGAGAGCCCGCAGATGTCAGTTTGTCCCAGATTTTTTGGCCAAGTTTCATCTTCAGCATTTTCACCAAAGCACAGGACTGCGAGACGGAACGCAGCATCATTCAGAGATTGCACTTTGTCCATGATTTTTATGGCAGATCTTTCATTAGATGTGCCCCGTCCTCCGGTGTAACACGAGGAAGACAAACACAGATGCCACAAGCTGCAGGAAATTAGGTTACTGTTTTTAGCAAATAAAACACATTTGCTCAGGACCGGAGCCGGCCTGTTTCCATCATTTGATGGTTACCATTAAAAAAGTCAGAAATATTATTGTGGAGCTTGCCCGGATATAAAATAAAAAACGTAAGTCGGCTACACAGAAGTGTGAAGAAACAGCAAGCACACACACACGCACACACACACTCTACAATTAAAGAGACCGTTCGTAGAACATTTGAACCTATTATCAGTGTCTACTCAGAGCGGAACCTGCTTTATATTATAATATTTAATTCTAGTGATCATCCCGTCAAAATGAAGGAGCTGCTGGGAGCTGGACTCTGTTATGATAACAGAGGCAGAACTCTGGGAGGCAATGGAGTCATCTGCTGCTGGGCTCCTGCTCCCAAAGGGGGCACCTCTCCTCCCATGCGAGTTTGAATCAGTTCATTGAAAGCTGTAGATATTGCTTCTGTGGCTGACTCCACCTCCTAACATCATTTTAGCAAGTGTCACACCCTGTATTAGAACTCATGACCTGTCTAACTGGAGACAGACACCTTACTGATTGAGCTATTTGGGGGGCACCAATATTTATCTTGTCTCCGGGCAACTGGGACAAACTTATTCCACTGTATGATGATGTGTGCAGGTGGTTGCCGGCGCACTATAGAGGTGAGTAGCAGCATTAGGCCTGGTACACACCAGAACGATCCTGATTGTTAGTAGATCGTTAGCAGATTGTGTGATGGTCGCACAATCTGTTGGAGCACACAATCTGCTAACAATCTGCATCCAATCTGATCCCAATCCGATCTGAGTCTGTATCCAGTTGAATGGATCTTTTACAGATCCTACCTGCAGCAGGTAGGATCTGTAAAACGACAGCGCATCGGATTGGAATCGGATCGGAATAGGACCTAAACATGCCCAATCTACATACAATCTGCATCCAATCGGTCGGAATTGGATCCAGATTGATGGAATTGAGCCCTAATCATTCTGGTGTGTACCCCCCCTTAGGCCCCGTACACATCAGAACGATCCTGATTGTTAGTAGATCATTAACAGATTGTGTGATGGTCACACGATCTGTTGGAGCACACGATCTGCTAACAATCTGCTAACGATCTGCATCCAATCTGATCCCAATCCGATCTGAGTCTGTATCCAGTTGAATGGATCTTTTACAGATCCTACCAGCAGCAGGTAGGATCTGTAAAACGAGCAAACGACAGCGGGGATGTGCATTGGATTGGAATCGGATCGGAATTGGATGTAAACATGCCCAATCTACATACAATCTGCATCCAATCGGTCGGAATTGGATCCAGATTGATGGAATTGAGCCCTAATCGTTCTGGTGTGTACCCCCCTTAGGCTTTTATTATATAGGATATGGATACTGTAGTGTTATGTACATGGGGCTGGTCTGACCATTCAACTACTGTATATTTGTTCTGATTCAGACCTGTTCACTGGGCTGCGTGTACTCGCAGCTTAGCGAAAGTACGCCCCGCCCCGCCGAATGCCCAGTAGGGCTCAGCCATTACGTTAAGAAAGCGGGCAATAACTAGAGACAGTGCATACAGCATGTGCTGTCCAAAGCTTCCTCTATGAAATTAAGTCACTGTTGCGTCAAGCTACTTTAGAACGGGAAAATACTTTGCCTGCACAGGCTCTTTTTGGAAACCATGTCCCAGCAAGCAGGCACGGTTAAATAGGTCTTAGCTAAACAATGCAATAGAATGTGTTATATATCGGGCTAAAATCCTGATAAATAATAAATAAGCGCATAAATCTTTCATTAGTAAGCTAGTACCCTGCTCGATGTTTAGTAAGTGCCGATAGTCAGTTAGTACAGTCTAACCGTCTAATTAGCATTTAATGGTAATTAAATGAGAATATCAGGATTGCAGTAAGCAAGAAAGGAGCACGGTAAGGACTGTCTACTATAGGCTGTGCACAAAGCCTGTGATTGAGGCTGAGAGTAACCAAATCATACCCTCCAACATGACCCATTCCATTAGGTACAAAATGCTCTGTTCCTGGACTTTCCTGCCAGTGGCAGTTACAGAGGTTGGACTCCAGCACAGTCCAAAATTCAAAGAGGGGAGTCACATCAACTGCCAATGAGTCCAGGACAGTGATGTTTGGAGTGGCATTAGGTGTGGCTCCACTTTTTGAATATTGGACTGTGCTGTAGCCCCAACTCTGCAACTGCCACTGGTAAGGAAGTCCAGAAACAGAGCATTTTGTACCTAATGGAATGGGCCATGTTGGAGGGTAGAACCTCACCTCCTGTTTAACGCTGGTATAACTCTAAATATATATTTATACTATAGAACAGGGGTGTCAAACTCAAATTCATTGGGGGCCGCATCAGCAGTTTGGTCACCCTCAAAGGGCCGGTTGTATCTGTAGGTCCCCCTGTATAATTATAATGCCATGACACCACAGGCTGCTCCCCCTGTATAATATAAAATGAATGCCATGACACCACAGGCTGCTCCCCCTGTATAATAATAATGCCATGACACCACAGACTGCTCCCCCTGTATAATATAATAAAAGCAATGCCATGACACATAAATGATTATACAGGAGGAGCAGCCTGTGGTGTCATGGCATTATTATTATTATACACGGGGACACCTCAGGAAACAGCAGATATATATATTATTTTTATTGTGAGTGTGATCCTCATCCTCACTTACTGTTTCTCCGTCTGTCCTGCAGCTGCTGCGGCTTCCAGCTTTTCTTCACTGCTTGCTGCGGCCACACTGTCCCCGACTCCCGGTCCAGCTTCCCTGCCTGCTCCTACTTCTCTACAGACGCATGGGCGGGCGGCGTCATCGTCATGACGTCCCCACCCAGTGTCTGTCACTGCCGGGCATCAGAGAAAACAGGCGGCCGGGCCCTCCTCCACGTAGCCGTGGAGGCCGGCGGCCATGTTTCTGTAGCCGCATACATACGTGCCTACAGGAACATGGCCGCCGTCAGTGGAGGAACAGGTAAGGCGGCCGCGGATGTGGACGCGGCCCGCAGCACTCCTGTTTTAGACACACTGCCCCTGCGTGCTATCTCCTCGCGCGGGCCACATGACGAGGTCTGGCGGGCCGGATTTGGCCCGCGGGCCTTGTGTTTGACACCCGTGCTATAGAACTATACACCATACATAGGCATAGACTCTATTTGGTTGGACTTTGGACTTTTATCTGTTGCCCCACTTGACCAGCTCTCTACAGTCAGTCTCCAATCCAGATCCTCAACATTGTTTGTCTTTTCAACTGGAAAATTTCTTATGGGACACCACCATCTGCTGACAACTTGGAGCCTTTACTGACCACCTGTCAGGACCTTTCTTACCATCTGAATTAAGGTACAAGTCATCCAGCTAGGTTTATGGACACCCACCCTACTAGTTACTCTACGAAATATTGAAGGAGAGCATAAATAGGAACAAGCTGGACACCCCTAAGTATAATCTACTGTCCTTCCAACACTTTTCCTATTAAGTGTTTTTATCTTCAATATTATTGATATTTTATAAATAATACGTTTTTTTTTTTTTAGATTATGAAATTCGTCAGTAATGAATGTGTATCATGTGTTTGTCTATATAAAATATTTGTTTTATGTGATACCCAATTGATCAATCCTATTATTATTCAGAATTCTTTTTGAGCGCTCCATCACTATTGTTTTCTCTTGTTTCCTACTTTTTTGGAAGAACTGACCTTCCCCTGTGTGTGAGCAGCTAGCTTGACACCCCAACCCATTAGCGCCTATATTTTCACCTCAGTGATCATATTCTTTTTCCAGAACTATACACCTACATACCTGAAGTTGTGGGAGATTTGGAATTTTTTAGGTAGTCCCCTATGGACAGTGTCTAGATCCATCACATAATGCTCACATCCTAGTAAAGCATAGAGGATGAGATTATCATGGGGGAGGGGCTAAATGGCACAAAATCATGGTATTTTAGCCCCACCCCTGACTCACAGATCGACAAATTGTGGTATTTTGACACAACAGGGCCAGGCCTAGTGATGTGACAGCCCCGCTCCTTGAAGGGGCCAACAGCATCTTCTCCCCAGGCTTCTACCGGAGAAGAGACTTAAAAAGTAGTCCAGTATGCTATAGCGCTATATATATATATATATATATATATATATATATATATATGTATGTGTGTGTGTGTGTGTATATGGGCCAGATGCACCCAGCTTCAAAAGTGATAAAATGGAGAGTGATAAACCATCAGCCAATCAGCTCGTGCCTGACATTTTTCAAACACAGTCTATGACATGGCAGGTAGGAGCTGATTGGCTGGCAGTTTATCACTCTCCATTTTATCA
The DNA here is from genome assembly GCF_055691185.1 of Crinia signifera. Classification (NCBI taxonomy): domain Eukaryota; kingdom Metazoa; phylum Chordata; class Amphibia; order Anura; family Myobatrachidae; genus Crinia; species Crinia signifera. Next base: position 26,348,774 of record NC_139224.1, read on the forward strand.
CTTTTGAAGCTTAGTGCATCTGACCCCAGGTTTGGCATCCCAAGGGGTGGACAAACTAATACCCCTTTCACACCAGCCTAATTTCCCGGGTTGGGCCCGGGAACAACCCACAACTAGCGCTGGTGTGTAAGATTCCCGACCCAAAATCCCTTTTCCGATATTTCAACCCTGCTATGGAGCAGGGTTGTTCCCGGGTTCAACCCGGGGACCTGGTCGGTGTGAAAGGGGTAGGGGGCACTTACCTGGATTGCCAGTCCTTGGTGTGCTGTCAGGCCGGGGATCCACACAGTCGGCAGGCGCAAATGATATAACAGGCGGCGGATGAAGATGACACAGCTCTCTGGCGCCCTCACTGCCACCGGAGAGCTGCGTCATCTGCACCCGCCGTCTGACCTGTCATCTGCGCCCGCCGCCTGTGAGGATCACCGGCCTGCACCAAGGGCCAGCAACTCAGGGTGAGTATTGTCCACCGCCTCTGCCGCCATCCCATCTCCTGGACTCCTCCCCGCATCCTCCCTGCCTCCTTCCTGCCACCTTCCTACACCAGAATATGCAGGGACTTTTTTTATTTGTTTAGCACCTTCTAGAAGATAATAGATATAATCTGATTGGTTGCTATGGGCAACATCCCACCTTCAATAGTAAATTTTCCCCATAGAGAATGTCATAATACATTGTAGCCTCACCGCCATAATGTTCTGCAGTGCGATATCATAAACGGATGTAATCCAAAATCAAAATATATTTCTAAAAAGTAAAACTTCTGGTTTATACTTCTATAGCAAACATGTGCTTTATTGTATGGGAATACTTGATAATCATTGCAGCAAAGGAAATTAAAATGACGCGAGTGCGTAACAGAGGTTTAACCGTTGTATCCACAAAGCAAAAAGGCATTTTCTCTGCTCTCACCGTGGGTTATTTTATGTGGGACTTGTGCTGACCCAGCTGTTTTAGATGAAGATACCCAATGATTTTGGCAATGATCAAGAAAATAGCTATTCAAATTTTGCCAGCAGTCAAACCAATGTGATTGGTGGGAACAGAATAAAAAAAAAAAAAAAAAAAAAAGACAACCGATACTCTATATGGGAAATTTACTAATGCCCCTTTCACACAAAAAAAAGTCTCTGCATTTTCTGGTGTGGGAAGGAGGCGGGATGATGGCGGTGGAGGTGGGCAGGAGGTGGGATTGCGGCGGAATGTACTCACTCGTTGGTGCAGGCCGGGGATCCACACAGGCGGCAGGCGCGGATGACAGGTCAGACGGCGGGCGCAGATGACACAGTTCACCGGCTGCAGTAGGGCGCTGGAGAGCTGCGTCATCTTCATCCGCCGCCTGTCCTGTCATCTGTGTCTGCCGCCTGTGTGGATCCCCGGCCTGACAGCAAATTTTCCCGGGATTTTGGCCCGGGAACCTCACACACCGGTGCTAGGAATTTAGGCTGGTGTGAAAGGGGTACAAAATGGGAGATATATTAGTATGCTTCTATCCAAAGGTTTAAAACAAACAAACTGTATTACCCAAATCACTTGGACTGAGGAGCAGAATGTATTAACACATGCTGCTCCTCTGCGTAAATTACAGGGATTCCCACTAACATCTGTCAATGGGATTCCCCTCAGCCAATCAGCTAAGAGCTTCGGAGTAGCTCTGCCCGGGGATTGGCTGGCTGTGTCCCATAGAAGTAAATGTTATGCAAATAACATTAACTCCTATGATGGGAACCGCCGGCACTTCAACCTTACTGCAAACTCAATTGAAGGAAACTACACAGTTGATAAGGGTCATCTTTGTGGTTTCCTTCAATTAAGTTTGCGGTCTGGCAGAAGTGCCGGTTCCCATCATAGGACTCAGTGTTATCTTGAAAATAATTAACAGAATCTGGTTGGTTGCTATGGGCAACATCACCGTTTCATTCTTAGAAGCTTTAGTATATTTTCCCCTATGTTTTAACACCTGATAATGAGGTAATTTATCAGCCAAGAAAAGAGGGCTGTAATTGAATAGCTCCAGGAGTTTAATCCCTAGGCTACCACTTTTAATGCCCGGTAAATTGCCAGGTCTAATTGAATCTCTCCCTTAAGCTGGACATACATCAGGATGACCTGCACAGGACCTGAGCATATGCAGGTCATAGAGCGGTCGAATGAAGCCGATGGATCAGACAGGAAGCACATCTGATCTGCGGGCCGACCTCTCGACACACACGTGACCACGCATCGTAAAGACACTACACGTGATGTGCACACGATCCGTCATACGCCCCCCCCCCCCCCCCCTGAGATTGGACGTTCGGGCCCAATATCGTTCAGGTGTATGGGGTCCTTTAGGTGGGCCTTTCCTTAATCACTGTATTAGTCATCAACTGTAGGCATAAATATAGCACATATCAAATCTACTTTTACTAAGAAAATATTTTTTCTTTTTCAAGACACTATATTCATAAGAACTTCCATCTGTTTTCCAGCTGCTACTGAGATAGTTTAATAAATATTTTAGGGAGCTGACTGTTCTTGAACTTAATGCAGCCTATCTACTCTTACTAATGTCTTCAGGCAGTCTCAGAAACCCAGGAGACGACTTTAGAAGAAGAAAAACATTCTCAAAATTCCCTTCATTTTTTTTATTTTTAGAGGGAAATCTTTCTGTCTTCTTGGTCTGCGCAGCGGGATTGTAGTTTAATGTGCTAAAAAACAAACAGATATTGCTTGAGTTCAAGTGTTAGATCATTTGTTGTAAAATACACAATAGTAATGTTTAGTACAAGGCTATCGAGCAATGTGACCTTTTCCTCAAACAACCTGCCTTGACATCAACCAATAAAGGCGGCCATTTTGTCTACTGACCCCAATAATTGTGAGGTATTCCCTAGGAGACAGCATAACAGCCTACTTTTTAGGATCTCCTAGACACAACTTCAGTAGGCATGGTTACACAAATTGCTTCAAATTTCCGTTACTATCCTGGGGTAACATTTGACACCGCCATCGCCAGTCCACTTAAAACAGGGGCAGGTTAAGTGCGATTAAACTACATACAAAAATACTTAAAAAAGAGTTTTGACTTCCATGACCAGTTCTTTAACCCATTGAGTGCCAACGTTGCTGTGAGAGAATCTCAAAACATCCGCTACAAATGCCAGCTCCGCTCACAGCGACTGTTCTTTTCGTATACATAAATACAAATACGGCCAAGTCAGATAATTGAAGTTGAGTTAAGTATTGCGCCCAGAAAACAGAACAGTCGCTGTGAGCGACGCTGGAATTTTTAGAGGATATTTTGAGGATATCTCACAGCAACGTTGGCACTCAAAGGGTTAAATTAGCCGCAATTTTCTGCGAGGAAGAAAAACGGTAGAACAATGAAAATGCTTTTCTTTTTTATTATTATTATTATTATTATTATTATTATTACAGGTTGAGTATCCCTTATCCGAAATGCTCGGTATCACGAAAAATAAGGGATTTTTTCCGGTTTTTGGAATATATATTTTTTTTACTTACCTGTCCCCTGGTGGGTTCCCGATGGTCCCTCGGTGGCCATGGAGTCCTCCAGCATCCATGGCAGGCCTTCAGCTTCATCTCCGGCATCTCCAGCGGTCCCAGGAGTGCATTGCGCGAGTTCCCAGGCGCGCCGGCGACGTCACCGGCGCGCCTGGGAACTCACGCAATGCACTCCTGGGACCGCTGGAGACACCAGAGATGAAGCTGAAGGCCTGCCATGGATGCCGGGGAACTAGGTAAGTATAAAAAAGGGTCGGGGGGGGGGGGGAATCGAACTATTCCAAAAAACCACAGTTTTTGGAATAATTTGGATAACGGATACTCAACCTGTATTGTATTTTTTTTTTTAAATGCCGGCTAAATAGATTGTTCGACTTTTCCATACCTGTTATAAAAAGCAGTTGAATCATTTGAATATATTTTATATTTTTTTGTGATAAGAATAACTTTGCGATAAAATGTAATACAAAATCCTTTTAAGGCTCCTCAAGTTGCGAATACACAATATGACAGGAAGGTACATATTTACGCTTTGTTACACACAGGTGTTAAGACTGAATACATCACGTTTGCCAGGTGAGATCCCGGGGGTGAAAAGTCAGTTTGTACTTATGTAACACCAGAAGAAAATAAATCTGCAGGTCAAAGGTGTCGGCTGTGACAGGCATGTGCAGTAGTCCACCTAACACCGAAAAATGAGCAGAAAGGATTTAAATGACTCTGTGTAAGCACTCAATCAATACAACATTAGTCTTCTTGTACGTTCCAACACCAGCGCCGTCTTTGTTTTTCCGTAGTCCTTTCAGATTCTCAGCTACAACAAAGCGCCACCTCAGACAAAAGCCGATGAAAAGAGTACACAAACAGACCTGTTCTCTATAGCGCTGGTTGGAAAGTCAACAAATGATCGCACCTGCATGAGGGCTCCTACCTAGGATGGTCGGCCAAGTTTGAGTCTCATGCATTCTTTCTCAGCCCTCGGGCCTTTTGGAATCCATCGCCAAGACTTGTAGAACACAAAGAAATAAAAATAGTCATCAACGGTGCAAATAAAGAAATAACTCATTCTATCGAAGCGTTCACCTTGCTAATGAAAGAGTCCCTTTCATACAGAGACTGAGCTCATTTGTCAATGACTGTTGGCTTTACCGGAGCCAAATCACAACCAATTAGTACATGATCTGCGTCTTGGCTATAATGTGGGCTGTTGAACCGATTGCTCTTATCGTTTGTAATAATTACCCGGATATGGATAGGGCATGGAGTAAAAGCGTTCATTTTGATTTTGTGGCTTATACCCCTTTCAGACAGAAAAGTCTTACACAGCATTTCAAATGCCGTGGCATTTTGCCGGGTGCAGCCTGACCCCCCTTCACACAGAAGAACAAATTACCGGGTTGAAAATTTCTACCCGGTAATTTGCGGAATAACACTGGTATTTCTTCTGTGTGAAAGGGTCAACACGGGTCATAAATCCCGTGTCCTCGACCCTGGTCAATTCCAGGGTCGGAGACACGGGATTTACGACACGGGTGTGCCCTTTCACACAGAAAAAGGACCCATGTATTTAATGAAATTCCCGGGTGGAACTGCTTCACCCAGGTATTTAATTTTCTGTGTGAAAGGGGTATATGATTTCTCATTTGGTCTGACGGAAATGTCATTATTTTATGTAAGTAGCACATGGCCGTCGCTCTTAAATCTCGGGGGTCAGATTTTCACATTAACACTTAATATGAGTAACCTTTTCACCAATAACTAAACGTTTACAGCAAAAAGAAATAAATAAAATATGGACTGGTCCATTTTCCAGTTATGGGGGCGATTTATTGTAGCAAGGAAAGATATAATGTTGAAAGAGATAAAGGACCAATCAGCTTCTAACTGTCATTTTTTCACATGCAGCATGTAAAGAAATGTAATGAAAGATGCCAGGATTTACTTTTCATTTGAATGCTTTGAACACCCAGCATTCGGGGGAGGCGCTGATGTCATGTCACCCAAAGCAGGCATCGGCACGCCTGCATCTGTAGGGGTACGCCCTGCGTGTTTAGGGGCACACCCATAGAATGCTGGGCGTTCCCCTGCCCGCCCCCTTCCTGCCACTCCTGGAGCGAATGGCATGGCAGGTGTGAAAGCTGTTTGCTCCCGGCATTTGCACATGCGCAAACCATGACAATTGAGGATGGGCCTGAACAGGCCCCTAAATTGCCTTTATCCCAGGGTTGCCGACCCTCCCGGAATTTCCAGGAGTCTCCCGAAAATTGGGACCCCCTCCCGCCCCCCCGGAAGGGTGGGCAACCCTCCCGGATTCAGGGGGGATCCCTGCTGTCCCCCGGATCGCGGCATTATAATGCCGCAATATTTGGGTCTCAGAGGAGGGGGCGGAGCTAAAATGTCACAATCGCGTCATTTTAGCCCCGCCCCCTCCACGGAGATTCGTGAATTCCCTGCTTTACCATAATGGGGGCGGGGCTTGGGGATGTCACTCATAAGCCCCGCCCCCTGAGCGGCTGCTGAAACTCTCCTCTCCGGGCTTCTCCCGGAGAGGAGAATCTTAAAGTCGGCAACCCTGCTATATCCTTGATTCACTCAACCAACTACCTGACCTGATTCTCCCCCAGTCACCACCGCCCTTGCCACTTTTGCACTCTGACGTGGGGATCTTAGCACCTGATCCCGCTGAAAGATCACTTTGGGGTGTCTATGCTACTGGCGGGAAGTCCAGTTCTCGTGCATAGAGGCATCATAGCATGTTCATTCTGTGTTCATCTCTTAACGTACATGTAACATACAAATGTTCTTTTAGGATGAGTTGCAAAAATGTATGAATATCCTTACAAAGAAATAAGGATTAAAAAGGGTTGAGTTTACCTGAAGGGTAAAAAAGGGGCAGACTAGATGGGCCAAATGGTTCTTATCTGCCGTCAAATTCTATGTATCTATGTTTAATGTATTCTTAATTAAAAAATCGCATCTAATCTCTGCTTCACATGCATTTCATAAAGGGGGCTTGTTGTTTATGCATATTTAATAAGCAGTGAACCAATGAAGTGTGGCAGGAAGAGATCTCATTAGGTTTCTTTACTAGACATTGGTTTTGTAGCTCCTCGCTTCCCATGTTCTCCAAAGAACAAAAGACCCTTTATAAACAATATATTGACATTGTTCGGCATGTGATATCAGTGAGACCAAGAGGTCACGTATAGAAGATATTGCAGGGCTACATTTTTCAAGGTGGAATTACAATACCTGCATTATATGGACTCAATATGATCGTCTTAAGAATAATCCTATATTTATAGGGTTTTCCATGCCAATTCTAACTATCATTTTAAAGAATATACTAGAGAAATGAAAGCTAAAATCTGATTGGTTTCTTAGATCAACACTTCCCTTGTACATCTTTAGAAGGTTTCTACCCCTTAATAGGTTGTGCATGGCTGAGTACGTCGGTCAGTTCCTCGGGGGAGTTGCCCGGGGCACGGACAGCTTGGGGGTGGGGTCAATGTTGTCTTTAGTTCTTATTATAAGATATTGGGGCCTATTTATCAAACTAAAGGGTTGATGTATCAAGCAGCAAAAAAGTGGAGAAGTGGATCAGTGGAGAAGTTGCCAATAGCAACCAATACATTATATCATTTTATATAATGTATTTGATAAATGTTACATCAAAGTAGAGATGTTGGGGAATGGTTTTCTGAACAACGAGCCTACTTAAACTTGGATCTGAGTGAATTCCTGCCGGGCTCAGATACCTAAAGGATGGAAAACATTTTCTTCCCAGCTTTGGATATTGGAGGTCATTCTAATCTTATCGGTCCTCTGCACAGGGGACCGATGTTTATGCCCCGCACATGCGCATATTTTCATATGCGCATGTGCAAAGCTTCTGTGCGGGCACCTTCGTTGTTCTGCGCTGTCGGCGTGGCACTTGCACAGGGGGGGGCGGACGGGGGCGGCAATGCTTGGCGTTCCCATGCAAATGCTGGCGGGATGCAGTGTTCTGGGGGGGGGGGTCTTTGATGGACCGCTGGAGAATCATTATATTCCTTACTAGTGCACAAACCCAGAGCTCCTCCATACAGGGCAGAATTTACTGGCATTATCTCTTTATTGTCCCACTATAATCGCAGTGAGTCGCTGTCCACGCCCAGGCAAAGGCAGAGGGTTACAATAACACTCAGGTGCCATGCTACCGCTTTAATAATATAAACACTGTGTGACTCGCAGTGCGTGTTGTCGTATGTTGGTAATACCGGCAGATGAGAGGCCGGGCCAGTTATGATGCGGAAGCACACATCAGCGCTCACCGCTCATCGCTACCCCATACACACAGAGCGGCTTTGGAGCTGAAAGCAGTTTAAACGAGTATGTCACCCGGTGTGTATGGGCCTATAAACTTTTACTTAGTGAAAATGTTCCTTCCTTTTTTGAAAGCTACATGACAGCATTTTAGAAGGAATACATGTATTTATTGAAGGTTGATTAAAACATTTAACAAGAGAGTTAAGGTCCATACACACTGAGCTGCTTTCTCCCTGCCAGGCGCCGACGGAGGGGGGAGGACGGCGTTGCATAGCGGAGCGCTATGCAAAGCCATCCTGAAAGCCGCTCAGCTGCTGGTATAACCAGCAGCTGAACGGCTTTCCTGGCGATGTTGCAGAAGCGCGCAGCAGCGCTCAACGCTCACCGCCGGGCCATACACACTGGGCGGCTTTGAGCTGAAAGCCGCTCAAACCTGCTGTTTTGAGCGACTTTCAGCTCAAAGTCGCCCAGTGTTTATGGGCCTTTAAAGTAAGTAAAACCATTCTAGCTAGCTCAGTGATTGGCAGAAAGTACACTACAGCCGGGTTGCCGACTTTTATATTCTCCTCTCCGGGAGAAGCCTGGAGAGGAGACTTTCAGCAGCCGTTCGATGGCGGGGCTTGGGTGTGCTGTCGTTAAGCCCCGCCCCCATTATGTGAAATAGCCGAAATCACGGATCTCCGTGGAGGGGGTGGGGCTCGCGGATTGCGGCAATCAAATGCCGAGGTAGGGATAAGATGGCCGCGATCAGGGGGCGCAGTGGGGGTCGGTAGAGGGACCCGATTTTTGGGAGGGTAGGCAACCCTGCACTACAGTGATCTTGCACAATTGATTCATGTTCTTACACCACCTCACACTGTGCCACCACCAAGCTGAGGAGAGAAATATCCATGGATCCAGAGCCGTAAATAGGCATTTTGGTGCCCTGTGCCAGAAAGAGAATTGGAGCCTCACACTGTGTGAGCCTCACACTTTGTGCGCACATTATGCCAGATAGAGCCTCTTATACACACAAAGCCAGGTAATGCCCCTTATGCAAGTTATGCCAGTTGGTATAAGTATATAAGCTGTGGTGTGTCCAGCAGAGAATGGGCCGGGCAAACCGCTACTACAATACATTACAGTGGACAGCAGCACATACATAGGCGAGTGATCGCAGTAGGATGCGGCTAGTGCGCCCACAGGACAAATGTGCTGTGCGCTGAGCACATTCTGCATTACACTAGTTATGACCCTGCATAGAACAATGAGCAAATATTGACATCATTTTGCAATGAGGCATGTCAACTGCTAGCTACGCCCGTCAGAATACAGTACAAATCTATTTTTATGCTTGTTTTGTTCTCTTTTGCACATTTTCAGCTCTGTCCAGTGTATTAATAATAATATATTGTTTGGTGGGTGTGTGCACCTGGTATACATAACAATCAATTATCTTTAGAACTACGAGGCCTGCATTTGCAAGGTAACAAGACTTGTGTATTGAAGAGTGAGCAAGTAGAATAGCTACGCGTGCCTGATTTTAAACAAAAGTCAGAGAAGGGGGTTATGCAATGTTGAACAAATAGTCCTTGAACACAACCAAGGTCACTCAGACCTGAAAAATTTAGCTATTATATACAATAAATAAAAAAGTATGTAAGAACACAGCTGAAAAAGCAACGTCTTGTAAAACATGATTAAAACCCACTGACATCCTTGTCATTTAGTAAAAGTGGCGTTAAAATATTTTACAGTAGTTTCGGAAACTTCTAGGAGTGCAGAAAGAAACCCAAGAAGCACAATGATTTCCTGTAACAAAAAGAAGTTTATTTAAACTCGTTTCTTTCTATTTTCCAAAAGTTTATAGACAAAAACTGTGACGATATACAATACAGTAGGTTTATATGCAGCTATTTAGTAAACATAGGCGAATCTAGGGGGTGGTCCGGGGGTGCACAGGACCACCCATTAGCCCATTTTGTAGCTGAGGGATGGGGCTTTCCAACAAACCCAGCCCTTTGTCTCTAGCCCTCTGGGAACCGGAGATACGGCCAGGCAAAGCTAAAACGTTTTCCCTATAGGATAACATGGGACCCCCACCCAGTTCAACGGCTGCCAGTTCCCCCTTCGGCATCACTGAAGCTCAAGGTTGATCTCAGTCGAACCCAAATCGCTGGGCCTTCAATCTGATACCAGGCTGGATCTATATGGATTAATTGGTTCCAGGGATATTGAGGTTAAACCGTTTTTTTTTTTTTCATTTCTTAAATGTAATTTCATGACTGTTTATGTTCTTTGAGGGCAGATTTCTTTGGAACCAAACAGCCCAGTTTAACGGGACCAAAATCATTCGAAACCAACTCAAAAGTTCTTCAATATGATACTGGTCTCATGTAAATGGGTCAGTTGGTTCCAAAGATATAGCTGGTTTGTTAAAGGGGGGTAGGGAGAGGAGAGTGGTTGTCTCTCCCCCTCACACCAGAAAATGCAGGGACTAGGCTGGTGTATAAAGGGTCAGCCTGGGAATGTCCCTGCATGATCCTGGGACCATATTCCCGGGTAAATCCCTGCATTTTCTGTTGTGAAAGGGGTATTATTTCAAAGGGGCATTACGGTGTGCAGCATCATGTGTAAGCGGCATTATGTGTGCATCATCATGTGTAAGGGGCATTATGTGTGCAGCATCATGTGTAAGGGACATTATGTGTGCAGCATCATGTGTAATGGGTACTATGGTGTGCGGCATCATGTGTAATGGGTACTATGGTGTGCGGCATCATGTATAATGGGTACTATGGTGCCATCAAGCAAGAACCCCCTAGCAATGAGCACGTAGGTAAGCAGCACTTATGTGGCAAGTATGTAATGGGCATTACGGTTTGTTATATAGTATGTAATGGGCATCATGATATGTGGCACAATGTGTAATGGGCATTATGGTGTGTGGCCTTATGTGTCATTGGCATTACGGCGTGTGGCTTTATGTGTAATGGGTATTACGGAGTTTGCTAAAATGTGTAATGGGCATTACTGTGTATGGTCTAAAGCAGGCATGTCCAACGTTGGCCCTCCAGATGTTGTGAAACTACACATCCCAGCATGCTTTGCCACAGTTTTGCTATTAGAGAATGCTAAAACTATTGCAAAGCATGCTGGGATGTGTAGTTTCAAAACATCTGGAGGGCCAACGTTGGACATGCCTCGTCTAAAGTGTAATACCACACCCCTTTTTTGATGCCACGCCTCCTTCCCATGAGACCACGCCCCCTTTTTGCCGCGCGGCTGCGCCGCGCAAAGGTCCCCCTACTGTTATGTCTAGATCTGGGACCACCCATTACCATAATTCTAGATTCGCCTATGTTAGTAAAATATACTTCTGAAACACTGGGGTCTAACTGTACTAAGCCTTGAAAAGTGATAAAAAGGAGAGTCATAAACCAACAACCAATCAGCTCCTACCTGTCCTTTTTCAAACACAGCTTGTGACAGTTACAAGCTGATTGTTTAAAATTATCACTCTCCATTTTATCACTTCTCAAGCTTAGTACATCTGTCCCTATGTGAGAGAACACTGGCAATGACTAGATTTATACTGCATACAGTATATAGATCTCGTCTGGCGATAGCGATGAGTTGGCATCGCCAAGGGGGGGGGGGGGGATACACATGGAACTATCCATTCTTCAATTTTAAGTGATCTAGTCAGATCGCTTAGAAATGGGGGTTTAATCACCCCGTGTGTATGCTGCATTACTTGAGCTTGAAGCAACAATCCACAGATCTCCTTCCTATTGGTAAAAATAATGATCACATGACTAAACACTACTCAGCCAATCACTGACTTTTTATCACAGTTTAACTATTTAATTCTAGAGTGTGCTAGATAAATATAACCAGGATCTGATTCATTGCTACAGTATATACCGTATATACTATAGACCACCTTTTCCCTTTAAGATGATTTAGTAAATCCACCCGTCTCCGTACCGTGCAGAAATGCCGTACCACTACCACAGCCCCATACCTCCCAACTTGTTTGATACTGCAGAAGGGACACTCAGGAATGCCCAAAATGTGGGTGTGTGTGGCCTACAAAAGTTATACTCACACAAAGCTACGTCCCCATTTTCATCACTGTGGGGGCATGGCCAGTGCTCTGTGGCCATGCCCCCAGCCCCTCTGTCTTCTGGAATCTATTCCCAGTGCCAGCCATCGGTGGGACGCGGCACCATCCCAAAAAAAAAGGGATGGTCCCACCAAAATCGGGACAGTTGGGAGTTATTCAGCCCATTCCACATCGTTTATTACATCTGTGCCTTGTTTCTGTATTAATGTATCACTGATAACCAGGTTTTTAATACATTTCTAAAAGCAAAATTGAATGCGGTGAAACAGAAATACTCCCAGTGCGGACATTCTCATGTCGTATCCCCATCCATCTTGCATAAATGCCCAGACACGTCCGCTGTGGCACAATGCTGAGTAAAATAACACTGCAAATGTTTGAACTGGCCTGATGACAACAAATCAGTGTCAGGTTGTGCCTTGAATGGTCCAAATTCACTAAGAAAACAGCAAAACAGATTAGAATCCCAACTTGTTAGATTGTTTCTTTAAAAGTGAATTTGAGGTGATCCAGAACATGTCACAAACTGCATGAACTGAATCAAGCGAGTGTTGGGTTTTTCCCCCCAGCTTTTGACATAAATGTAGCCTCTTTTACTGGTGGTATTCGGTGTATCAGTGTGGAATGTGACAGCGTGAATTGTGCATGTAAACGTTAGGAACTTAAACTCCGCTCTCACACAAACACTGCTGTGTTGGAATGAAATTTCGACTGTAAAACCTGACACCTGGTTTTCAGTGATTCTTAAATACAGCCTTGAAAAAAAAAGTCAAAGAAACCTCCATCCTGACCATACATTACAGTAAAGCCCTAACCAGTAATAAATGGAGGAGGTCACATGTCCAGAACATTGTACCGCCCCCGATACCGCCCTCTCATTTTTGCTCCCCGTCACACCACACCCCCTCACCGTAGCTAGGAAATGGGCAGGTTTGCTGTGAAGGTCAGTCCTTTATTGTGAACCTTTTTTTGCTTCTAGAGGCCTGCATAAACCAAAATATAAAAGACTTCTTATGGTAGACATTGGTTTTGGGCTGTTAATGAGTAAAAGTGGTTCCAGTTGGACAGTGTGGGAAGTGATGCAAAATCAGAAACAACAAGCCCGGCCCAGCCAGCTCGGTCTTTCTATGAGGCAGAATATATTGTCTATGCTTCGCATAGGGAGGGTGTTGCTAATGTAAACCTTTGTGATATTTTCATAACTGTTGACAACTCGACAATCTACCCCACACGCTCGTTGCTTAGGGGTCATCCTTGAATCTGAACTGTCCTTTGTTCCCCACATTCAATCTGTTTTCAAATCATGTTAAATGCATCTAAAAAACATATCCAAAATACGACCCCGATCTCACACACGACACTACTAAATCTGTAATCCATGCACTCATTATGCCCCGCATTAATTATTGCAATAGTCTTCTAGTCTTTTTCCCAAGAACAGACTCTTACCACTGCAATCCATTTTAAATGCTGCTGCTAGACTGATCTTCCTTGCAAGACGCTCATCGTCTGCTGATCCGCTCTGCCAGTCCCTCCATCGGTTGCCTGTATTTTACCGTATATATAGTATACATTATACTCACATACTGTATAAAGCTATTAACGATACTACATCAGCATATATCTTTACTTATCTCAAAATATCTCCCATCTCAACCACTCAGCTCTGCACAAGATCTGCGTCTGTCTTCTGCACGGATCACTAGCTCCCATTCACTATTACAGGACTTTCATTGGGCTGCTCCCATCCTATGGAATGCCCTTTCACGCACAATAAGACTCTCCGCTAGCCTCCAAACTTTCAAGCGTTCCCTGAAAACTCACCTCGGTACTTGTTTCCTAGCACGGCCACAATCTTATGGATCGTGTACCTTTAAGTTAAGGTACACGATCCACACGATGGACCCGATTTCCTTTGAAATCAGGTCCATTTTGCCGGCTAGGACACAATATCGGGGGCATCGCGTCGGTCGGGACCATTAACATTGGTCCCGACGCGACCGACGCGATGCCCCCGATTTTTCCATAGGCTTCAATGTTAAAAAATATTTTAACATTGAAATCGTGTCGGGAAAGGTAAAATATCGGGGGCATCGCGTCGGTCGGGACCATTAACATTGGTCCCGACGCGATGCCCCCGATTTTTCCATAGGCTTCAATGTTAAAATATTTTTTAACATTGAAATCGTGAGAAAATGTGAAAAATGTGAAATGGGCCAATATGACCCATTTCACATTATAGATGTCCCCGTCGTCACCCCACGATAGACGCCAACCCGAAGCGTGGCGAGCGCAGCGAGCCCGCGAGGGGCGGCGGTGCGCGTCCTCCGACCTTTTCATTCCCCTACTATCCACGTCGGCGTGGAGTTGAGAATAGAATAGTGTGGCGAGCGCAGCGAGCCACCGAGCCCGAAGCGTGGCGAGCGCAGCGAGCCCCGCGAGGGGACGCGTATAACTTCACAGGTATACGCATCGCATGCGACCAAATCGCATGCGATGCGATCGACCCGATTTTTCCGACACGACCACCCCGATGTAAATTGGTGTGGCCGTGCTAGGAAACAAGTACCCTTACCTCTTCAGGCAAGCCTATCATATTTAAGTACCACTCACATAACCCTCTGAGGCACTTATGTATTATATAGCTTCCCTTCTGGACTTGTAACTTGGTGGGACTGCTATGCTATTACTGTGCCTGTCCTTGTGTTTCCCTCCTATGTCCCTATAGATTGTAAGCTTGCAGCAGGGCCCTCCTACCTCCAAGTCTGTCTGTTGTTACCCAGTTTGTTTTATCACTGTCTACTATTGTAAAGCGCAACGGAATCTGCTGCGCTATATAAGAAACTGTAACAGAATCTGCTGCGCTATATAAGAAACTGTCAATAAATAAATAAATGTAAACACCCCAGTCATTTTATAATATGTAGGCCATAGTGAATATGGAAACCCAAAGGGTTAATCTAGGTGCACAAAATATTACAAAAGTCACTGAAAGCCACACCAGAATCATAATAAGCAACACAGCTCAGGCAAACGAGACGTTGTAAAAACACCAAGAAATACTGGCGTAACAGACTGTGCCCAATTCTGTAGCTGTATCACATGCAGACAGTTCATGGCAAACATGATACTATTACAAGTAGTTAATGTTTTAAAGGACAGTCTGTTATGGGAATGCCCTGCACTTAGACATTTCCATAAAGTCAAATATAATTTAGCCATTGTATTGGCCAACTCAAACAAACGTCTGCACTAGATTGCATATATATATATATATATATATATATATATATATATATATATATATATAAAGACCAAAAAGACACACTCTCCAGACTGTTTGATGCAAAATAAAAAGCTGTGTATTTGTATTCACATAGACATCATAGTATAAAGAAGGGTACTCAACGTTAGCGTTTCAGTCCATATAGGACCTTCCTCAGGAGTTAGACAACAAGGGCATCCATTTGGGGTGAAGCACAGCGTGGACCACACAGCAGGTTCCTGTGTGGTCCACGCTGTGCTTCACCCCAAATGGATGCCCTTGTTGTCTAACTCCTGAGGAAGGTCCTATATGGACTGAAACGCTAACGTTGAGTACCCTTCTTTATACTATGATGTCTATGTGAATACAAATACACAGCTTTTTATTTTGCATCAAACAGTCTGGAGAGTGTGTCTTTTTGGTCTTTATACACATGGACTTTGTTTCTTGTAAGGAAAGTTCTGGACATCACCCCAGCGGTTGCATATTTTGTATGGAGTGCGATCTTATTGCATATATATATATATATATATATATATATATATATATATATATATATATATATTTATATTGTATCATACTTGCCTACTTTTGAAAACTAGTTTCAGGGAGATTATAGTTGGCAGTCAAATTTTGCACAGCGCCCCATTGAGGGGGCATGTCCTGCTCCACCCAAAGAGCGTGTCTAGTTCCATATAAGGAGAGATTGTGAAAAGAGATTGTGAACGTGGCACCTAGAGGTGTGGGTATGTACATGACATATCCAAATGTAGACGAGCCCCAGAGCAGTTAGAAAGAGATACTGTACTTGGGAAAGTGCTGGGAAATGGTGCTGATGATTCAATTTAAATGTATATATCTCATTACTTTGTTTCCCTTTCTTTCTCCCCAAAAATGTAACAGTGTAATGTGGGCTAGGTGAAATGAGGGAGATTGCTAGACTAATGAGAGAGAGAAAGAGGGAGATTGCTGCTATTTCAGGGAGTCTCCTGCAGAATGCAGGAGGGGAGGTAACTATGATGTAACAGTGTAATGTGGGCTAGGTGAAATGAGGGAGATTGCTAGACTAATGAGGGAGAGAGGGAGATTGCTACTAATTTAGGGAGTCTCCTGCAGACTCCCTAAATTGTATGCAGACTCCCTAATTGTATGCAGCGCTCATAATATAGTATTGTATGTGCTGTATTGCTATATTGTATTGGTCTGTCTGTGCAAAAGTTTTAGGAAGTTGCAGAACTATTAATAGTTAATTTTTAGCAATTTAATTAAATGCAAAATGAAGGAACAGAAGTGAAATCTAAATTATATCAATGTTTGGTATGACCGCCCTTTGCCTCAAAACAGCATCAGTTCTTCTAGGTCAGGCATGTATAAACTACAAGTCCCATCATGCCTTGCCACAGTTTTGCTATTAAGGAATGCTAAAACTATGGCAAAACATGCTGGGATGAGCAGTTTCACAACAGCTGGAGGGCCACAGTTTGGACATGCCTGGTCTAGGTATACTTGCATACCTTTTGTGAAGGACCTCTTGCTATGGTCAACATTCCAACTTTAATAGAACTCCCACCGATGATGTTGAGATCAGGGCTCTGTGGGATCCATATCATCACTTCCAGGACTCCTTCTTTAAGTTTCCTTGGTCGAACACTGCATCTATGGTCCTCAACATTGCCTGTTTCATTATATTCTTCGAAAGAGCTTAAATGTCTTGAAACCCCAGTCCTGTGACATGAAACTGTCTTCCATCTAAACCGAGTTCCAGTTCGGATCTTCCCACGATTTGGAATTCTGATTTTAAATGCAAATTTCAGGTTTTCGATTTCATGATTTCATGATTTTAGCTATTTCTATAGAATTTTAGCAAATGATTATAATTTTTTTTTTTAAATCAATTTTAAACTGAAATCCGAATCCAAACAATAACACTTAATGGTGGTTGTAAAAAAACAAAACCTACAGTAAGAATTAAATGAGAACCATGGGATTTGAGTCATTCTATACTTCTTCTAGCAGTGTCACTATTCCATACCTCATTTTTAAATTAGGACCTGCCGTCACGAAGGAGCCGTTGTTTTGAAAAGGGGGTGGAGTTACACCACTTTTCACATTATTTTTGTAACAATAATGTTAATAAATGGACTTCTTTATCTACTTGTTACTGTGTTTATTGACTAAAGTCTGATACACACCATACTTACTTACTTTTATTGTTGTCTCTCTGGGAGAAGCCAAAGAAGGCGAGGACATCACCAAGCCTCACCCCATGCCACACAAACACTGTGATTTGCAGGTCTGTCGTGAGGGGGCGGGGTTTAAATTATGCTATTTTAGCCCTGCCCCCTCTCTGCGGACTCACAAATATCTGTATTTGTGTCAGCGGGGATGGAGGGGGGGGGTGGGGGGGGGCTTTAGGGAGCAAGAGGAGACTTGCCCACTTCCTATGGGCCAGGAGGTGGAGATTTTTGGGAGCCGCCCAGTCATTTCGGAAGGGGTAGGCAAGTATGAGACACACTAGATTACTTTTTAAAAGATATTGTTCATATTGGCCCTTCTAAGCGATATCTTTTAGAAAATCGCTTAGTGATTTGGTCATTATCGGTAATAATTTGCACTACCACGTATCAATCAATCAACTTTATTGGCCATGTGTGCTTGCGCACACTAGGATTTTTTTGCGGATTACAGTGCAGCATCAAGCAGGGATGATGGGGTAGGGGGTCATTACATCCATTACATTGAGACATTACATGCGGGGAACACATACCCGCCGAGCAGCACAGCGCTTAAGCAGCCATCAGCGGCGCCACTGGTCGCTGCAGCAGCCAGGTAGGTAACAGTATGAGCAGGGACAGTACAGTTATTGCACAGGGAACACATAACTGCCGAGCAGCACAGCAATTAGGCAGCCATCAGCGGCACCACTGGTCACTGCAGCATCCAGGTAGGTAACAGTATGAGCAGGGACAATACAGTTATAGCACAGGGAACACATAACTGCCGAGCAGCACAGCACTTAGGCAGCCATCAGCGGCACCACTGGTCACTGCAGCATCCAGGTAGGTAACAGTATGAGCAGGAACAATACAGTTATAGCACAGGGAACACATAACTGCCGAGCAGCACAGCACTTAGGCAGCCATCAGCGGCACCACTGGTCACTGCAACATCCAGGTAGGTAACAGTATGAGCAGGGACAATACAGTTATCGCACAGGGAACACATACCTGCCGAGCTGCACAGCGCCTAGGCAGCCATCAGCGGCGCCACTGGTCACTGCAGCAGCCAGGTAGGTAACACTATGAGCAAACACATTACAGTAAAACAGAGACAGTACAGTTATCACACAGGTTACATATAGTTATCACACAGGTTACATTTGCGGCGCCATTTGCAGTGGTGGAAAGGGGGGGTGGAAGGGGGAGGTCGTTAACTATACCCCCCCCCCCATTATCATTTGTGCAATATGCTTAATATTGACTATATCGCCAACAAGACACGCTGTCGTTACACCAGTTGTGTAGTGTGTACAGTGCTTAAATTGTGTTAATCTGGAATTGTGACATCATTTATTACTTTGCCAATATACATGTTTTAAAATTAAAATAACTTTTATTATAGGTTTGCTTAATATTGCTCAGCTGAGTTTATGTTATTAGTTACGTTATGTGTGATACTGGAGCTATGAACTGTGATTCCTTACCATAAAGAATACTGTTTAAAAGAGAGTTGTCTATGAAACCAAAGCCTTGGGAGTCGTGTCATTTTCACTTCACATATAGCAAAGGAAAACCCCATAAGTAAATCTTTCGAAAAGTAAGCCGCATCACTTTTTATTGGGTTTTATCAGCTCTGTTGTAGTGTAAAAGCAGCTCTGCGCTGAACAGCGCTTGAGAAAATGTCCTGAAGAGACAGCAGGTGGCGCTGTGTCTTAATTTGTCACTTTGTAGCTCTTCATTCATGTGCCATGGTACTCTCTTGTAGAGCCTTCTTGTTAATCTTCCATGTCATGTTATGAAGTTTTCACATGTAATTGCCACAGTAGGGTTTATCTCGACTGCACATTAATTCCTGAACAGAAAAGCATATTTTGTTACACCCTTTACCTATTGTAGTTTTCCTCTTCAGCTGAGCTTCTGCACATGTAGGTTTTTTTGCATAGCCTCCCTCCCATTCTTCTAGCTTTGCTTATTTCTCTTAAAACCGACCTTATTGGCTCTTTTGAGAACCAGGTTGGTTTAGTTCCTTATGATATGTTTTTTGAACCTGTCTGACACAAAAGTCATGTGTTTTAAAATTTGGATTTTTGAATTTTTAACCAGGCACGGAAATATCTCTAATCTGCCAAATAATCACTTATTATTTTTCCATTTCTACAAATTCATAGCTCCTAAATTCTAACACCTCTTCTGTCTTCATTCTGAAACGCAGGCTGACGATCACCGTGACCCAAGTTCTCCCCCACATGACACGTACCACTGGTACTGTCGCCTTTTGAAAGTATTAAGTCAATTTAGAACCGTGCAAGTTAACCCTCATAATGGCCGCTAGAAGTACTGCAGGAGAACCACACTGGTCCACAATTCGATGCCATTTGTTGACCATCTAGCCTGAACAGCAAGGTTTCTTTCTGTTACTCGGGTTGCTCTCCAAAATCTTGCATTAATGTACCTTTCATTTTGTTTATTTTGTGCAAATGGCTGCTCCACCATCTTGATTTTCTACTCCATCCTGCATTAGTGGTCGGCAACAGATGGCCTCGAGCAGACGGCAGGCCAACGAGCCTCCACCAGTCGTCCTCTGTGCTCCATTCTCACTTGAGTTTGCTTTCTGGTAAAGCAGAGAATGAGTCGATATCACAACACATCAGCGCTTCTGCAAACTGCAAAAATCCAACTGAAGTAGTGATGGGCATTTGGGATTCCCATCAGTGGCGTAACTACTGTAAAGCAGCCCCAGCTGCCGCTTGGGGGAGCAAGCCACAGTGGGGTCTATGTGAGCGTCAGCACCCGCTGGACGCACTGACCTGCTGCTGCTTGCCACTGCCCGCTGGCTGAGCACCGGAGGCGAGTCAGCCGCATCGCGGGTGCGGCCATAGCAGAGATGACAAATCCCCCCCACTGATTAAATTGACTGTACACAGAGCCGGCTATTGGCTACTGTGTGCAGGATGGGCGGGCGGATGGGAGTGCTGGGGAGGCCTGGGATGCGTCGGAGCCAAGTGAAGCAGCAGTGTCTGCTGGTTTCTCATCCTTTCTCCTGCTTCAGCTTCTCCGTTATGCGTGTGACGTCATCACGTTGCATTCTGGGGAAACACTCTGGAGAAGAGCCCTGGGGAGGGGGGGGGGGGGCACAAACTTTTTGGCAGGGGGGAGCAACATTTATAGTTCCCACTGATTATCATTCTCCCAACCACTTCCATGGGTTGCTGCCTCCAGATAATTTTCTCAGCTAATTTTGTATATATTAGGGGTATATCAATTCTCAGCATCGATGAAAACCGCACATGCCAATCCACCGGCATTGCAAGATTTCCCTTGCACCCCAAGTCAGTTGATATGAACACAGCTGGCGCAAGTACCCCCAACGTTTGTAGATTTTTAGTATTTTTTTAATCATTCCTTTATGTCTGCTTTCAATAAGATTTTTTTTCTTTTTATTTTAGTTATTATTTATTAACAGTTTCTTGTATAGCGCACACATATTCTGCAGCGCTTTACAGAGAATATTTAAACATTCACATCAGTCCCTGCCCCAGTGGAGCTTACAATCTATATTCCCTACCACATGTACACGCACACACAGACATTCTAGGGTTCATTTTGTTGGGAGCTAATTAACCTACCAGTATATTTTTGGATTGTGGGAGGAAACCGGAGTACCCGGAGGAAACCCACGCAAGCATGGGGAGAATATACAAACTCTGCACAGTTAGGGCCATGGTGGGTATCAAACCCATGACCTCAGTACTATGAGGCAGTAATTCTAACCATTACACCACCCATACTGCTCCCTCATATGGGTAATACAGTACATGCTAGGGAAGCATCTGTACTATTCACCTAATAAGTTGAATTTACTCCAACTGGGTGCAGAGAACCTTTTTCCAATAGGCCCATGTCCCACTGTGCAATCAAACTATGTCCTACAGTACCGTCATCCTTTACTCTAGTGCGAAGAATATTGTATTTGAATTTGCTAGTGGTAAAGTACCGTAGTTATTGTTCTCCGTGATTTCATGCTGCAGAATGCAACTTACTTTTATTTACGAGGATGAAGACGGGGCCGGCGGCTGATGTCATGTGATGTTAGCCCCTGCTCCTGGCATGCATCGGGCCCATGGGAACGGCAAGCTTTTTCATGGATATGCCCATAAAACATTGGCCGTTGAATGGTCAAGCCCCATTTTCGCCCGAGGTTGGGGCCAAATTGGGGTCCCTACGATGTAAACGCTTCTTGTTGGGAGACATTTCTATTATTTTATGTCTGTGTACGTCTATTTCTGTATTGCTGTATTACAGTACAGCAATAGACACACAGACATAAAAGAAAAAATAGAAAAATCTCCCAACAAGAAGCATTTAAGCATAGACACGCCCATATGCAGAACTAGACCATGCCCTTTGGACAAAATGTGACACGCCCCCTTGACGGCACATCCAACTGTAATCTCCCTGATTCTACTTTTCAAAAGTATGTTATGGCAATGATCTATAAGCCTCTTAAGCGTTCGTCTCTATAAATAGTGTGCAATACACCTACGCACTGTTATAGTGACTATAATATTCTTCAGTATTAGGAAGATTCAGAACATGAAATAGTCTGCTGACCACAATCATTGCTGCCCAACAGCTGCAAACACTTCCTACACTTTACTGGAAACCAGTAAAAGGTCAAAATAAATGTGATGTCACCCTACTCCCACTAGGACTTGTAACAACTGAAACATTTGTAGACAGGCAATATCTGACGTGAGTCAGCTAACCAACATGGGGCTATATATATAATACAGTCCAATATAGAAAGGGGGGGTTTAATATTCATGATGCCGGAACAAAGGCTCTATTAAGAGCCAATAGCAGCAGAGGGAAAAGTAAAGTTATAGCTTATGATGTCACATAATTGTTGGTTTTACTTTGGACCTGGCTTGCCTACTATGCATGCAGTGGGAAATCCAGAAGGGGGCTGCCGGTGCACTGAGTCCATTTCCTGCACAGTAGTCCCTCCCTTCACCCTCTCTCTCTCTCACTCCCTTCCACCCTCCCTCACTCCCTTTCTTTCCATATCTCTTTCTCCATCCCCCCTCTCTCTCAGCTATTTTGTTAAATCCCTATCACCCACTTAAACTTTCTCAGAAGATACCCTTCACGCCGCCCCTTCCATGTCATTGTGCCACCCCTGTCATTTTTTCCAGGGTCCGCCCTGTATGCATGGGTAAGTATAGGCTGTCAGGGAGGAATATTGCTACTTACTCCTCAGTGCTGCAGGGTGACCAGTACTGGAGAGAGCAGAGTGGGGTGCAGTGCAGCAGGGTGAACAATAATGGAGAGAGCAGAGTGGGGTGCAGTGCTGCAGGGTGAACAGTACTGGAGAGAGCAGAGTGGGGTGCAGTGCAGCAGGGTAAACAATAATGGAGTGAGCAGGGTGCGGTGCAGTGCTGCAGGGTAAGCAGTAGTAGTACTGGAGAGAGCAGAGTGGGGTGCAGTGCAGCAGGGTGAACAGTAGCAGTACTGGAGAGAGCAGAGTGGGGTGCAGTGTTCCAGGGTGACCAGTACTGGAGAGAGCAGAGTGGGGTGCAGTGCAGCAGGGTAAACAATAATGGAGTGAGCAGGGTGCGGTGCAGTGCTGC
The DNA here is from genome assembly GCF_055691185.1 of Crinia signifera. Classification (NCBI taxonomy): domain Eukaryota; kingdom Metazoa; phylum Chordata; class Amphibia; order Anura; family Myobatrachidae; genus Crinia; species Crinia signifera. Next base: position 26,371,811 of record NC_139224.1, read on the forward strand.
AGGGTAAGCAGTAGTAGTACTGGAGAGAGCAGAGTGGGGTGCAGTGCAGCAGGGTGAACGATAATGGAGAGAGCAGAGTGGGGTGCCGTGCTGCAGGGTAAGCAGTAGCAGTACTAGAGAGAGCAGAGTGGGGTGCAGTGCTGCAGGGTGGATAGTACTGGAGAGAGCAAAATGGGGTGCAGTGCAGCAGGGTGAGTAATAATGGAGAGAGCAGAGTGGGGTGCAGTGCTGCAGAGTGACCAGTACTGGAGAGAGCAGAGTGGGGTGCAGTGCAGCAGGGTGAGCAATAATGGAGAGAGCAGAGTGGGGAGCAGTGCTGCAGGGTGACCAGTACTGGAGAGAGCAGAGTGGGGAGCAGTGCTGCAGGGTGACCAGTACTGGAGAGAGCAGAGTGGGGTACAGTGCTGCAGGGTAAGCAGTATCAGTACTGAAGAGAGCAGAGTGAGGTGCAGCAGTACAGGGAGAGCAGTACTGGAGAGAGAAGAGTGGGGTGCAGTGCTGCAAGGTGAGCACTAATGGAGTGAGCCGAGTGGGGTGCACCACTGCAGGGTGAGCCGTAGCAGCACTGGAGAGAGTAGAGTCAGGTGCAGTGCTGAAGAATGAGTACTACTAGAGGGAGCAGAGTGAAGTGCAGTGCTGCAGAGTGAGTGGTACTGGAGGGAGCAAAGTGAGATGCAGCCATGCAGAGCGAGTGGTACTGAAGGGAGCAAAGAGAGATGCAGCACTGCAGAGTGAATGGTACTGGAGGGATCATAATGAGATGCAGCACTGTAGAGTGAGTAGTACTGGAGGTAGCATAGTGAGGTTCAGTCCTGCAGAGTGAGTGTACTGGAAGTAGGAGATAGGGTCAGCATTGCAGTGTGAGTGATACTGGAAGGAGCAGAGTGAGATGCAGAGCTGCAAAGTGAGTGGTACTGGAGGGAGCAGAATGAGGTGCAGTGCTGCAGAGTGAGTGATACTGGATGGATCAGAGTGAGATGCAACACTGCAAAGAGAGTAGTAATGGAGGAAGCAGAGTCAGATGCAGCACTCCAGAGTGAGTGGACCTGGAGGGAGCAGAATCAGGTGCAGTACTGCAGTGTGAGTGGCACTGGAAGGAGCAGAGTGAGGTGCAGTGCTGCAGAATGAGTGGTACTGGAGGGAGCAGAGGGAGCAGGTGGGCTTAAAACCACTTGTGACCCAGTGAATGACGCATCAGTCACACTAGTACTAGAGGCGTTATTCAGAGCTGAGCTCAGTACAAATTTGTTCTCAAAATGGGCAAAACCATGTGCACTGCAGGTGGGGCAGATGTACCATGTGCAGAGAGAGCTAGATTTGGGTGAGTTATTTTGTTTCTGTGCAGGGTAAATACTGGCTGCATTATTTTTACACTGCAATTTAGATTTCAGTTTCAGCACACCCCACCCAAATCTTATGCTGTGTACACACGCGGTAGATAGGGGCTGAAATCGCTGGAAATATTGTCGCAGGCGACCATATTGCCAGTGATGGGAGTGTGCCCCGGCGATAAATTGCGACCAGCTGATTTGAGATGGAGAACGCGTGGCAAGGAGAGCTCAGCGATGCCCGACAGAAAGGGATAATCTTGAAATCCCAGGACTGGAGACTCCAATCCCGGGGTTGTAATCCTGGCCACAATTGCCAGGATGCCCATTAAGCAGATTATCATCTAAAAACCGTAACTGAAATATGTACTGCTCTCCTACAGGTACGTACTGCATGCAGGGCTGGATTAAGGGCATCCTGGGCATAAAGCTAAACAAGGGCCTATTATAAGAAGGGGGTGTGGCCAGTGTTGTGTGGGTGTGGCCATGTGGACCCTGTATACTATCAACCCTAATGTGTCCCTAAATATGCAAAAGTACAAAAATGGGCCTATTTTTATGTGGAGGCCTGGCAGCTCCATCTACCCCACTGTTAATCTGGCCCTGGAACCTAGGAAGTATATGCAACCTGAAGAATTTAACCTTGTACCTATAATGACTGTCAGCAAAGCACTGAAAGCTCCGTCATTGGCAGGAACCCTGATTTCTTTCTGCACGACAATATCTGCCAGCAAATTCCATTTAACACTGTAAAAGCTGTAGTACAGAACTTCCGACACCTGGGGCCTACTGGCCAGACCCAGAGGTTTCATACCTGGCAGCTCCATATTTCTCTACGTGTTTGAAAATCTTTGTTGTCTTTATAACATTTCACCATTGACAAAGGAGCTTATTTGTGAATGCTGCCTGTTCAATTTCTACTTCTCACGGTGGTAGAAAATCTTTTTGTTGGGCCAGTTTATAAATTCTAATACAAAATACACAATACGGTGCAAACATTTTAGGCAGGTGTTTTGTTGCTGTGCTCAGTTTCGCCATGGTGTGTGCCATGTGCAGGTGAGCCGACAGGTCACCCGGACCCGATAAGAAAAATATAGGGGCGTGGTCATCGGGTGGTTGGCGGTGGCTCCAGAGGGGGCGTGGTCACACCCCGTTGAAAAAATAAATGAGAAGGAGAGAGAGACATGACCGGCTGCCACTCTCCCCAGCTCAGTACACAGCACAGCACCAGGACCAAAGCCTGGGTAAAAATTTAACACCCCCCCCCCCCCCTCATCGCCACTGGCCATGTGACATGAAAACTGCATTCCGCAACCTCAAGTTTGTAGCACAGTTTGGCTATTCCTTAATCTCAGGGTTAAGTTACAGAGAAAAAAAGGTAAATAAACAAGACATACAGGAATGATATTCACTGTGACCTCTGAGGAATACAAGCTAGCCTTAATAATCTTACTCTGAGGTTTAGGCCAGAGTGGAGGGATTTCAGCGGAAAGTGAGCAGCCCTCCCTATAAACGCCTTGACACACCTGCGTTTATTCTCACATTCCCAGAACACGTCCGGTTACCACCCCCCGAACGCCAGCTTCCTGTCAGTCAAGTTCCCAGGGGATTGTAAAAAAGTCATTGCTGATTTTTGTTTCTGTTTGGCTTTGTGAATGGGCTACGATAAGTGTGCAAGCGCAGTCATTTGATCATCGAATGCCCAACGGCAATCAGCTAAGAATAACCCCCAGGACTGAGGTGTTGCTCCAGAATGCTTAGCCTACGATGAATTCTGCAGGTACTTACGGCCGATCATCTCAACGGGTAAAGAACCAACGTGAAAATGGTTCAATTATTAATGGTTCTAAAGGTTACAAATTAAAATAATTGCACCTTTCATTTCAACATAATCCTTTCCTGCTGGGAAATTTAAGCATGAAAAATGATGGAAAAGTTGAGTGTGGAATATATTAACAGATACCTCTAGGAAAAAGTCCGTCCGTTCCAGTAACACCTGCTTAATAAACAAGGAGTGTTAGTGGAGCTGCAGGTCAGTAATACACAAGTCTCCAGTCAGTGTGTGCCGGCCGAGCGGGAGGCAATGCCAGGAGATCTGATCAATTCAGTCCTGTTTAGAAGACTTTCCGTCTCACAATGAGAACCCAGTCTGAACAAGAGAGAGCTAGAGAGAGCAAGAGAGAGCGAGAGAAAGAGCGAGAGAGAGAGTGGGGCGATAATACTGGTGTTTAGCACTTGTTTCATGCTTCTGAACTCTCGCAATACACAGAAAACCGATGACTGACTAAGCACAGAGGTTACATAAACCACTAAAGGGTTCTGGAGGTGCCGTCACTTTAAGTAGCTAGTTGTTAGTGTACTGTGACATCTGATGATGGAGCATTGGCCAGTGGGGTGCATGAGGGGAGGAGCGAGCAGTTAGAAGGGGGCAGGAACTGAGGTAACAGCCCTTTTTGTGTGTTTTCCCTCCCTCCCAACAACTTGTTTTTTTTCGGTAAAAAACGGTCGCTTGTTATATGTATCAGTTTTAAGTAGCTAGTGGGTGCGCTCTCCCGACATTGGTATACTGTATGTCCTTAAACCCATCGTCCTGGACGGAAGATGGGTTACACCACCTGCACGGGTGGGTTGCCAGTTGGAGAGTTGATCACCAGTGGCTGTTTGTTATGTGTGCGTGTTTATGTTACCCTTGACCGTTCTTTAGTGCCGCCACCACTTACTTTCAGATCTAATAGTCAAGTTGATAATCAATAAATTTGACATTACTTGAAATCGATTACTTGAATCAATGGAAAATATCATTGCCCAATTTGGTGCAGCGCTAAACCTCAGCATCTGCCCTGTATAATGTGTCCTATTGCTTGTAAGTAATGGCAGATTTAGTACCCACATATCCTTATTATTGGGATGAGAGAACGGAATAAAAGGGGTATCTCATTAGCAAAGCGTTTTTGTCCAAAGAACTGACTTTCACTGGATGTTGCTTGCTTTGTTCTACATTCTCTGTAAACTATAGATCACTTTATTATGAAAATGCCAGGAGACCAGCAGCGTTGGAGATACCCGAACCACACATTCTGTACACAGTGATATTCACTTCCTCGTTCTGTTTGGTCTGAACAACAACTGAACCTCTTGACCATGCTTTTATGCATTTGGTTTCTGCTACGTGATTGGCTGATCAGTTACTTTTAAAAACGAGCACGAGGTGTATAAGTGTATATAACAATGTGGCCACTGAATGGAAGGTAAAGCAGTTGCAAATCTGCCCACATCCATTGATTAGAAATCCATGTCAACATCCGCCTGTGTTCTGAGGTGCCGGCATAAATACAACATACCCATTTCCATCTATCTACTTGCAAGAATACAGTAGCCGTCATCAGTGCTTGCATTTGCACCAGCTCATCCCTGGTGCAGGACATCTAACTGGAATTGGAGTTATCTCTGCATGCTCTCACCCATGACTAAGTTCTGTCTCTGACACCCACTCGCTGCAGAGCTATGGCAAATTTGTTGCCATCGGGTTGCATGTGCAGTGGAATATGGATGCATGCGCAGGCTGAAAACCTCAGCCAGCATCTCCACTGTGTCCACCTAGGACACAGTGGCGCAGCCCTCTTCCCTCTAGCACTCACCACCACACCATATTCCCCGAGACTTGAGCACCACCTTTTGCTCAGAATCATGGCCATTGCTGCTGCCGCAGGATACCGGAGAAGTACAGTAAGTATAAAAAAAAATGGGTGCAAGGTATACGGTGTGGGTCCCTGTAAACCCAGGGACTTGCGTGCTGTCCACACACTGCACCTATCATATATAGCCCCACTATTTCCATCACTTAATCAGGCCACTAAATCAATTGTGTCCCCTGGTTTAGAAAAGAAGCAAATGCAAATTGGGGGGGGGGGTAGTTCTGGATGCCTGGAAACTCCTATCCTCTCGGCAAGTGGCTCAAATTATTATAACAATAGCAATGGTATATAATATGGTTAATGGAGCTGCCACCACGTCATTCAGTGTAAGGGACAGAGCTGCTTTTACCAAGTTTTCTGTATGTGTGGTTCTGAGCCCTTAATCAGTGCACTGGACCAGAGAGCAGCTACAAGGAAGAAGAGACTGGAGCCTTACCATGAGGTGGGAGAATGTAAGCTTAGAAAGTGCAGTATTGATTCTATTTTGTTTTGTGTATTTATTTATTATTTTTATTGTTATGTTTAACCATTTCCTGTCCAATCTCCAGTGTCGTTACTAAGTTATTTTAGCAACCCCCCCCGCCCCAGACTCCCGCACTCGTATGACTGTTCTGCAGAGTGGGAGATTGTGGACTGCATTTGGAAACCCCCTACTGTATAAATCCCACGTTTGACACTGAGAGGCAGCCCACCATGCCGCAAATAGATGGCATTTAACAGTTACATCCAAGCTACTCCATATGTACTAACCAGCTGCACACTCAGGAATGCTCATGAGTCAGTCCCACAGGGCCCCAATAGGCACTGGGTCACTATACCTTTTACAATACATTTTAAAAAACCACCCAGTTTAATGCTCAATAATCACGGCTGGCTTAAACATAAGGCACCTTTTATATCTTTTCCCGAGCCAGATCTTGAAAAAAAAGAAATGAAAGTTTGAAGAAATGTTTGTCAAAACCAGGTGTTTGAACACAGGAAAGTGCCAAAATAATTCCACCCTTTGTAACTGAATAAACATCTTGTTAAAATTAGTTCCACAAAGCTGGATCACATCTGGGCTGTTTCATGTCCAAGGCACTATCTGTACCGCGCACAAAGGCAGATTTGGGACTGTTATTCTCACAGTTGATTTGCTGGACCGGATAAGAACCTGATTAAAGCTGTTTGGTTTTTAACTGAAAGACGTCTCTTTTCACTTTCTTTTGCCTTTGAAGAGCAAATCTGTCTTATTCATATGTATTTTACTCTTATCAAGTTATACTTTAAAAGCAATATTATGCGTATTGTAGACTTCATATAACTATGAGAAACAATAGTTCTCGGTTAGTGCAAAAGGCTTTGTTCAAAAGATATTATGGCCTATACAGGCCTGTTCATACTGGTTCAAATTGGGCCCCGTTTTCGATGGTGGCGGTCTGCGCATGCGCTAACAGGCGCATGTGCAGACCCCCAGTGCAAACGCCTTCTGCGAGTATCACACTCGCCAAATCATTGGCAGGGGAGGGAGGGGTGCGGATAGGGGGCAGCAATGCTTGGTGGAGCTCATCATATGCTTCTCAAGCCCATGGAGGACAGCAGCAGCAGCCTCATCATGGGAGGCTTTTCATGTGGTATCATATATATATATATATATATATATATATATATATATATATATATACGTCCAGACACGGTGGCACTCCTCAATAAACAAGACTCAGTCAGGAATAGCGATAACGTTTCGAGGCTTTATTACCTCGTCATCAGATCAACCAGAATAAAGATACAAACCAAATTTATACTCACATACACACGTGTTCACTCCCGACGCGGGAGCATCTGCCGGCGTCACCCACCGTCGGCGTCATGGAGCGTCGCACGACGCACTGCGTCATCATACGTCACTCCGCTCCGGACACAGCGTCAGATGCGGCCAGACGTCCCGGCGGCCCCGTTGCCAAGGAAACCTAATAGCATAAAAACAACACCAAGAGAATACATTAATCAATGTGTATACATTAAACACAATACATTTAAAAACAGACAGACTCCGTCACGGCAGACAGTGAGTCACTATACAAAAGGCATAATATGCTGAAAGCTTAAACTTTATAATAGAGAACGGCATTTAGAAAAAAACAGATGATAAAGACTATACACTAAATACATTATTAACCAATCCCCTATTACACAAAACTGTGGAGGCCCAGATACTCATTTAGGCCTCTGGGAGATAGGGTATCAAGCCTATAAATCCAGCCCGATTCACATTGCATCAGTCTGCGTGACCTATCACCCCCACGGATTGATGCAGGGATGTGGTCAATCAGAATAAAGCGGAGGGAAGCCACACTGTGTCGCTCTTGCAGAAAGTGTTGTGACACTGGTTGGTCACTAGAACCACTTTCAATGGCATTCTTGATGGAATTCCGGTGTGTGGCCATGCGCTCCCTTATAGTACGGTTAGGGATGCCAATCCCGGGACATTTTTTCAATCCCGGGATTGAAAAATGCTCAATCCCGGGATTCCCGGGATCCCGGGATTGGCATCCTTAGTTTGCTGGCATGTGCCCTATACCCACCCCCACACCGGCCGACCCGCAGATTTACTTACATTGGCAGGCGGGCGGCCGGGAGTGGTGTGGGTTCTGTGGTGCACGGTGCCGTCCGGCTCGTGAACCTCCTCATATCAGCACTGCAGCCGGGAGGAAGGCGTGGGCGGGCCGGCGTCGGTGAAGGGGCGGGCTGGCCGGCGCAGGAGAAGAGGTGGGGGCGGGCGGCCAGGAGGAGTGACACTGACAGCAGTGTGGGGCTGTGGGCGGTGTGCGTGGCCTGCACAGCGTGACCGTCACGCTGCGCAGGCCGCACGCAGGGGTCTGGAACAGTCGGGCAGCGTCTGAGCGAGAGTTCAGACGCTAACCGGTATTAGACTGCGCATGCGCAGTCTAATACCGAAATCCCGGGATTGGATACTCCAATCCCGGGATTGAAATCCCGGACTTTTTAGGGCCAAATCCCGGGATCCCGCCGATCCCGATCCCGGGATTGGCCACCCTAAGTACGGTCCGTCTTGCCCATGTAGCTGTATCCACACGGGCTTCTTAATAAATAGACCACAAATTTTGTGGTGCAAGTTAACCTGTATTTAATAAGGTATTTTTTGCCGGACCTGGGGTGATTAAAGGAGGGAGAAGCTATCATGGATCTGCAAGTGATGCAGCCCAGGCACTTGAAGCAACCATTCTTGCGCCCTAAAAACCTATCAGGCTGGGTTTGGGTGGTTTCTACACCTGTAACATCTGTGCGTACAACCCAATCAAAGATGTTCTTGCCACGTTGGTAACAAGGCATAAGTTTGGTATCGCTAAGACCTATTTTGGGATCCGCTGTAATGATGGGCCACCATTTTTTGGCTGTTTTGTTAATATTACCACTCTGGAAATTAAAATGGTTCACCCATGGGAGTCGCCCAGTCACAGTTTTAGCAGGCTGGACCTTCAAAAGGTCACTCCTAGATTTAGACAAGGCTTTATCTCTTGCTGCAAGTACTGAACCTCTCTCATACCCACGTTCTAGGAATTTTGACACCATCAGTTGCAATTGCACCTCAGCGTCCGCATCAGTGCTACAGATCCGCCTCACCCACAGAAATTGCGATTAGGGGAGCCCATACTTCAGAGGCTTAGGGTGGAAACTATTAGCATGAAGTATGGTGTTCCGATCTGTTGGTTTACAAAAAAGGTCAGTTGAAATGACCCCATCAGTTATTATCACCTTCACATCCAAGAAATTTACAACAGTCGGATCAATACTGTAAGTGAACTTAATAGGACTGGTGGACGCATTATGCATACAAAGGTGCTCCTCAAGGACCTGTACCGGTCCAGACCAGATTATGAACAAGTCGTCAATGTACCTGGCGTATGCCCTGATGTAATCACAGACGCCAGGCACATTGAAGAAAATCTCTCTTTCCGCCTGCAGCATAAAGGCATTGGTGTACGATGGGGCCACGTTGGACCCCATCACACAGCCCGATACCTGCAGGTAGAATTCACCGTCATAGATGAAATAGTTGGGGGTAAGTAATAGATGTAGAAGTTCCAATACAAGCTTAATAGGAGGGCCTTTGTACCAAGGGTTGCCACTTAGCAGAGTCTCGACAGCATGCAGGCCTTCACCATTTGGTATGATGGTGTACAGGCTGGTAATATCCAAGCACACCAAAACACTGTCGATTGGCACCGTCCCGACCTCATGAAGCAATGTCAGGAACGCTGTGGTGTCCCGAATGTGTCCCGGGCTGTTGGTGATACACGGCTGAATTAGTGAGTCCAAATACACAGAAAGGGCCTGGAAAAGGGAATTACGGGCCGAAATTATTGGCCTCCCCGGCGGTTCAATTAGGTTCTTATGAACCTTAGGTAGCGTATACAAGATAGCTATCAATGGGTCCTTCGGGAGGAGAGCATCACACACTTTCTTATTTAAACTACCCGACTGAACTGCATCCACCAAAATACTTTGAAGTTCCTTTCTGAACTGGGTGGTGGGGTCTGCAGAAAGTTTGTAGTATACCTTAGTATCTGCCAATTGTCGCAAGATTTCCTTTTTGTATTGGCCGATATCCTGAACGACTATAGCCCCGCCCTTATCAGCAGGGCGGATGACTATATCATTATATCTACTGAGATTGTTGGATTGATGTTGAGTCCGTATCGGATGGATATTCTTCTCCAACATGTTGCTGTAAGACTTGATAGAGGTGTTATATGAGACAGGCTCAAAGGTGGACCGTGGAATAATTTTCTTCAATTGCGGAGGTATGGGGGTCAGGTTGTGGGGTTTGAGGATTATTGTAGAAAATATATATATATTAATCCCCCCCTGCAGTTACCCATTAACCAAGTTTATACTGCCTTTACTCTATGTATTCACAGTGTAATATTCTCCCGTGCAGTTTGCGGACAGTAATGACAAGTGGGGGGGGGGCTGTCTAAAGTGACCCCAGGCCCACCGAAGGCTAAATCCGACCCTGGGCGGCATCTTGGGAACATGCAGTGTTTTATGGGCATCCCCTGCGTGGGGTGGGCGGCTGATGTCACATGAAGTCAGGCCGCGCCCGTCTTCGCCGATCAGCGGCGGAAATAAAAGTCAGTTTAGATTGACTTTTAATTCTGAAGGGGAGGAAATAAATTTGATGGTTGTTGAACATCAAACGATTTCCCTCCCCTTCGGCCGCATGCGAGGGGATGTGTTCTCATACAAATCAGCTTGTATGCTAGCGAGGGGATGCGGTGCCAGGGGGGGACCAGCATTCAGCGGGGCAGCAGACCCTTTGCAGGCTATGTACAGTATTCTACCGTTGTTCCATGGTGGGCAGTCTTCCCGTACAGATGTTATGTTAAGTATGTTTATCAATAGCATTTGTATTATTACACTAAATATCGTTGCGTTTATTTATTAAGATGTCTCCAAAGTGATCTTCGATCTCTGCTGAAAATATTCGCTGCAATTTATTAATACAGAGGGGTGGCGATGGTAAGCTTCCGGGGGTGGGTGGCTGATGTCGCAGGACGCCAGCCGTCCGCGCAGCTCTCGGTCCTGGACGCCGCAAGTCTAAGTCAGCCCAGACTGACAGATTTGCGAGCAGAGGCAAAATCATTCAATGGTCGGCGACCATCGAATGATTTTGTCCCCGTCCGCTACCCTGCGAAAGGATGTTTATGCAAAACATCCATTCAAAAAGTGGGAGGGGGGAGGAATACGCACACGAGGCGGGCGGCATTAGAAGGCTCGCTAAGCAGCAAGGGTACTTGTGTAGTTTCACGGCGCCAGCATGGCGCCGTGCTACTTCCGGGTTCTATGCTCGCCACAAACTATGTTAAAAAAAGTAACTTAACTCCATGCCAACATGGATAGTTCATACCCCCACTATCCATGTTGGCATGGAGTTGATTTTAAATAGCGTGGCGAGCGCAGCGAGCCACCGAGCCTGCAGCGTGGGCGAGCGAAGCGCCGTGAAACTACACAAGTACCGCAGCAAGTTTTCACTGCTTACTGAGCCAACGATAAATCCTTCCAGGGCCGTCAAGAGCAGGGATTATAAATAGAAGGGGGGGGGGGGGGGTCCAATTTTAAGAGACAATCTTCTTATTTGTAGAAATGTGAATTCTTGTTAAATGTTTCTATCACCTTGACAGTTCCCCTCTAGATCCATATAGGGGGTTATTCTGGTTCACTCGCAAAGGCAAAGGTGGGGCTGATGTAACATGTGCAGAGAGAGTTAGATTTGGGTGTTTTATTGTTTCTGTGCAGGGTAAATACTGGCTGCTTTATTTTTACACTGCAATATAGATATCAGTTTAAAGTACCACCCCCCACCCAAATCTAATTCTCTCTGCACATGTTACATCAGATCAGCCCCACCTGCAGTGCACATGGTTTTGTCCATTAGCGAGTGATTGTGCCTTTGCGAGCGAACCAGAATACTCACCATAGGCCCTTATTCAGATCTGATCGCAGTACAAATTTGTTCTCAAAATGGGCAAAACCATGTGCACTGCAGATGGGGCAGATGTAACATGTGCAGAGAGAGTTAGATTTGTGTGAGTTATTTTTTATTCTGTGCAGGGTAAATACTGGCCGCATTGTTTTTACACTGCAATTTAGATTTCAGTTTCAACACACCCCACCCGAATTTAACTCTCTCTGCACCTGTTACATCTGCCCCACCTGCAGTGCAGCTTGGTTTTGCCCATTTTGAGAACAAATTTGTACTGCGATCAGGTCTGAATAAGGGCCACAGAGCGGCACTTGTAAGAGCCCGAATTAACTGAGAACAAAACATTAAGACTCTCGCTGAGGAATACCTTTGGAACTAAGCATTAATGACACATACAGTTATTATTCTTCTATCAGCAAGAAGAGCCATAAAAATCTGTTTAAAACACATTTTGATGAGGTGTTAAAAAAAGTCGTCATGAAAAGGTGTCTCTCATCGGGTATTGCCTTTACGCTAGTCTTTGTTTTAAGAATAAAAGAAAAGGAAATAGGGAAGATTTGTTTTTTTTCTTTCAAGACTGCAAGAGAACAGTTCATCCTTAGGAAAATATTACCGCTGGAGCGCCGCCAACGGAGGGAGATTTAGGCCTTTATGCCATGCGTTTCTAAAGCACCTTTCACAGGGTTTGTAATAGTGGATTCTGAACTTGTTCCTCTTCTGTAAAGTCTTATGTTTGTATTTTTTCCAAGTCAGATCTCGCCAGTTGTGTGTAATAACATTGTAACGCAGATCAAAGCTGAATGCTAAATTAAAATAATATATATTTGACATGTTGCAATACAAAACAACCCATGCTGAATTCCCTTATAGCAATACTAAAACAAAAAATTTCCCAAATTAGCATTCCCTGGGCATGCTGGCACTTGTAAACAGCTGGAGAACCATAGGTTGGTATACTTCTACTATATATACACATACCCTCCAACATGACCCATTCCATTAGGTACAAAATGCTCTGTTTCTGGACTTCCCTGCCAGTGGCAGTTGCAGAGGTTGGGCTCCAGCACAGTCCAATATTCAAATAGGGGAGCCACACCTACTGCCACCCCAAACATCACTGTCCTGGACTCACTGGCAGTTGATGTGACCCCCCTCTTTGAATATTGGACTGTGCTGGAGTCCCACCTCTGTAACTGCCACTGGCAGGGAAGTCCAGGAACAGAGCATTTTGTACCTAATGGAATGGGTCATGTTGGAGGGTATGTATACAGTATCATTTGGCTCATACAGTACTGTATATTATAGGTCAATTTACCAAAACTTCTTTAAAAAAAAAAAAAGGAAACAGTGTTTTCCTTAGCAACCAATCAGATTGTAACAATCATTTTCTAAGATGTGATTGGTTGCTATGGGCAACACTTCCACTTATGTATTATTGAAGTTTTAGTACATCTTCCCAAAGGTTTAGCAGGGCAAAAATGCACCCTGTGCTGCCCCTGTCCATTCATGATGCCATAATGAAGGGGCAGTGCCACTGGACAAAAAGGATATGCGCTCCAGTGCCAGAGAGAAAATGAGCGTCTTAAGGAAATAGGTAAGTGGTAAGGTAAGTGGGTTGTGGGTTACAGGTGGCTCTAGGAAACTTGTTCAATTCCCTGGTGGGCCTGGAGCACAACCGGATTTTTGTATTTTTCCTTGTTATCCAGAACAGTAGGCAAGTATACGTAAGGATGACTTTGGGACTAGGTAGAAGCTGACTGCAGGAAGTGTCCAAAGGTGCCACAGGGTAGTGACCTTTCCAACCTGCTCATCATATTAACATAGAAATAAAGAGTTTGATCGAAGATAAGACCTCCCGGCCCATCTAGTCTGCCTCTTTATTTATTCCTTTAGGTAATATCACCCTATTTGATAATTTTGTTAGTTGCAAGGATATTTTTTTGTCTGTCCCATGCATGTAGAAAAATTGTTCCTCTGATGGGAGGCTATTTCTCTTTCGATTTCTGTAAAGTAATCTTTCCTCAGATTTCCCCAGAACCTCCCTCCCCCAGTGTCAGTGCCTGTCCACGTGTTCTAATACTTCTCTTCATTTGAAGAATATTTCCGTGCTGGACCTTGGTAAAACCCTTGATACATGTGACAGTCTCTATCTTGTCCCCCCCTTTGTATTCTTTGCTCCCAACTATACATATTAAGATCTTTTAGTCTTTCTGGGTAAGTATTTTGATGTAGGCCTTGCACAATTTTAGTTGCCATCTTTGTACCATCTCTAATGTATTTATATCCTTCTGGAGATATGGCCTCTAGAACTGTACACAGTATTATACATGATACCGTACCAATGACCTAAACAGAACTGGGTACAGTATCTAGATGAGGCCGCACCAGTGAACTATACAGAACTGGAAACAGTACTCTAGATGAGGCCGTACCAATGACCTATACAGAACTGGACACATTATTCTAGATGAGGCCGCACAGTGCCCTATATATAACTGGGCACAGTGAACTAGATGAGGCCCTACCAATGACCTAAACAGAACTGGACACAGTATCTAGATGAGGCCGCACCAATGACCTATACAGAACTGGACACAGTACTCTAGATGAGGCCATACCAATGACCTATACAGAACTGGGCACAGTATTCTAGATGAGGCCGCACAGTGACCTATACATAACTGGGCACAGTGAACTAGATGAGGCCGTACCAATGACCTATACAGAACTGGGCACAGTATCTAGATGAGGCCATGCCAATGACCTATAAAAAAAACTGGACACAGTATTGAATATTGACACTTGAAAATTTTGATTATGCATGTTGAACATTTATATGTGTCTACTTTTTGCAAGGTGACCTTTTGGTGTAATCCTATTGACTGTCAACCTAGACACGGTAGACCTTTCCATCCACACCCGTAGGGATACCAATACTGGGGCATTTTTTTTCAATCCCAGGATTGTCCCCCCCCCCCCTCCACCCGAATGTACCTGCACATTTACTTACATGGGCTGCTGGGCAGTGCGGCTGGGACCGGGGAAGACAGCATTGGTGCGGAGTTTCCCGGTGCCGCCAGAAGCTAACAGGCTGACGGCAGCAGAGAGGACAGGTGCGGGGGTGTGGTGGTGTAGCCTGCGCAGCATGACCTCTTACCACATCATGCTACGCCGGGCCGCACATCGGGGTTGGGAATAGCCGGGCAGCATCTCAGTGGGTGCTCAGACACTTCCAGGTATCCTAAAATCCCAGTATTGGAAACTCCAAACCCAGGATTGAAATCCCGGCACGTTTGTTGCCAAATCCCGGGATCCTGCCAGTCCCGATCCCGGGATTGGCCACCCTACACACCCTTGTCCACTTGACTACCATTGGTTCCTCTGTCTATCTTCATTACTTAAGCAAAAATAATGTAACAAAAATATTTCTTTTTTTTAACTTTTGCAGAATTATTGTTATCATTCTTTTTGTTACTCTTTTTGAAATGTGAAATAAAAAATACAAAGATCCTTAAATTTAAGCAACTGCAATGACTCTTTCCAGTCACGACAAGTATATCTCCCCTTACCCTGTAGAACACATGCAAGCGTTAATGCCTAATGTGTTTTTCAATCCGAGACCAATTAGTTACAGTTGTAGTATAAACACAGCAGATCTGAGCTGCAATCCATCAGCCGAGTGCGGTATCAAGGTTCTTAAATGTACATCAAACAGATTGTTGTTAAAGGTCAGAACAAAGTGAGCAGACGGAAGAGGGCAGTTATTTTGGAGAAAGCGAGAGAACAACATTATGACACCCATTGTCCTCTAGAACCCGAATGTTGTATCAAAACCGTTAGCCACGGGTAGCCAATCCAGTCCTCGAGATCTACCAACCATTAACGTTTCCCAGACCACCTAGCTGGTGCACAGGTGAAGTCATTAATAACTGTCACATTTTCAAACGTGCTGCATTCTTTCCTAACCGACGTATTCTACAGAGCCACAGGTGGCCTGGAAAACATGGACTGTTGGTAGATCTTCAGGATCGGTTGTGCCAACCTTGCCGTATGTAGCTGTGGGGGGGGGGGGGGGGGTTAGTGAAGTGAATAGGAAAAGCTAAATGGGGCATAAGATCCTTTTAAAATACAGCACGGAATTCATGATATACAACTGGCTAAAACTGTACGGCATGTGCCAAACATCAAGAATGCTGACATCTGTTTTACCACCTTGTGTTGTGGCCTCAGTTGGTGCGTGTATAAGAGCAGGGGTGGATATGGGAATTGGAAATGGGCTAGAAAATGAATGAAGTTACGCATTTCTTGTAGGGAGGACCAAATCGGGATCAAACTAAAAAGTGGCCATACACTACTGCAATGTATCTATGTCCATGTCGACCTTAAGCTTGTGGACCTTCTGTCACTGTTGACCTACAGATAGAGCACTTCTAATCTTTGCAGGGGCTGACAGTTGGATCGCCAGCCCACGCCAGCCGCCGGAAGGGGATGCGCGCACACGAGACGCACGTGCATCCCCTTCAACCGGACTTCCCCCCGGGTACCCGCCGCCTCATTGACTGTACCCAACACCGTCCCCCACCTCCTTGCTCCCCCCCATAACCCTACCCGTCTCCCTGAAGCGGAGACGGGCAAGGTTCGCGTCCCAGCCCGCACGGTAACTGGGACGCGCGTGCGTGTCAGTCAGATGGAGCGCCGGCTCGCCAGTGGGGACATTCTGGCGAGCCCCAACGCTGAACGAGAGGTGCTCCATCTGTAAAGTATGTTGACCATTATTAGGTGTCAACCTAGTCATTGTTGACCAATAGTGGTCAAACTATTGACTATCGACCTAAACATTGTTGACCCAGGGACTGGATACCATTATTAACTATGTGGCACTTTCAAAAGCATCAATAGGTACACATGGGTTAATATAACATTTCCCACTTCCTGCAAGCAGCCCTTTAAATAATGTTACCCCCCCCCCCCATATTGCACCAGCCTTGGTTCAGTAAACAACAGCCTGTAAACTGGAACCAATTCCTTGTTTACCTCCGCCGCTGACTGCCTGCAGAGTTTTGCTTACACAAAGTAATCAGCGAATTGCTATCATCTTTCCAACAGAACAAAGTTTGCGGATTGTTCTACTTCCCAACCTATTTCTCAGAGCGCTGATCCTATCTTTCAGGCATTGCAGCATGTAATCTTTAAAAGATTTGGACAGATGTTGCTCCATTTCTTACCATTAGCCCACACGCATTTCCCCCATCCAATGTTTTTCAATATGCTGCATTCTTGCAGCGAGCCAGCAAAATGTGCTTTTGATATACAAGTGCTTCATCAACCCTTTCAATGTTGGCTGTTCTTTCAGTCTAGAAGGTATTACTTTATCAGGACATAACTCGCACCGGATCATTAACCGCCTCACTTCCTCATACTTCCAATAATCAGGCAACAAACAGACTGTACACAAGTGAAAGACTTTTTGCAGTTTGGAAAGTTTTCTTGTGTGTGCCCTCCTGCAACTTTAACGTTTTCATCTAGATGAACTGCGCAGTTATGTCTAAATGTTCCCCCGGTTGAGGGTAGGATCACTTGTTAGGGGTCTGCCCATTACCATAGAACAGATTTCATTTTACTCAGTGATCAAAGTAAGTCAGAAATTATATGATGCTTCATGGCTAGTTCCTCCCACCAGGACCAGCCACCATTGTACTGCAATAACATGCTCCCCCCCAGATGAAGTTCTGTGCTGTTTATTACGAAACGCATCGGGTAGTTCAGTTTACATGGCTTCTCTTGATCTACTCCTAAACTTGTTTCCTGCATGCAGGAAGGCGCATCTGGACAACCATAGAGATTCAGTTAAGCCAGATAGCAATTGAGATCAATTATACTTTTATAATAACATGTATGGCAGTTAGGAGCTGATTAGGTGGTTCTTGATCTCTCTTCACTTTCTCCAATGCTTAGTACATCTGCCATGTTCTCCCACTCTGTACAGTACTCATTAGACATTTTATTTTCATAGTACTATGTAACTTGCTGAATAAATGACTGAGGGGTAGATTTATTACCCGGTGATCAGGGGAATATGCTTTATCCCCGTGCGCTATGGCAGGGGATAGCGCTTCCCCTGATCTATGACACCCACTGTGTGGGTGTCTAACATGCGGCGGTGTGGGGCAGGAGGCATAGCGCAGCTACGATATTTTGTACTGCGCACCTGCCTCCTACCTAATTTATGAACGTTCAGCATCGCTGACCGCTCCGCCCCCTGCAGCTATCGACTTCAACAGCTGCAGGCGGCGATGCCCTATGCTCACAGCAGGGACAGCGTTGTCCCTGCTGCTGGCTATGAGCTGCGCTGGGGGTCTCGCGTGAGTAGCGAGATCCCGCGCATGCACAGTGAGCGGGCCGGTGGAAATGAGACAGCACATTCGTTTTATCTGATGCACTGTCTCCAGGAGGGGACATCGGCGGGGGGGGGGTTAGCGCTCCCCCGCTTCGGCGGACAAGATGTTAATACATCTTGTGGGTCTCCCCTCCTGCTTCGCCTCGCTAATGAGGCGAAGCAGGAAGTGTAATAGCGGCATGTTTAGCGCCGCTATAATAAATCTCCCCCTCGATCATCTGGCTGGGGATTGTTACTTTGGTAGGGTAGTTTTGCTTGGGTGGTGATGGCTGCACCCTTTTGGAGACTAAGGGGAGGATTAAAATCCCAGCTGATATTTCTGGAAATATCAGACATTTCTGACAAGATTAGGTCAAATTGACATTCAACCTATTCAATGTCGGGTCCGTTTTTTCCGACTGTCGGTATAGATTCTGACAGTCGGGAACTCCAAGGATCAGCAAAAAACGACTGCAAAGAACATCCTTGGATTCGAAAATCCAGCCACCGTTTTCAACAATGCCGATTGACTTTAAACAAAATCGAATAAGCACAAGGGGAGTCCCGGACGAAAACTTTCAGGATTGAATACCGATGGTTAATACTTCTGCATGTCAAAAATATAGGCCAGCATTGAATACCCCCCTAAAAAAGGTAGAATCTTATTGGCAACATCCAATTTTCAATCGAACTCCCATCTTAGAAAATCTACCCCTTTGCGTCCATTTCACATCTAAAAAAAATTAACATTTCTAAAGATTGAAATATACAATATACAAAGTGTACAAAAAGCAGTGTTGCTTTCCTTATACACAGTAACAAACACAGTATCAGCTGTGTATATCAGCAGAGAAAAAGACAGTCATTTTCTCTAAAAGATAAAAAAAAACGCAAGACGTGTTTTTTTTCTAAGCCATTAACTGAGTGCATTAAATATCAGTATAGAGAGAAAGAAGCAATAAATAAATTGACCTTTATTTCAGACCACTAAGTACTCAGACAGATCACTAAATGCAAACACTCAGTGACAACAAATAGCTTATAAAATATATGAAATGTGTTAAATGACATCATGTTTTTTCTTAACTTATGTTTTATATAGCTGACCACGGTTCCTACCTTCAGTCATCCGAGCGATCAGCCTGACTGGGTCTCCTGAACTCTCCACTCGTGGACCCCTAAGAGCGCATTCTAAATAAACCGTATTTTATCGGCACTGCCAATGGCATTCAAGGTGAACGCAGACGTAGTACTTTCACGTGTAATTTATGAGTTTTGTCTGGTTCAAATAATTTATAGCTTTCTGAATTTACAGTGAGGTTAGTCTTTATATGTATACAATCCCGGTTGTAAAAACCTGATATTGTTCAAATAGATTTTAGAAAAAAACAGTTTCAATAATTAATACTAATAACATCTCATTAGTTAGTATTATCCATTTATGTTACCACTGCCTATTATTATTTTTTTTTTTTTATTTAATAAGAGTCTATTTTTTTTTATGCATTGATGAGAGGAAACGAGGGAATTATGGGAGAAAATCGGTCAAAGGTGCATTTAAGTTTCTAAAGAGCAAAATTCCTACATTCTTAAGCAGCAAATAATTTCTGATGAATTCAGATGCCAGCGACCATAAAAAGAGACGATTTTGAGAACTGTTTATCAAAAAAATAAAGAGGAACTTAGATAATTAGAGAGGCGTGTCTAATCTATTCACCCGATGTAACCACTAGTGCCACAAGATGAACGTTTTCAGTGGCACCTGTGGAATTCAGACATTCTCCTACTACAAACATTGCTTCTCCTGTCCTACTCTACATGTTCCCCTTATGATGATGAAGACATATTGGCAGACTAGGCCTTCTCCATCCTGTAGAACACAGATATGGCCGGTATACCTAGCTTAAGTTTCTAGTGGGTGGGTTTCTTTCTTCAAAATGTACCAAGCCTCGGAAAGAGATAAAGTCTAGTAGCTGCCAGTGGCGGCTCCTACCTTGTAGTGTAGGAGTAGAAGGGGGATGCTACTGGGCGCAGTGCCACCCCCCCTCCCCTCCGCTGCCATCGCTGCTAGTCCCTACCGCCAACGGTCCCCACTGTCGCCGCCCCGCTGGTCCCCCTTATGAACACAGGACCGGCAAATGGACAATATCGTCCACGATACTGCAAATACGGTGGCCCCAGCATGTGCAGAAGCGAAATCACGGCCCCGGCGCCTGTACACGGCAGATAACAAGCACCAGGACTGGCACATGTGCAATATTGGCCTAGGTAGTGCGCATGCACATACCCTGGATTCTATGGGCTGTAGCCATAGCAGCCCATAGAGGCTTCCCAGAGGGAGGAATCACCTACCAATGGGAAGTTTTACCTTTACCTTGTGGCTCTCTGCTCAGCCAACCAGCCCTCCCACCATTCCACCTGCAGCCAGTACACAAGGCATGCCACAAGGCCAGCCACTCCAGACTAGTGGCACTCTCTCACTTGATGTGGCCACACCCCCTTAACCTGCAAACACCGTACAGAGGATTGCCAGGTAGTTTCACAGCCCCAGTCTGTCCCTGGCAGAGGGAGACTTTTAAAATGTTTCTCCATCTTCAGCCTTATAATGATCTTTACTGGTTATTTGGAAGGAGCCACAAAACATGGTCGAGATGGAACGGTCAGATTTTCAGATCATTAAAAAAAACGTCCAGACAAGGATAACCAGAAGGCGGCACACATATTAGACAAGGGGTAGGGAGAGCTATTGACCTTAATAATTTACTGTCAGTATCACCATCTGTCTCAGTAGACAAGTAAAGGGTAGTTATACTTCCAGTACGCAGACAAACCATAGAGTTTATAAACCATAAAGTATAGAGTTCCTGTAAAATAAAAACTCCTAAATCAAAATAATTGTTCTGTTACATACATCGTAAAATCTACCTTTAGAGGGTATTTTATTTTACATCACTCAAGAATGCATAGAAAATGTAAAATCAAGCAGATGCTGTTGGTATTGTCCACATTCTTGACCTCACTCAATCTGCTTTTTTAACAATTTAAAGGGGAGCCATGGTGAAATTTTACATATGTTCTCAGTTGTGTGAAATAAACACTTTCTTTAAAAAAAATTTTAGGGTTCCTTGCACACTGCGCAGTTTCGCTGCATGTGCACCATCCCGATACAACACATTTGCCACTGTCCACTAGATGAACCACTGGACACTGTATATTTTGTAACAGGCATCTCTGTGTAGCGGGAGGGTTAGTGTATGCTCTCTGTATGCCCCGCCTCCCTTGTGTTCTGCTGGTGCATGGGGAGCAAGTCCTGGGTAAAGGAGTCAGCTGGTGGAAGCTGCACCCCACCAAAATCTACAGCCCTATGTAAAAGAAGGATCTACCTGGCGTAATGTGTAAACGGGGCTCTACCTTGTGTCGGAATTTGAATAATGTATACTATTGTGAAAGTAACATGAATAAAGCCCGTCCCTATACTTCTGTTGTGTGCCTTCAGCGCACACTGCCCCTATTTTAAATAAGAGGGGGGCACCAATTCTAGTTCTGGCACAAGGCATTAAATGTCTAGTTGCTGCTCTGGTTTCCAGTTCTACCACCAACACGACATAACTCAACGGAATGAATTGGCCATTGGCACTTAATCAGAGAAGCTAGGCAGTCTTTGCTATCTTCCTCCCAAAGTATAAGTGGAGAGAGAGTAGGGATTGTCACAGGTGTGGTGCACCAAAGAAGAAATTAATTAATTGACTCTTAAAACATACCTTTTAATAGGTTCATTTAAAACTGCGAAATATACAAACTAACATTAAACATAGAACAGTGAGTACAGTGATTTTTAAAAGATGCACGTGCGGTATTTGCCCGCAATACCTCCTATCAAATAGATCACCTCTCCTAATACCGCCTCTTATTATTTCCCTTAACGTGTCTGGTGGCTGGGATAGCCTGTATGACAGATACCGTTGGGTGTGAGTACTTAAGGTTGGTATGGTCGGTGATCCTTGCTAGTGCCAATGGGTGTCTGAAATAATGCTACATGCGGTTATGTCCCTGAATATATGTCAGGGGTGACAGCAGTTGATCAGTATTACGCGAGGAAATTAATAGTAATGATAGTAAGCACAGATTGGTCAGATTTCCAAATCTCCTGGTGTGTGTGGACTTAATCCTAATTATACACCCAGATTGGAGATTCCCAATTTGTGTGCTACGTTGGATTAAATTTCCTTCTTTCTCAAAATATGTAGGTATGTTCTTATTCACACCTTACATATATATATTGAGTTTTGTTTGTTACAGATATGTGCAAAAAAGTTGATTCTTGTGTAGTTAAGGTCTGAATTTTATAGGGGGGCAGAATGTCCCAAAGGGTCCCCTCTCATGTATTATAACGACCGTGTTGATTTTGCACTATCTCATTCGCCTAGGTAATGAAGGGGAAGAAATATCCTTATCAGGTCCCCTTTAAAATACGGCGATTGAGTTTAACGTGCACTATTACATCATACACAAAAAAAAAGAACCAAAAAGGAACAGTATTTGACTGCTGGTTAGTCCGCAGGTTTTAGTGAGCAATGGTCTCATGCGGATAGGTCACTGATAAATTTGACCGTGAGCGCAGTCAGAAGTTTGTGTGGAGGGAAGAATATCCCAATAGGGTCCCGTATTAGGCCCTTATTCTGGTTGGTGCGGCCAGAGCCGCACACGGGGCTCCGGCCGCACAAACCAATCCCCGCCCACCCTACGGATCGCCACGGCCGTCCGTACACGGACGGCTGGCGATCCGCATAAAAATGGTGGAGGCGTACGCCTCCACCATGGTGGGAGCTGCCCCCTGCATTCGATGGTCGTCGACCATCGAAGGCAGGTCCGCACGCCCCGGCAGCTCCCGCAAGCTGAGACCACACGGACAATCGTCCGTGTGGTAGCTTGTATGGGGGCTGAAAGCTGACATCCGGCGACGTCAGCTTTCCGCCCCCATGAGTTGCGTCATGCCCTCATTACCATGCGTACGCCCCGCGTTTGCATGGGAACGCCCATGAAACGCGGGGCGTATACATAGGGAAATGAGGGCATGAAGCCCCTCACTCCCCTATACGCCCCCTTTGCGGCGTACTAACGTTATGTGCGGCGAATTCGCCTGCACATGCGCAGATTGACCTCTGCGCATGTGCAGACGGAAAACATCGGCGGTACGGCCGCACGCGGGCCGTACCGCTCGAAACAGAATAAGGGCCTTAATGTACTGTTACATATTATTTGCACTATCTCAAAAAGGTAGATGTTCTGTGCAGTTTAGATAACATGCACTTTAGGACATTTGAGTACCTAACAACTTCTGTTTAGGTCAATAATTAATATACACACAATTTATAGTAAGGGATACACACCGTTCAATTGATTGGTGCTAATCTGTCAATTGCCCAACCAGTTCTGTGTTAATTGAACTAACGGTCGGTTAAAGGATTGTTTAACCACGAGTAAAGGTCATGTGCAGTCTGGTATATTCTTTATTAAGAGATATATATGGGGGGAGAATTATCCCAGATGGGTCCCCTCTCATTTATTACTTCAGACTTTCAGTACGTGTAATATCAACCTGTATCCACGTAAATTTCAACTGCCGTTCATTCAGAGTATACTGTTATGTGCAATTGATAGGTGGAATGTTCACCATATAATAGATATATGTTAACTGCAGATAACTCGACCCGTTCTGAACTAATCGAGCGGTCGGTATAAGGGGTACTGGGTTTGTTAGCCCCGGATGGCAGAGCAGTATTGGGTATAGGTATACACAGTGTTATAATGACCAAAGGCTATGACCGCTCTATATTAGCTGTACACGGCAGTTAGCTCTGCCGTGCGCGGTGAGAGAGCAGATCCTAAGTTACTCGCGGGAGCTCAACGGAGTCCCTTGCGTGTGTGATAGATAGGCTGGCATAGTAGCAATATGACAATATGACATTAGAGTCCTGATAAGGACTAGAAATTTCAGACACAGTATGTAACAGTAGGAGTCCTAAAAAGGACTGAGTCTAGGCACAGGCAGGAGGTATGCGAGCAAGGCGACCGCACGGCTTTGTGGCCGGCGTACGCTTCGCAGATCTTCCTCCCAGCCTGCAGCCAGACATTAGCTCGAGCTATCCACCAATCAGATTGTGACATCTTCTACCTGTCTCCCAGCCTTCAGCCAGACAGTGAATGTCAGCATGCTGATTGGTGAATAACTGGATCTGTTCACTAATTAGAATGAAGCATTCCCTACCTTCATCCCAGCCTGTAGCCAGACAGTGAATGGCTGTCTGCAAGATGATTGGTGGACAGTTGGAGCTATCCACCAATCAGAGTGCTGGTAACCATTCACTGTATGGTAATATGTGAGGAGATGGTGCAGCATCACAGGAGGAATAAGTTATAAAAAATTGTCAATGTATTCCCAGGAATAGGTGGGTAGGGACCTCAGTACATTGCTTTGCCCATGGCCTACAATGCTGTTCAGAAGGCCCTGGCTATTCCTGAAAGAGCAACATTGATCTTTAACTGTAACTATTTACCACTAATGTGATTATGAAAACAAAATGGAAATAATAGTAAGCTTCAAGTCTAAGTGGTTAAATAGGTGTAAACTCTAAGGTAGATGTAAGAAGCAGGGGTAAGGGCGGAGAAGCGAGCCAGAGGAGAAGTGGCCCATGGCAACCAATCAGCACTAAAGTAACATCTGTAATTTGCATAATATAAAATTATACAGAGCAGCTGATTGGCTGCTATGGCCCACTTCTCCTCTTGCTCACTTCTCCTCCCTTATTACTGCTTCATACATCTACCCCTTTGTTTCTAGTGGAGATCTGGCCAAGTGGAAAAGTTGCTAATAGCAAACAATCAACTTCTACCAGTTATTTTATAGAATGTTCATGATAAATGCTCAGTGGCGTAGCGACAATTTTTGCTCCCCCCCCACCGAAATATCGGCGCCCCCTCCTAAATGTAACCTTGTCTCCCCCGCCCTGTCTTACCCTGCCTCCCCCGCGGCATCTGTATTTGGCCGGGAGTCGGGACCGCAGATCTACTAATCTACGTCCTGGCGCTCCTCCTGGCTCCTTATGAGTCAAATGTCCAGCACAAAATGGCCGCCCCTTACAGCAGACCGTTTGTAAGGATGCTAGAGGAGGCCGCCGCTGCCTCCTCTAGCATCTTAAAAAAACTGTCCTCTCTTACTTGGCGCCTCCCCGCCACCACGGGGTCTGCGGCGCTATTGTTACACCACTGTATTAGTTGATTAGTTGCTAGGGGCAATGTCTCCACTTGTCCATGTGGAGACCATTCCCTTATTGCAGTCACCTCGTGATGTCCTCTGCAAGCTCAATCCATTTGGCACCATCAACGATAACACATTTAACACAAGCTCTCTGTGTATTAGTAAGAGAAGCACTGTGCGTTATTGATGGTCTTCCTATCAAGATTACATTGCACAGAGTATCTGCTGAAGACCACCATTTGTATAAATAATGAGTTATTTTGCTGCAATAGAAAAACCAGAACCTTTTATCTTGAGCAAAATCAAAACACCGAGTTGATACTAGGATATATTTAGTTAGACTTTCATGGAAAGATATTCGTCTTTTTAGCTACATATACAAAAAAGTTTCGGTTAACGAGACCATGAGCGTTGGCGGAGTCTGAAGAGAATGATTGAAAACACTTTTTATTAAAAGTTTGTTTTCAGTACGCCGAGAAGAAAAACACCCTTCTCTCTGTGAGAGGAACCAGATCAACTTAAATCAGCTTTATGGAGAAGGCTTAAGTAGATCAATCCAAAGTCTGCTCTTCGCTTTATTCCTCTTACACGCAAACAATAATTCAACTTATAACAAATGTAAGACTCGCTCACATTGCGTGCACGGAACTTAATGCATGTACAGTATGTGTCCATATGCGAAGTGTACTTGGTTTAATAACTATCATCATGATCTGGATGCCCTAGTGCGAAAACCCATTGTCACGATGATGTCAACATGATGATTCTTTCTACCAGATTGTTTCAGCCAATAAAAAGGGTGCGAAGTCTACTATATTGTTGTTCTTCACCAACTAAGGAGGGCTTAGCAATTCCTCTACAATATTATCACATTTCATGTTGGCGTGTGCTTGAAAAAGAGGGCATAGGCTTGTGCCTGCCAGGCCACGCCCATTGGCGTGCCATATTAGGAGCATGGCCATATGGGACTCACTGCTTTTCATCAAGCTCGGACAGAGGGGCAGTGGCTAAAAAGCTGGACAGGGTTGAGAGGTATGGCTTAGCAGCAAGCAGTAAACAGGTCAGGGCCTCCTGTCAAAAGCAGGAATACAGGTAACCTGGAGACTATGGGCTTTATTTAATAACAAGACATGACGCAAAATGTACTCCAATCTGAATTTAGCAAACATCTATTACAGCTTACACCAGGGCTGGCCAAACGAGTCCTCAAGATCCACCAACAGTCAAGGTTTTCCAAATCCCCTAGCTGGTGCACAGCTGTAGTCATTACTAACTGTCACATTCCCCAGATCACCTAGCTGGTGCACAGCTGCAGTCATTACTAACTGTCCCATTTTAAAACCTGCTGCATTCATTCCTACTATAAATCCACAGGTTGCCTGAGACACATGAACTGTTGGTAGATCTTAAAGAAAGGTATTGGCACCCCTGGAGTACACCATCTACAAGTGCATTTAGCAACTGCCGGTACCAATCATGATATGATATCTTAAATGATTTTGAATGTTCGGGTGTCAACTGGAACTGGAGAACAAAATGCTGTCGCTGGGCAGTACTAGATATCAGATCCAGCTGTTCTACCTTTGCATTGCATTCCCAGATCTGGCAGATTTTCTGCATGCCTGTTTGGCCAAAAAAGACATAAATCCAGCTACTGGGCACTCGGCTTGTACGGTACGCAACCTAATCACTCTTTTCTTCTGGGGAAAAAACACTGAAGGTGTCCTTATATAAAGAAACCTTTATACACGAGATCTTACCCATTCCCATGTGAAATTGGTATGAGATCCATCCTCCTCCTTCACTCCTCATTTTTTTGTTACACTTACAGAAATTGTGGAAACTTACACGTTGTCTTTTAGATTTTTTTACAAAAATCCACATTGATCACCATCGAAC
Source organism: Crinia signifera (assembly GCF_055691185.1). NCBI lineage: Eukaryota > Metazoa > Chordata > Amphibia > Anura > Myobatrachidae > Crinia > Crinia signifera. Next base: position 26,398,854 of record NC_139224.1, read on the forward strand.
TTACATCACGGAGTCAAAGCCAACAATATTGTTCTTTCGTTGCAAGCTCTACAAAGGAGATATTCCAGTGTTCCTCCATCAACATTGTGGCTGCAGGGACTCCAGTTTTGCACCTTGGGACTTTCTGTTTTTGTTTTTTCTTGTTTATATGATCAATGAATCATATTGAAAGTGACAGAGGTACAAAGGAAGCATCCACACACAGCTTTGTTGCCAGCATGAGCTTCGCAGGAATCACTTCGTCGGGCATTTGTGGACTACATGCAAAAGTAGCCTGTATTTGCCCTGCGGGTACAAAAAAAGTATATAAAAATAATTTTCACCACTTGCCTTGCAGTTAGGTTTCTCCCAGTTAGGTTTGTCTTACTTTCCTGCTGCCCTCTCCTCCGGCATGGAGTTATGGGGTATGGATATACGGGAAGGCAGGCTGGCTGGGGGCATAGCTTCATAATTGCATCATCATGGCTCCACCCCTCAGTAGAAAGTGACAAAAAGCCAGCACAGTATAGCGGGGGATAGGGCAACATCGTGAATCACGGCATCGGGGCCTCTTATACCGCCCACTTGTACTCTGACACTCAAGTACTCTGTACTTTTATACAGTACTCTGTGAAGTTGTTCTGATGTGGTCCGGGATCATTACCTTTTGTGTTACTCTCCATTAGCTGTCTAAGGGCCAGATGTACTAAGCTTCAAAGGTGATAAAATGGAGAGTGATAAACAGTCAGCCAATCAGCTCCTACCTGTCATGTTACAGATTTTGGGGCTTATCGCGCCACTATAATACTTCCTGCTTCATCTCATTAACGAGGCAAAGCAGGAGGGGAAACCGACAAGATATATTAACATCTTGTCTGCCGAAGTGGAGGAGCGCTAACTCCCCCCTCCGGCGATGTCTCCTCCTGGAGATAGCACATCAGTTTACACTCCTTTCCCCCCTGGCCGGCTGGACTGGGCATGCGTGGGATCTCGCTACCCACGCGAGATCCCCAGCACAGCCCAGAGCCAACAGCAGCGATAGCGCTGTCCCTGCTGTGGAGATAGGGCTTCTCCAGCCTGTTGCTGGCGAAGCCAAAACCAACAGCAGGCAAAACGGTCAGTAATAGTGACCATTCATACATTCAACCTGCTATCATTTAGATAGCAGTGCCAATATGGACAGGGGCGCATTTACCGCATCCTGGTTGCTTCAGACATGGGGAAGAAGTGGTATCCCAGAAGATACCACTTCTCCCCCATAACGACTGTTCATACATCTGCCCCTGTGTTTGAAAAATATCAGGCAGAAGCTGATTGGCTGGTTGTTTATCACACTCCATTTTATCACTTTTGAAATGTGCAAAAACTTGAATTCTAATTTACCTTTGTTGTTCATTTATTCAACACAGACCCTGGGCGTGACATGCCTACAAAACAGGGAAAACATGCCCACATACTGAGGAACACTGGCAATAGCCACACCCACTGTGGCTAAAAGGGACAGGGAGCGCTAGATATTTCTATCCGTCGAGTTTGCATACAAATCCGAATCAGCCCCAAAGGTTCTATCACGTTTATTTTCCTGACCCCAGCATAAATAAATACATTTTTGAAGTTAGTGTTCCTTTAAAGTAAAATCTCTGAATATTTTTTTTGTAATACAAAATTATTTATTTGCCTCTAGAAAAAGATATTTGTTGGGAAAATTCCAGCGATTTCAGAAATCTGATAAGATTTTCCCATGTTCTCAGCTCCTAATTTTGTTGCCTTTAAGAGTCAACATTAAACCGTAATCGAGTGTCCTGAAACTCAGCAATCATCTGGATTCGATTTGAACGATTTAGCCCACATTTAATTACAACCATTGCAACACTGTCTCAAAACACTGCACACATCTGGTCAGATTTCAAATGTTCACAATTTGTTAGTATAAAATGCTTTATTTTCTTTCTTATTTCTTAGCTCGGGGATAAAAACAGGAAAAGTTTTTTTTTTGTGGTTTCTTTGTCTTTTTTGTGTTTTTTTGTTTTTGTTTTTTTTTTAAATCAAGGAAGTCTCTAATTTGGTAAAATGTACAAATCTCCTACTTCCAGCTTAAACGTCCCAATTTTCTGGCTGTGCGCTTCTGGAACAATTAATAATTTCTTAATGACGGTGGAAAATTCAGAAAATCAGAAATAAATTAGTTGGAAGCCTAGGGTGTTGACTTTAACGTTTTGTTTAAAGTAATAGAAGTCATCAGGCAGATTTTGTTTTTTACGGCTTAAATCACCTAAGAGGCCTCTAGCGGGAAAAGAATTAAAGAACAAAAACACTGTTTATAAAAATGTTAATTTCCCTTTATTTCCCAGCAAGCAAGGCTTTACAGATTATTCCGCAATTGCCCCCTTCTTTTGTAAGTAATAACACAATAACTTCTTAAATATCTTCCGTGATTTTTAATACAACTGTACTACGGGACTAATTCAGCATGGCATGCTAAGCAGTGTACTTAGCAAGCCCATAAATGCAGCCCACCACCCATCCGAACGCTATCCCCCAAGCCGTACCCTTTCAGTACCATGCGTGGGGATGTACTCGCATGCGCGGAAGGGGAGGAAAATCATTTAATGATCAGCGATGTCTAAACTGACTTTTATTTCCGTCGGAGTCCACCAAAGAGGGGGCGGGCGCTGCTGTTCGCCACGGGCAGGGATCAGCCCGTGTGCATTCCCAGGGGAACACCCAGCAATTTTATGGAGACACCCATAAAACGCATAACCCTTCTCCAGACCGATGTCTGCCCCCGCCCACCCCCCTCCCACCCTTACACGTGCAAATGCCCCGGCGAGTGTGATAGTCTGCGAAGGCATTCGCACAGGGGGTCCGCACATACGCAAATACACGCATTCATATGCGCAGATCCACACCATTGGACTGGGACAAATTCAGTCCTAGCTGATCCATGTTGAATCACCCCCTATAATATAATCTGCTGACATTGGCATCCCCTTTAGATTGAAGCTCTTGGTCCAACTTGTTGAATGTTGAATACTGAAGAATGATGGCTCTCTATTTAAACACCAGTAAGCCCGCTCGAAGCAAAAAGCTTTGAAAGCTAGTCTGCTAGTTTCTGTGTTTGTGCATGTGTGATAAAGAGGTGTAGTTTCACTCTCTGCCAGCAGATGGCAGTGTTTTGGAGACTCACGGACACTAGACATATATATATAGATGATACACACATACATATATACTTATAATATTTTAGTGGAGCAATCTATGTTTTGTACCACATGGACAATGAACCCAAACATTTACACACACTCATAAATGTAGTCAAGAATATATAAACATCAAAAATGTAGGGCCCTTTTTAATCAACCCTACAACCCACACTTTGTTATGAATCCCTAGGATTATCAGTTCAGTTACAAAGATAATTGGAGTCAGGAGTGTCAATTACTGGGATGACCATCAGGTGGAAGGCGGGCCGGTGCTGCCTGATTTCACAAATACAATCCCTAATGTAGGCTTCCCTACCAAAATCTGGTCTTTACTACAGGAAAGGAGATTTCTGTGGACCTTAAAGGTTTGATTCTCAGCAGGCTGGAAGAGGTTAGAAAGATGTGTCCTCATATGGACAAAAGTTGTGGCTTAGCGGAGAGTGGGCATTGGGGTCCGTGCAGTGGGGGGTGGGCAGTGGCGGCTGGGAGCTTGTATCGCTATTTGCCAGGTGGTGGGGCGGGAAGCACTGCTGAATTTGAAAACATATTTTGAAAAGTCTTAGGAGAAGTCGGACTAGTGTATGGGGGCCTTACCTTCAGAATCACTTTGTGGTTTCAAGTGAAACAGAGCCCCGGGTGACGGACCTGTTTTCAGTTCGGATTTTCATATCTCAGGTTTTTATTGCATGTTAACAGGTCTAAAAACGACTTGATTTTAGTCGTTTTTAACAACTTATATCGATCCCCCCATGTTTGTTGATTTTTAAAGAAATCCAAAACCGAATAAAAACAAATCCAAACCAAAATCTTAATGGTGGTTTTACCAAAACCAAAACATGATGATGATGATGAATTAGAACCATGAATTCTAGATTGTCTCCAGCATCTACTAAAGAAAATCAAGGAATCCGTCCATGATCTGAACTTCATAAGAGGTTTTGCAGCAATACAAGCACATGAATGAAGTAACAAAATTGTGTTTTGGTATAGCCAAGTCAAAGCCCAAACCTTAATCCACTAGAAATGCTGTGGCTTTGTGTTCAAGCTAGAATATCCACCAACATCCATGAAGAGGTACTGTAAGAAGAAAAGGGATGTACTGGACTAATTCACTATTGCAGTAAATGTTTGATTGCTGTAATTCAAAAACACTTATTGCTACTCAAAGGGGCCCCATCCGTTACTGAATCCTGTAGGCTATCCTACTTTATCCAACAATAAAAAATGAATGTTGGATAATTTTGATCAATAAATGGAGTAATAAGACTTTCACTTCTTGCGTTATTTGATTTATTGTCTTCTATTTATTTTTATGGACCAGATGAAGGCCTGAGGACATCGGAGGTATTTGCATAAATTCAGAAACTTTTAATGGGTTTCAAATATTTTATAGTCTATAGAAAAATCCATATTATAAACAGACCACATTTATCAAAGATCTACAAATGTCAATGGTGTAAGAGATAAATGCTCTATTATAATACTGATAATAACCTAAGATTATTTTTCATAAATACTGTATTCTGCTCACACAAAGAGTACATGAAAGTAGACATTTGATTTTTTTTTATTTTTTTACTTTTGATAAAAAATTTAGGATTAATATAATTTATGGTAAATGCCAAGAACTGGTGTGGTATCACAGGAAGGGGGGGTGTGATCTCATGACACGCCCCATTTTCATCGATTCGGGAGCATATCCAACATTTCCAGAGATTTGGAGTCCACATCCAACAAATGACACCTGCCATTATAGTTATTTTTTTGTCAATGGCCCTTGTGATTATGAAAGCACATAACCTGGACTTTGGTCTATACTTTTGCATAACCCAAAATTTTTGAAATGCAAAATTGGGACAAAATAAGGCCCTTATTCTGGTTGACTTGCAAGGCTGTGAGTTCGAGGCCTTGCGTGTAGATGCCGCCCACCAAATGCTGGACCACCCCCCCCCCCCTTCTTTAAGAACCGGGTTAATTTGCATGGCCCGCAAATGCATGTTTAACATAAACATCCATTCGCAGCCTATGTGGAAAAACCCACATCATTCGATGGTCACCGACCATCGAATGATGTGGAATGATCACGCATAGCCAAATGACTCTCAGGTCACTTAGATTTGTGTGCACACTCCACAGGAAGTAGGCGGGTAGCTGACATCCTGTGATGCACCGTGTCACCAGGTGACTTCCATGGGTCTTGAGGGTGCATCTGGCGAACAATCTGTTCACTGTGGTCGCACGCACCAGGTGCATGCACATGCTCAGAAATGCGCATATGCACGTAAAAACATCATTCCTGTATGTAAATTCGCATGTGAAGGAACGAAACTGAATAACCCCATAAGTCTCTTACTTCAAACCATGAATTGGTTTTGACCAACCCCCACCTCCATTTTTAAAAAGCCACATCCATTTATGAGTCTGTTAATCAATATTTAGAGGTGTGGCCTAAGATAACAATAAGAGGGATGTTGTTGCCACACCTTACTGTTCCCCATTAACCAATAGCACCTTGGCTCATCCTATAGAGTGGGTATTATGTGACATATAGAGGTTTGTGGTTTGTCATAGCAGCATAAAGGTCTTCGGGTCTCCAGACTGCAAAGTGTATTCAAACCAACGGCTTCCAAACAGGTGTAGTGATATATAAATCCAACCTATTTTGGTGTTGGCTCCATCTACATTTGATTTGGTGCCGCCCACGTGAGGCCACTTCTACAAATTATTCCAGGGCCACTTTTATTTACCACTATATTCTGCTGTAGGCAGGGCCACTGGAGGGCGGCAGTTGGGAGCAGGTCTCCCCCTGGATGGAGGTAAGCAACTCCCCCCCCCTCCCTGGAGCGACTCGGCGCCCGCTGCTGCATCACCCCCGCTGCTGCATCAGTTGGTGGCCGCTGTGCAGTGAATTGGCAGCCTCGCCGCATCACCTGCTGCCTCCCCGCACAGCGGAGCGCGGCTGGCGGACCGCGCAGTGTCACCCGGCAATAGAGCGACACGCCGACCACATTGGACCCCCATGGAGCGGGTGAGCTTCGGTGCACCGGCCCTGGCTGTAGGCTACAGATTGTTATGTGAAGGGTGGGAATGTCTAGATGGTGGGGCAGTTTTTATTGCTTTGGGGATTGTGTAGACTCTAGAATCCAGTTAAGCAAATCTTTTCCTGCTTATAACCCTAAAGTCCCATAAATACTAGGAACCCCTGGCTGCCGCGATATAGTTAATAATACTGGCCACAGTCATGGGGTGGCCAATATTGAGTGTGCACACTGAACAATATCTGTAAACAACATCATTCAGGGATGTCACCAGGACCTGCTAAACATGCGTGTCATTTGGCTACATAGCCAAATTGACCTGAATATTCAGCAGAAATCAATGGTTATTAACAACACGCGGGACTGCGCATCGTTAACGATATTGAGTGTACACACTAGAAGATATAAAAAAAGATATTGTTCAGAAGGTCCTTTCAGTGGGGGAAATTTACTAAGATGCGTATTCTACTTCACATGTGATGTTGCTGTGGGCAACCAATCAGAATCTACTTCTTATTTATTTAGCACCCTGTAGAAGATAGTAGACAGGATCTGATTGGTTGCCCACAGCAACATCACATGTGAAGTAGAATACACATCTTAGTAAATTTCCCCCAGTATGTTTTACTATATCATCTAGTGTGTATGGCACTTAAGCTCATAAACACTTATACTATAATCATTAATATATATTTAACAAATAACTCAAAATAAAGGTTGACAAATATCTTAAATAATTATGTAACAAGTAATCGAGGGACTAGTTAAAATATTTGAAGTTATTGATGTGATAAGAATCCTGTTTCCTGCCAAAGCATAAAATGCTTCATTCTCTATTTAACTTAATTAGACTTCATTCATTTGACGAATGGTTTCATCTACCCATTATTTCTCTGTATTGTAAACATGACATTTTTTAGGAGGGTGTTTTTTTTCTTTCTTATTTTGCCTTAATCACAATAGTGGAATTACCCTGGCCTTGTAAACGTTGGCAGCAATTTTCTGTGTTACAAATGAGCTTAATGAGTACAAATAATTGTAGTAATATAACATGAGAAATGAAGTCCGCAGAAAACAGCTGAGATTGAATGTCGTACTTCACCAAATAAATAAACGAGAACTCACCCTGCAGATCACAATTAAAGTATAGTCGTTTGACCTTCACATGTCCTGGGGAACATTTGGGTGGGTTGGTTCACAGCGACCTTATAGGCAAAATGTGTGGACTGTCATAAAACATTAACTAGAATAATGACATATCAAACACAGGCACTCCTGGGGGTAAATCTATTTAAATATATGTTTTGGCCCATTTACAGTCAGTCAAATTGCAGGCATTGGGCAGTCATTTCAAACCCTTAAATTATATGTTGCTTACGCCAAACTCTTGCGTCTTCTTCTGTCAATCTCCACGCTAGGCCACACCCCCACACACACATGGCCTAGAGTGGAGATTGACAGAAGGAGATGTGAGAGTGGCTCTATCAGAAAGTGGTGTGCATTATAACCTGTGCAGAGTTTGTATATTATCCCCGTGTTTGCGTGGGTTTTCCTCCGGGTTCTCCGGTTTTCTCCCACAATCCCAAAAATACTTGTAGGTTGATTGGCTCCCAACAAAAAAATTAACGCTAGAATGAATGTGTGCGCTTATACTTGGTAGGGAATATAGATTGTAAGCTCCACTGGGGCGGGGACTAATGTGAATGTTCAAAATATTCTCTGTAAAGTGCTGCGGAATATGTATGCACTATATAATAATAATAATACTAATAATAATAATAATAATAACAACAAATATATATATATATATATATATATATATAAAAGCAGTAGGATTATATATATATATATATATATATATATATATATATATATATATATATATATATTAGGGCGGAGTGAAAAAACTGAAATTGAGAAATTCAAAAATTGGCTAGTGTGGGAAAGTTGTGACTTGACCTGAATAAGAAACTGGCAAGAGGCCTAAAGTTTCACTTTTTAGGTAAAAATAACGAAACCTATGAAGATGCTCCGATCTAGTTAAAATTATGTCAGGATGTCTTAAAGCGGTTCATTAATATACTTTAGCATAGTAAAAAACAGTACGAGCTTGTCCTAGTGCAAAGTGGCTGACTTTGGCAGGAGAAAAAAAATCCCTAATAATTGACCCATTTTCATGGTCACAATTGTGAATATTGTGCTTTTTTTTCCTGAACGTGTTTATAATACAAGAAGCACAAATACTCTAAATGGAAGTACAGTGACACTGAGAGAGTTAAGGTGGCCATACATCTACAGATTTATTGTCCGATCTGTTTGGTTGGAACAAAATCCTGGTAATGGATGAGAGCAAATGACAGTTGACCATTTGCTGTGAAATGCTGGAAAACTGCCAAAAACTGTCATTCAGATATTACCAGGTGTTTGTTCCAACCGGCGCCAATCTGACAATTGATCTGTAGATGTATGGCCACCTTTAGATTTGTGTGAATTATTTTGTTTCTGTGCAGGCTAAATACCGGCTGCATTATTTTTACACTGCAATTTAGATTTCAGTTTCAACACACCCCACCCAAATTTAACTTTCTCAGCACGTTACATCTGCCCCACCTGCAATGCAGCATTTTTTTTGCCCATTTTGAGAGCAAATTTGTACTGCGATCAGATCTGATTAAGGGCCATTATGCAGTGTTATGTTTCACACAGTGTCACTGAAATTCCATTTAGAGTATTTGTGCTTCTTCTATTATAAACACGTTCAGGAGAAAACACACAATATTGAAAATGGGTCAATTATTAGGGATTTTTTCTCTTGCCAAAGTCAGTCACTTTGCACTAGGACAAGCTTGTACTGTTTTTTACTATGCTAAAGTATATTAATAAACCACATCATGTAATAAAGACATCCTGACATAATTTTAACTAGGTACTGGTAGGGAAGGGGGAGAATTGGAAATGTACCCGCGCACAAGTAGAACACTATCTCCTAACATAAGTACTTTTTTCAGTACTTTTTTCTTTCTTCTCCTAACATAATTTTAACTAGATCGGAGCATCTTCATAGGTTTCGTTTTTTTCACCTAAAAATTGAAACTTTAGGCCTCTTGCCAGAACAGAAGATGTTGGTCAAAAAGCTTTTGCACGTTTCTTATTCAGGTCAAGTCACAACTTTTCCACACTAGCCGATTTTGAATTTCTCAATTTCAGTTTTTTCACTCCGCCCTAACCCTAACATATATATATATATATATATATATATATATATATATATATATATATATATATAACAGAGGGAGGTTTGTGGCCTTTTTTCTGCGCTAGTGTGGGGGCAGCACTTCTATAGTGCCTCGCTGTTAATAGAGGCACAACAGATACAGATAGAAGCAAGAAAAGGAATAGGAGTGCGCCCAAATACAGTTTTTTCACCAGAGAAATTACACACTGTTAAAACATCTGTATTTATTACAGTTATTAATACATAAAAACTTTCAGTTCAATAATACGGCTTTACATAAAATTTGATCAGTAGATCCAACAAAATGATCCAACACCAGAATGGAACTTGTACAGATACGACCCTACGCGTTTCGTCCGTTAGGACTTCCTCAGGGGTGATCTGGATCCAATTAGGTCTTTTAAATCGAAAAAGCCGAAACTTTTCAGCATAAAACAATTGGGAATGCCGTTTATGAACGGACTGATAGTATTTAGAACTTTGGTCTTTGGTCAATGTATCAAATAGGCTCCATAGCCACCAGGAATTACACTCAATGTTGGGCGGAGATGCAGACACTCATTGGTGAATGTGAACAATCGATACAGAGTGAATTATTTCCAGGTCAATTCTCAATGATATAATTCAGAGAGCCAGGAACTTGGTGTATCCCCAGTCAGAATACCGCATCTCAGAAATGGACTCCTCAGACTGGAACACAGCAGGCTAACAATAAACCAAACTGCAGTTATTGTTAACCTGCTGTGTTCCAGTCTGAGGAGTCCATTTCTGAAAAGCTTAGGACCCACTTACATATGGATACGGATGAAATTTGATGCAGTCGTGCATTAATATTAGGATCTTCAAGGGATCCATTCGTTTTATTTCATTCAATAAGAAGGTTGCATACCGGGAGTGAAGATTTTCACTACCCACTTACATATGGAAATTTGCCCCTGAGGAAGTCGTATCGACGAAACGCGTTGGGTGTTTTTTCCTTGCTTTAACGAACCATACTGCATACAGATGAAAAGTGTTTTACTGATTTTAAATTTGTGTTAAATTGTAAACTAAATATTTGTCTGGAATTTCCATTGTGTGGATATATTCTGGTGGTGGAATTTCATTATAGGGGCGCACTCTATTTCCTTTTCCATTTTCTCTCTCACTTCCCCCACTAACAGCCCGGGGGACAAATAGAGTTGCTGCCCCCACTGAATGTATATAGCGCATTGAAAGGGTACCCCTCTTGTCATATATATATATATATATATATATATATATAAATTGTTCTCACTACAGCACCTTCATAAAAAAAGCCTGTGGGCTTTTGAAACGTCGGCTACCCACACCGCTTGTCTCCTGTCCTTCTTTCCGAGTGCCGCTGCCCCCCCCAGCATTTTCTATGCACAGAGCCTCACAGCCCTGCATTGGAAGGCACCGGAGCCATTGAGCAAGCTATAGTACCTTTGGTACAGACAACACAGAGTGCCACCACAGCCACCTCATATATATATATATATATATATATATATATATATATATCTTTATATGCTAAAACAAAATCCAACATTTGTTGACCTTGCTAAGACACCTTCAGTAGTATCCACAAAGTACTATACATGTAATAGGTAATGCATGGCAGAGGTTGGTCATGCTCCAATTTTATTGTCTTTGAAAAAAAAAAAACATTCTAAAAGTTTAAGTCTAGATACAGTATGTTGGAAGTTTATCAGTGTACGTCATACCCTGTGATGTTCCTAATCGTATAATAACATAAAGAACAGATGCACGACACGGTTTATAATGACCGCATCCCTTGACTAACACATATGTACATAGGTCGCCATGGTCAGGAACACTAGATTTATAACAACTTGTCTCTGTACACAGACACATGACCTGTGTCACACAAAGCAATTACCACGCAGGAGAGGTTGGGAAAATATTCCTGCTATGTTGTCTATATTCAGATTTATAGCACTGCCGTACTATACATTGATGTTACATAAATAAGTGTTATCGTTCCGGAGTTCCCTCTTTTTTTCTGTTGTGGTTGGCTCAGTTTATGAAAGCGTCGCCATTATTCTGTGCTAGCAAATAAAGCTTTGAGGGTTATTTATGATGAGCAGGACAAATGCAGCGAAACGCGTCGATTTATCTACAATCGGGCCTCCTCTTGTAGATCTGCACGTATGTTAATGTCCTCCCCCCCTATAGGGAGTTTGTGGTTGATCTCTACATCCGGGAGGTTTTCATGTCCATGTCTAGTATACATATGAATTTGAAGCCACGCATCTAACACATACATCAGCATTTCGCCTACACTCATTAATTATTTACATTTATCTACCAATATGGAGCAGTACGGATGGAGTAATGGTTAGCATTACTGCCTCACAGCGCTGGGGTCATGGGTTCAATTCCCACCATGGCTCTAACTGTGCAGAGTTTCCTCTGGGTACTCCGATTTCCTCCCACAATCCAAAAATATACTTGTATGCTACTTGGCTGCTTCCAAAAATGACCCCTAGAATGTCGGTGTGTGCGTGTACATGTGGTAGGGAATAAAGATTGTAAGCTCCACTGGGGCAGGGACTGATGAGAATGGTCCAATATTCTCTGTACAGCGCTGCGGAATATGTGTGCGCTATATAAGAAACTGGTAATAAATAAATATGCTTGTTTGATCCTCATTCAAAGCTAAATCATTATGCTTCTGTCTAGAGGCCCTTTATCATGTCTGTTTAGTTTTATATGGAATGATGGATGTGTAGGGCTTGTGAAAATGATGCCAATCAGCGATTAGCTGCAAATTAATACACAAGCCGCTAAGCATTGAAGGACTCAGAGCGATGGAGGCTGACGTCAAACGACTTCCCTTCAAACGTCTAAGGAACTCCTGGGTCTTCCCTGACACTCAAAAATAATGTCTGGATACCATCCCAGATGCCGGTTTCCTGTAAGTCAAGTTGCATAAAGCCAGCGCCATGCGCGTATGCAGTTAGTCGATAATTGCTTGGCCTGCGAATGCACAGCAGTGCGATTGGGTCTACATAACCCCCAGAGTTCTAGACAGTATAGGACAAGTACAGGGTATAAAAACATATCTGCATCAGCAAACTGCACTGAAATAAGTATTAGGGTGGCTGCAACCAAGTGCTTTGCTGCAGTTGATTTCAATATGGACGGGTGTGGTATGAGTTGCCGACAGATGGGATTGTGATGATCAATAGACTGACATCGGAATTCCAACTTGCGGGACCGCACAAGGTGGGAGAGAGCTACGAAGCCCCAAGCCCCTTGTGGACCACTATGAGAGAGAATATCCCTTGTAAGTCGGGATCCCAATGAGGTCGGTGTACTGACTGTTGGAATCCCGACTGTCGCAGATGAGGGAAGAGGGCGGTACTGAATCGGAAATAAGCCACGCAAGGAGCAGTAAAGCAGTCGCCAGCCCATTAAGCACTATCTTCAGGAACAAGTAAGTACATCCCCACCCTGCCAAGCACCGCCCTTTAGAGCAGTAAAGTGGTAGTGCAGCGCCCTCACCCCCCCTGGAGCAGGTCAGCGGTGGGCACACCCCCGGTGGCATAGGTCAGTGTTAGCCACAAACTCCCCCCCCCCCTTCCCCCGTGGAGCAGGTCAGTGTCAGTGGCACCTCCCAGCCCCGTGAAGCAGGTCAGCGGTGCCGGATCGCCCCCCCCCTCCCCCATGGAGCAGGTGAACAGCGGTGGCACCTCCCCGCCCCGTGGAGCAGGTCAGTGGTGCCGGCACCCCCCACCCCCGGGTGGAGCGGGTCAGCGGCGCTGGCACAACCCCCCCTTCTCCTTCCCTCCCGGCGCAGGTCTTTGCCTGGGGTGCTGAGGTGACCTGCACCAGCCCTGAGTATGGATTAAGATGTAACTCTAAGGGCCAAATACAGTAAGGTATATGCAAACTAAAGCACAGTCGTGCAACTTTTGAATGCATGTTAAATCAATGGGGGCTAATATCGATTTCAGTTTGAACCTTTAGTTGAGTCAGACTAAGCAAAAAGTAAATAAAAAAATCCTTGTTCTAATGTAAAATTGTCAGGACACAGTGCTGTATTGTATTTAGAGTTTTTAAGTAGGTGCCCCCTTGTGAGCAGGAGCCCGGCGGCAGAGGACTCCATTGTCTCCCAGAGTTACGCCTCTGATGTAGGACATGCATACCCTCCAACATCTGAAGAGCAAAAAGCGGTACAAACTTGGAAAGGGGCGTGGTCACAGGTAAAGGGGCTGTGGCCACTCCCCCTTTCCTATACTTACAAAAAAAAAAAGGTACAGGCCATAAAAAAAACCGGTACTGTGCCTTCCAAAAACGTACAGTTAGAGGGTATGGGACATGTATGTAGAGGTGTAAATTATGTAGTACATAGGTGTTGAGGTGTTTTATTGGTAGGCAATGGAATTTTGTTGGGGGCAAATAAATGTGCTTCTTTAAACTTTATAGAACTTCATTTTGTAACTGTACTGTATATAAACACTGCAAAACACTCTAGAACAGGGTTTCGCAAACTTAGTCATTAAGGCACCCTAAGGGCTTTGTGGCGGTGGCAGGCCATGGGCGTCCCCATGCAAACTCTGGGCTTTCCCATGTAAATGCGGCAGTGGGGAGGTGTGCCGAAAGCTGCGGGCTGAGGTCATATGACATCAACAGACCGCCCAGTCTTCATCCCGGCACCCGCATTTCAGTCTCCATTGACTTATATTAGCTAGTCCAGGAGAAATCATTCAGTGGTCTGCGATCATGGAATGATATTTCTCCAGCTGCGTACACATGCGAGGGGCTGTGTTTTTCAGAACACATCCCCTTGCATGGTTTTGAGGGAATACGGCGTTGGGGCGACCTCTCTGGGACTCAGTAAGCTGCGAGGGCCAATGTTCCTGGAGACCCTGGGAAACTCTGGGAAACTCTGTCTGCGCCAGGTATGGGCTGCACTAGGTTTTGATGTTGGGCCTCGTTGGTAGAGGGATTGGGTCCATCAGCAAAGTTCATATTCTCGCACTTCGGTATCCATCAGAAGAGTGTTGACACAAGCAACAGGTCAACCTGGAAATGGTCAACACAGAAAAAGGCCGACATGAGTTTTTCACTTTTTTGTTGTGTATGTCAAAATTTACCGTCATGGACACAGTATAAATGTACCATGTCCCCTTTGGGCCCGGTGCCTTGCTGCGCTCGGTACACTATTATAATCTTAATCTATACCCACTTGGATCATGAAGAAAGAACAGTTTTTTCAAAAAATTCATTAAAAAACCCCAATATAAACCTTTTCATATGTCAACCATTAACATGTTGTCATTTGGTTGTGTCGGCATTTTGTCAATGCCGGCTTAGACCATGTCAACCTTTTTTTATGTGTCAACCTCTTGCCTGTCTACCAATAGTGGTCGAGCTATTGACCTATTACTGTTGACCAATCAACTGAATACACCATAACAAATCCATACCTCCCAACATGACCCTCTCCAGGAGGGACACAATGCTCTGTTCCTGATTGCCATCACCTGTGTTGAAACACACTTCTTATAAATGAACCTGTTCAACACACGTGATGGTAATCATACATTAAGAGGAAAGTCCATGAACATAGCATTGTGTCCCTCCAGCCACCGATAGGGGACTGCTGTGGGTACAGCTGTCCCAGGCCCCGGCCCACCGCAACCCCCCCCCGACTGCCTCCGCTGTGCTGCGCTCAGTGCACTGAACAAAGCACAGGCTTCTTCAATGCAGGATGCCAGTAGCCAATTAAAATGCTGCACCAGCTTTTGAGCCAATCAGAGCTTGTGTACCGTTAGCCAATCAGAGCGGCTGCCGGTACACAAGCTCTGATTGGCTCATGAGCCGGTGCTGCATTTTAATTTGCCGCAGGCGTCCTGCATTAACCCCTTCAGTGGCAATCCCGAGAATTTTCTTGGCTGTGCCTCAGTGCCCAGTCTGGCGAGCCCGGAAAATTCTCGGGATTGCCACTGTTTACAGCCGGGCAGCGCTGCTGAGTTCAATCACTGAACTCAGGCAGCTTCAGCACTGCCCGGCTCCCTCCCCTCCGCCGTGCCTCCTCCTCCCCCCTCCCCTCTGACTTTTGTATTAAAGTCCCCGGTGCCGGCTTATGACAAGCCGGCTGCCGGGGACAGGGACGAGGTGCAGGTCCGGCCAGCGGCTGATCGACAGTTCAGCGGCGCTGCCCGGACCCGGGGAGGCAGTGGTAGTTTTTTTAAGGGAGCGCTCCCCAAAAAACCCCACCACTGAAGGGGTTAAAGAAGCCTGTGCGTTCAGCAGGAGGGGATGAGGTAGCAGGAGTTGGGGGGGGGGGGGGTGCGGGGGTTCGGGGGGTAAATGAAGGGAGGGGGGACTTGGGTGGGGAAGATTCGGACTGGAAATCAGTCCCGTCCCGGGTTCCAAAATTCCTAGTGGCAGCCCTGCTGGAGAGGGTCATTTTGGGAGGTATGCAAATCTCAGCTGCATATGATCTGTGTGCAATGACCGGGCCCAATGACTGTGAAACACTTCAAATAATTAATGAAAATAATGGTAATTTATTCTTTAACAAAAATTTCAAACCTGAAGTTACATTTTGTGGGTGCAAACTCGGGAATCTCACTCCAACTTCTGACGGGATACACTCTCTTCTAAATGCAACAGCTGCCACAGAGTGCAAAGCTTCCAAAAACTTTAAACTCTCACTTGGCCCAACTGCAACGCCCCCATGCTGATTGAAAGCCCTTGCAGCTGTCACTGGTCTGATTGTAGTGTCCGGGCCAGATTAAGTTGCAGTGACATTTGAACTGGCAAACATTTTAGTGCTCTTCACCATCTGTAAAATATATTAATACATTTCCCCTGATCCATTCTTACTGGGCAAACGCTGATATTAAACAATTTAGAACTGGCGAACATAGATATTACTATACATAGCTTGTGTTTAGCTTAGCCATGTCCTTATCCTGCCACATAATAAACAAATTAAACTATTTAATAATAACTGGAGATGATTAATTCTAATTCATGCAATCGTATTTGCAAATTAAACATGTATATATATATTTTTCAATAAAGTAATAGAGCGATGGCATACTTCATTCCAGGAGGGCCACAATGCTCGCTTTCTGGACTTTCCTCTTAATGTATGATTGCCATACCTCCCAACTTCTGTAGCAGCCAAAGAGGGACACACCTGCCGGAAAAGGGTGTGGCCTATGCGAATGAGGGCATGGCCTATGCAAATGAGTTGTCATCGGGCCATGCCCCCTTTTTCGCTCACTGCATCGCTGAATAGACTTTAGGCTGGGGGGACTTCCAACTGCCCCCCTTCCCCCCGCCGTGGGACACTGCCGGCCCCGGGCAGGAAAAATGGGACAGTTGGGAGGTTATGGATTGCCAAGTTTGGTGATAAGAAGGTGTTTTACCACATGTGGCAGCAATTGTTGCCCGGACACAGGTGGGGGGGGGGGGTCAGTGCGGGGCGGCGGGGGGGGGGGCGGTGGTGGGTCGCGGTAGAAGCCCATAGGCTTCTATGGGGCATCTCCAGATTTTTCTGGCGATGTCCCCCGTCGCGGTAACCCGGCGGGGGATGTTTAGAGCATCCCAAAATGCGGTAAAAACCCCGATAACAGGGGTTTTACCGCATTTTTAGTTTAGAGAATCTCCCCCTTAGTCTTTTTATTGGGTCACCCCACAGACCTGGCGTCCGATGTTACACCAACTGAGATCATCTCCATAAAAGAAATCCTAATGTAGATCAGTCCCGGCTCAATCAATGCATTCAGCAGGGGTCCACTGATTTCATAGTTTTGTGCCTCAAGGTCGCTCGTAGGTACTCTGCCAGTGGCGTAACAGAAAATTTTGTTCCCCCCGCCGGGACAATATCGTCGCCCCCCCCCCCCCCCCCCCGTTAAAAGACAAGACCCCCCCCCCAAGGGAGCTGGCAGGGGGGTCCGTGCGGCGCGGGGGTACCTGTGGTCAGGGACTCGGGAGAGCCTGGAGGTCCCTGCGGCGCTGATTATGAGTTGCCGGGGTCCCAGCAGCGAAGTGGAAATACTGCGCTACCGCCGTGCGGTGTAGCGGGAAGCACTTCTGACTCTGAAAACACTGGGCGCATGCTGATTGGCTGAATCTCAGCCAATCAGTGTGCGGCCGCGGCCAGTGTTTTCAAAATTAGAAGCGCTTCCCGCGCCGCCGCACGGCGGTAGTGCAGTATTTCCACTTCGCTGCTGGGACCCCGGCAACTCATAATCAGCGCCGCAGGGACCTCCAGGCTCTCCCGTGTCCCTGACCACAGGTACCCCCGCGCCGCACGGACCCCCCTGCCAGCTCCCCGCTGCACCCACAAGCAGTGGGGAGCTGGTGAAGAAACAACAGCGCCCGCAGACCCCCGGCACCTCCCCGCCACCGCGGGGGCTGCGGCCCTTTAGTTACGCCACTGTACTCTGCGATGTCTATATTTGCACTATATAGTTTGTGCAGTTAACTGAAAATGTAAAAATGCCTCCGTTGCACATGTGTGCAATCCATAACCAAGCCCAGGGTCACAGGTACAGAATAATGCTGTATACATTCATCATATATCTGACTTGTTATTTATTCGTGTCTACACTTGGCTGCATCACACATTGTAAACCAGTTTGACAACGTGAATATTCTCACCAGATAGAACTTATGGTACGTCTAGATATTTTCCGAGCTTTGCTTTTTTGATTGAGGAAAAAGTTGCCAGAAGTTATCAATTCAAATATACAATTTAACCTCATTTCAACTCAGCATCAGTGTGCTGAAATAATGGGATTAACTGCCAGCACAGCCATCCGGAGCATCTCAGGAGAAACACCAGGACATCGTCCATTGTCTTTCTAACAGGCTTTATTGGTTAGCAGGTGGAAAAATGTGATGGGATCGGGGCTTTTTATTTTCCATGAGTTTATTGTTAATGTCTAGCAACGATGAACTGGGGCAGAGGGCCCATTATACACCTCCAAAGTGCCAGTTATTGCTTAATACTCCCAATATATTTGAAATCAAGGGGATGGGTCTCTGGGCCGACCACTGAAAGACAACAGGCCTTAGGACGACACCTGAAATAGGTTGACACGGGTAAGGTCGTCAGGGTCGGAAGGTTGGAAGTCTAAGGGGGATATTCAATCTCTCGCTGCTATTCCTGACGGGGAAAATAGCGGCGGGGCCCTATTCAATGCTGTTTCTCCCGACAGCATTGAGCAGGGATCTCGGCAGAACGTGCCCGCCTTTAGATGCAGTCGGGCCTGTTCTGCCGAGAACGGCCGTGGATCATCGAGCTACCGGCCACGCCCAATTTTCGCCGTTCGGCAGGCGGGACATTGAATCCTGCCTGCCGATTTCACGTTGAGCTGGCCGAGAACGGGACAGGGTCACGGCTGTCGGGCCAGCCCGACAGTCGTGACCCTGGATTGTATTATCCCCCTAAGTTTACCGTGTCTCTTCGCATGGCTGCACTCAGCATCTCATGCATGCAGCCTGAACAGGGAGGGGAGGAGAGCGAAAGGAAGAGCCTCTCCTCCGAGGCTTCCTGTTTCATACAGCCCTGGCCGGGGCTGTATGAAACAGTAATGAGTCAGACTCACTCCTGCCACTACTAGCCGCTTCATCGCGGCAGTCATTGTTGCCCTCCATCAGCTGCACCGCTGCTTCTATCAAAAGCCGCCACTGCCTGGGTGTTTGCTGGCCGGTTGAGACCGCTCTTCTTGTTCACAGATGGTGCATGGTGTGCAAAGTGGGAGGGAGAGGGGCTCACCAGGCTTCTAGCACATCTGCTCTGCTCCATCATCCTCTGCAGCAGCAGTGACAATGGTCAGCACTAGAAAGGAGCCAGTGCAGGCCCTCAGATTTACCTGGGCCCGGGACTGGAGTACCCATAGTCGACCCCTGTTGGTGGACCTGAGTCGACCTATGGCCTATCGACCTTCAGTGGCAAATCCAATGCATGTGGATCTTAATAGGATTGACCTAATGGCCATATACCTAAATCAGAGGGCACTGGGCTAGTAAATGTGGTTCTAGTTTGACAAATGGGCTGCAACCGGGCATGTTCTTGTGCTGCCGGAGGATTGAGGTTGCGGGAAAATCTCCTATCTATAATGTTGAAAGTATGGCATAATTGCAAGGGTTACACATCCTCTGAGCTAACTACAGCTAGTGAATACATGTAGCCTGAACAGAACACAGAATAATTAATTAAAGACCAATAAGGACTGTAACTTAAATGCTGATAGAACTGACGTTAAATGCTGGACAACCTGGAATGAAGCTTGATGCATTTTTGGTCAGTCTGCAGTGCCCATTGGATACTGATACTGTCTGTCTCATAGTGGTCTATTGGATATTGTTTTACAACTCCATTCACAATGCGTTTTCACTCAACTTAATGTAGTGGGCGTAGCCCTATGGGTGGCCCTACAACTGCCCATGTACAATGAATTCATCTGTGAGGGCTCATTCTACTGTACATATAAAAATCCAAAGTATTTCACAAAATTTTTGTACTGTAATTCTCCCTAGATGTTGGTGTTCATCAGGGCCGGTGCTAGACACCATAGATTTAGCAACAACCCAATACCACCTCCTCTCTAGTACACATGTAATCAGGTCTGCCACTAGGAATTTTGTAGCCCGGGACTGATTCCCAGGCCCCCCTATCCCCACCTCCTCTCCCCCCCCCCCCCCCTCCCTTCACTTACCACCCGACTCCTGCCGCAGGTCCCGAAGAACAGACTTCTTCAATGCAGGACGCCGGTGGCCAATTAAAATGCAGCACCGGCTGGTGAGCCAATTAGAGCTTGTGTACTGGCAGCCACTCTGATTGGCTAACAGTACACAAGCTATGATTGGCTCAAAAGCCGGTGCAGCATTTTAATTGGCCACAGGCGTCCTGCATTGAAGAAGCAGACCGCACAGCGGAGACAGTCTGGGGGGTTGCAGTGGGCAAAATGAGCTGCATCGGCCCTTCCAGAGGCCGGGGCCCGGGACAGCTGTACCCACAGCACCCCCCTGTCGGATGCCCTGCATGTAATACACCTACTGTATGTAAATGATTACATGAACTAATAAAAAGGTGTCTATATCACTTGACACTTCTAACCATGGGGGGTATCATAATCAGTGGTATGACCACCCACATCATGTTGTTGGTGGCTGCATTGCCACGCTCACATTTCCATGCCCCCATCCCTGATACCAGTGGATACCCATCACCATCCAAACTGAACCCATTTATTGATTTAGGCAGCACCACGCACTCTTCTGGTCATAAAGGGGGTGACTTCATTTGGGCAGCACTGCTGTGGGTTGGTTCCTCCAACGGTAGCAGTTACCAATGTCCTGTCATCAGTAGGTCCGTTATCCCACACCAGGAAGGGACAGCCAGCTGAAAGTCCATAGGTGAGAGATGTTGGGGGCACAGTGCTTGCATAAATATAGCCTTGGAAACCCCCCGGACACCCCAATGATTCCCAGTTTAATGAAGCAGGGCCTTACTTTCCACCTCACTTAGGAAGAGAACATGGGCAGACGATGAGGAGTGGTCCCCAATAGACTTGCCTACTTTTCCCAGAGTCTGATTTATGAGTCTCCTGATTTGGGGATCTCCCGGATCTTGTTGAAGAGCAGCCAATAATGATGTGTCTTTGTGTTGGGGTAGTAATCTAATGTGGGAGTTGATGAAGTTGTGTGTTGATGTTTTACACTAACACACCAGCTATGAAGTCTTTGCAGATCTAAAAGCTGAACCTGTTGTCCTGAAGAGAAGAGACGAAGGGTGAGATTCTATGGGATGCGATTTAGCTTTTTGTGCGGTAATTAGACCACAAAATGGCGATATCGCATTTTACCATTAAATCGTTAATTTAATGGGATGCGCTAAGGGACTGAAATCGCATATTATGTGCGTTAAGGTATGCTGAATAAAAATGCAAGATTAATTCTCATTTTTATCGCATCCAGATGTTTTCGTATAGAAAAGTATACAAGTCGCTTATTTAATGCAATGCGCATTTGCACATCGCATTATTTAGGTGCCTAATTTTCGCACTTATTTCAGACCAGGGTCTGTTTGGCGAATTAGCCAGAACCCTGCACAGATCGCAATGTTCTGTGCAGGGTTCTGCTGTAAAAAATAAAATAAAGGGTTAAAAATAAAGGGAGCCGAGAAAGTCGGCTCCTGATTGGCCAGAAATCATTCTGAATACAGACGCCGAGGAAGTAACATCTCAGCGCATCTAGAGCAGAGATGTTTCCTCCTCGGCGTCTCTAGTTAGAATGATTTCTGGCCAATCAGGAGCCGACTTTCTCGGCTCCTGATTGGCCAAGAAATCATTCTGTGCAGAGACGCCGAGGAGGAAACATCTCAGCGCATGTCAAAGTCCTGCGAGCCGTGTACCAGATGGGACCAGCGCTGTCACCGGAGAGGATTCCGAGGTAGTCGCCGGGGACCAGGTGAGTTGGATTTGCTTCCTTAGGTACCCCTGGGGACTACCTCGGATCCCGGATCCCGGATTCTGCAGCCCAGGAGCCCCGGAAACCCAGGACCAGCCCCGGAACCAGGACCAAGGCCCCGGAACCGGACTCTTCTGCCCTGGAGCCCCGGAGGACGGACCCAGGATCCAGGGACCGATCTACGGGCTCAAGGTAGGTAAGTATCAGTGTGTGTGTGTTTTGTATGTATTAAACTTTTATTTTACAGTGTGTCAGTGTGATTTTGTTAACTATTTTTTGTACTGCTGAGCTACAAGTGCCAGCGGGCACTTTAATGCCCCGCATGCTGGGACTTGTGGTTCTCCAAGTCCCAGCATGCGGGGTAGGTTTGCTGGGACTCATAGTTCGCCAGTATAAAACAATAGTTGTTCTTTTTTTACACAAGCCATCAGCCCGATGCCCACCGCCCAGGGGCATCGGGGACAGCCCCGGACTATCAGCATGGGCTGGTAAGTCCTGGAGGGGGGGGGGCCCTTCATTGGGGGGGTCCCCACTTCCCCAGGACCCCTGCCCATGCTGACCAGCCAGGGGGTTAATGCTTTGGCCGCGGGAGCTTATATAATAAATTTCCCCCGGCTGTGGCATTACCCTGCTGGCTGGTTGTGTCCGGTGCTGGTTCTTAAAATACGGGGGACCCCTAGTCACTTTGTCCCCCGTATTTTGGGAACCAGCGCCGGACCTTGAGCCTGGTGCTGGTTTCATGAAATCAAGGGGACCCCTATTTGTCGGGGACCCTGATTTTATGTCACCAGCACCGGCTCAGTGAGCCCGGGGCTGGTTATACTCTGGCGGGGGACCCCACGCTCGTTTTTTTTTTTAAACTTTGCGCTGTCCTGCAAATGTGCGATTTTCAGACATGAAAATCGCACATTTTCAGGACTAAATAGAGCGCACCACTTCGCCGAAAATCGCCCCTCTTCGCACTTTTCAGCCTCCAATGCGCATCACATTAAATATGCGCATTTTGACTGAAAAGTGCAATTTGTAAAAGTGCGATTTGCGGCGATGTGGTGCGCGAATAAAACATGCGCATTTAGCGCATCCCATAGAATGTCACCCCAGGTGCTTCAAAGGGCAAACAGTAGAAAGAAGCTACATCGGCTCTGGGTTCTAAGAGCAGATATGTTATACTGAGTTCTCTCAGGTGCTCTAGATTTTCTGGCAATGACCATCAGTCCTGCAGGTGAAGACTTGGATACATTAGTAGCCGTGACCATCACCATGTGTTCTAAGATCCAGAGTTTTGATAGGTGGAGAAAGTTGCTTGGACTCCAAGGATTATATATTTACAAAGATGTGGGTTCTATTGGAGATGTGATGTTGCCAATAGCAACCAGATTCTATCTATCATCTTCTAGAAGGTGCTAAATAAATAATAAGTAGAATTTTATTGGTGGCTATGTGCAACACCCCATCTTCAATAGAACTCCCATCTACATTAAGTAAATTAAACTTCTAGTATTTGTGATGCCCTTGAGCCTGTGTTGATAAGGGAGATGTAGCACACACCTTCTTTTTAATAGTGGTCACCTTCAAGCACCACCATTGGCTTTGGGTCACGTAGACGGTGACCTAACCACATGCTGTAAGCGGAATGAGAGAGCACAGAACAGTCCACAGAATATGTACTGAGAAGTCCTTTGAGGTCACATAGTAATGCCTGCAAGAACACCATTAGGTTGGGGAAGGGAAAACCTGTATCTTTGCATTCCAGCAATATTTACTCATGTGTAAATTACTTCCATCAGTGACTACAATACTTACCTATTATTACATCTAGAGGACACTGAATCTGACTCTGCTGCCAACACGGGAGACCCATCAATATCATTTGCTTCTACTCCGATTAAGAACAATAGTGGATAAAAGGCGTAATGCTATATTAATGCATGCTTATACAGTATGACATAGATACAGTATCTGAGAATGTTATATGTAATGTACAACCAATCATTTAAACCGATGATGGCTGGATCTCTTTAGCCTGTTTTACCTGTTGCTGACGTCATGTGACGTCATCTGTCCACTCTGAGCAGGCATGTACTCGCAGGAGTATGCATAGCGTTTCTCTGGGCGCGCCCAACATTTTTTTTGCGGGCATGCTCATGAAATGTTGAGCAGACTCCCAGCGACTCCCCCCTTGATGCCCCCCCCACGAACAGTTGCGAACAAATCAAAATCGTCCTCTGTGTGTGATGTGAGATGGCAATAAAACCGCTCCTTAGCAAATCTTCCCTTAGGGGTTTATTTATTTACTAAGATGCGAGTTCTATTGAAGATGGGATGTTGTTATTGGCAGCGAATCAGAATCTATTTCTTATTGATACCCCTTTCACATCGCAGCTAATTACCGGGTATAAGCCAGTTTCTTGCCGATTCAACCCGGCAATTAGTGCAATGTGAAAGGGATCACTGGCTACAGCTAACCAGTAGCAACACGGCAATCTGAACCGGGTAAAAAACAGAGTTCTTACCGATTCGTTGCCGTGTTGTTGTGTAGTGTGAACGGGGTTAAACGGGTCGAGCAACCCGTTTCCCGTTCACACTGTGGAGGAGGCAGCGCTTGGAGCAGCGCCAGCTCTAAACGCTGCCTCCTCCCCCCATCTCCGATGATGCGCTAACGCTCCACCACGCCCCCACATAACGTCAGCGAACCGGCAATATTGCCGGTTCACAGAGGAGATCTGAACAGACCGCACATGCAGGGTCACACCGGGACTGAACCGTTTTTCAAAGTCCCGGTGCGACCCTGCATTTGCGGTCTGAAAGCGGTATTATTTAGCACCTGCTACAAGATAATACAGTATATAGCATCTGATTGGTTGCCCTTAGCAACATCCCATATTCAATAGATCTTATTAAACTTACACCACTGATTTTAAATATAAATGGCATCCCTATTCATCCCTTACATAGGTGTCCTAAAAATGTCCTTAAAAGTCTTATTTCACAATAACAATGACAATGACAGAAGAAAAACAGGCCCAGCTCACATGCGTTATTATTCCTGTATTAAGCACATTGACATTTGCAAAAAAAAAAAAAAAACACTAAAAATTCTGCTTTATGTCCTGTGATAACTCAAAAAGGATACAGAACAAATCAGGAACAAACCCATTTACATTCAGGGTTATGATCCAGCGTTATACCCAGACCCCAAGGTTCATGAGGTCCATTTGCAGGTTTCAGACAAAACGCAGCGTACCTGACGTTAGTTTTTTATTTTAGCAATGTGACATAATTAACCTTTACACTAAACAATATCTCCAGCTATGAAACCGCGACTACATTAGAGAAGTGCCCTGTTCTATGTCAGCTCACTGTCTCAAACTCTGGAGAAAATATTTGTGCTGGCATAAATTCTTGGAGAAGGTAATACTGTCATAACATCTGGTGTCTCCATCTATTAATAACAAAATTGGCCCACTTCTATATATATTTAGAGTATTGCTTTGTAAATAGCATTAAAGATTGGTCTTGGAACTAAGAAGGTTACAGAATAACTGACGCCTAAACACATTTTTTAGATTTTCTTTTTGTTATATTCGTTACAACGCGCTCCTTTTACAGTGATGAAAATGAAGCTATATACATACCTCCCAACTGTCCTGATTACAGCGGGAAACTCAAGTGTTTCACACGAGGGCGGGCCCTAGCAGCCACCACCGCTGAGATTGCTATTATTTTGTTCCGTCATTTTGACGGGCAGGTGCGGTATAGCAGGTCAATAAAGTCTAGACAGACCCCAATAGGCCAACAAGCACTAGGATGGTACATGAAATGGTAACATGAGTTTTTCATGTTTTTTTGTTTCAATTTTGGCACCTGAACACGTGGACCCTCAATCAGTGTAACATGTTAATCCGCATGGCTCGATTCACTCGCCATGTTTTGAGCCGGGCGCCTCGCTGCACTTGGCACACTTTAGTCTTCCCAATCGGAGTACACGTGTATACTTATTACTTAAGCATGAAATTGTCAAAAAAAGTTTTAAAAAATCATGAAAAACTCATGTCAACCATTTCATGGGGTGACCATTGCCATGTTGACCATATGCGTGTTGACTATATGTTGTCAACTTAGCCATTGTCTGTCAACCATTTGGATAGTATGGGGTAAGTTTACCCCAGCATTTCGGATAAAGGATTTTTCCGGTTTTTGGAATATATTTTTTTAACATACTTACCTGGTCCCCTGGAGGTGCCCCGATGGTCCCTTCTACATGGTGTCCCCAGCGTCCATGGCGGCCTTCAGGATCCTCTTCAGCGGTCCCAGGAGTGCATTGTGCGAGTTTGCAGGTGTGCTGGTGATGTCACCGGTGCGCCCACACACTCACGCAATGCACCCCTGGGACTGCAGATGCCGCTGAAGAGGATCCTGAAGCCTGCTGTGGACGCTGGGGGACATGGTAAGTATGAAAAAAGGGGTGGTGGGGGGGAAACAAAAACAAAAAAACACAAAATACTCTGAAAAACCACGGTTTTTGGAATATTTCGGTTTTTGAATATATACGATACGGAATACTCAACCTGTATAAGAAGATAGATAAGTGGATGGATGGATGGATGGATGGATGGATGGATGGATAGATAGATAGATAGATAGATAGATAGATAGATAGATAGATAGATAGATAGATAGATAAAGAAAAATAAGACTGCTGCACAGGGATTCATGCATTGTTGCATATGTTCCTACAGGTACTGTGAAATAAAATATCTCAAAGAATACACGTCCCATGCATTCCGTATACTTGAGCTCATAGCTCTACTTATTATATATTGAAAATAAATGTACACTCAATATAATAAGCCAGGTTATATAAACATACACAAAAACTCTGGTAACATTGGCAGAGTGGAATGTTCTTCCCATAAGGGGCGGGATTCTCTAATAAATGCGGCTGCACATCGCCGGCATTCACATAGTTAACAATCGCATATGCACTAACATATGCGATTATTTAGGCAAAGATCAGCTCTTGCGATAAGAGCTAGACCTAGATTCATGTCGAACTTGACCCATGTTGACCTTGACCCATGTTGACCTAAACCCATGTTGATCTTGTTGCCCGTCGACCTAGCGGTGTCGACCCAATGCTTGTCGACCTAGTTTGTGTAGACCTAATGACCGTATCCCACCCAAGTCTAGAGCAATGGTAAAGTTGCAAAAATTGTACTTCAAAAGCAGGTGAAGAGCCACAATTTCCCGACCTCTGCCTATGTCTGTATAATATTTTAGTTATTGAAATGTTATGGATTTGCTGGGCAGTTTTTCTGTTCCAGCTGTATGACACAAAGACGTGTTTTACAGAGCTTCCTTTTAGAGCAGCACCTGTGAGTTTTACTGCCCTGGTCACTCTGCCGAGAAAGTGCTTTACCATGGTGGTCCAACTCATTAAATTCACCCTTTCATATGCCGGAAGGGGTTGTTAACTGATCACTGTCATCTGGAGATCCTGTCCTGCTGCCGTCTCAGGAACACCATGCCTTGCAAATATATGCCAGCAAGTTGCAGGTGGACAAAGTGTTTGATGTTAACTTCAAAAAGTTTAAGTTTACTACTAATTTATCAGCACATCAATATCATGCCTGCTGGACGGACGTCAGTCATCTTGTTCTCTGTTTATCTCCTGTTCCCTTTCAGGGACTGTTTGTAGGATTAAATAATATGGCCTATTACACTCTATAGAATAATGATTTTCAACCTTTTTACCTTGCGGCACACTAAATACGATTTTAAAATTGGATGGTGAGGTACTGCGCTTTATTAAAGGTAGAATTCACTTCTTCTAGACTTCATTTCTTTTGTTTTTGAAGATTTTAAAATTGCCAAGGCCCATAGGGCAAAACACATTGGCACCCACAGGAAAAAAAAAAACACATTGGCCCCCATATAAAAAACAATGACACTCATCCCCACAGGTAACAAAAATAAAATACATTGGCCCTTTACATGAAAAGGAGAGACCGGTAAATAACAGTTGAACTGGTGGTGGTGGCTGTAAAATGGTTCGGGCATCTCTAGATCTGGGAGAACAGCTCAAGGCACACTAGTGTGCCACGGCACAGTGGTTGGAAACCACTGCTTTAGAACCTATATCACATTCAGCAATATACAATATACTATAACAAAAAAATGGGTACTTGTGTACAATCACGGCTCCCACGATGTCCATCGTATAGTAAAAAATCGCATCGCATTGCATGCGATTTCTAACAGAAATGCATCCAAATGCATTGAAATTAGTATCAAACATGTTCAATGGCCCCCAAATGTCATTTTTGAGGCTGTACCACCCCCATTATCAACGCGAACCCGAAGCGTGGCGAGCGCAGCGAGCCCGCGAGGGGCGGCGGTACGCGTCCTACGACCTTTTCATACCCCCACTATCCACGTCGGCGTGGAGTTGAGAATAGAAAGCGTGGCGAGCGCAGCGAGCCACCAAGCCCGAAGCGTGGCAAGCGCAGCGAGCCCCGCAAGGGGACACGGATACCTTCACAGGTATCCGCGTCCCCTGCGGGCTTCACAGGTGTCCGCGTCCCCTCGCCATGCTTCGGGCTCGCTGCGCTCGCCACACTTTCTATTCTCAACTCCACGCCGACGTGGATAGTGGGGGTATGAAAAGGTCGTAGGATGCGTACCGCCGCCCCTCGCGGGCTCGCTGCGCTCACCACGCTTCGGGTTCGCGTTGATAGTGGGGGTGGTACAGCCTCAAAAATGACATTTGGGGGCCATTGAACATGTTTAATACTAATTTCAATGCATTTGGATGCATTTCTCTTAAAAATCGCATGCGATCGCATGCGATTTAAAAAAAAATGCTGAAAAACTGCAAAAATCGCATCCCATCGCATGCCACTACATTTGGCATGCGATGGCATGTGATGGGAGCCGTGAAAGTACACACGTACCAAAACGTTGCAAATAAAAGCCAGTGGCAACTAACTTTTGGACAAAGATGGGGCGGGTGGCTGAGGTCCAGTGACGTCAGCTGCCAACCCCCCCGACATACATTGTCCTGCCCACATACCCATAGTAACGCACAACATTTTCATGGTGACACAGTCCACCCCCGCCCCTATCTTTGTGAGCGGCTTGGCGACTATGCAAGTGTGACAGCCTACCCCAGTCACTATAGATGTTATATTAGTATTGTTATGTTGTGGATAGGGAATTTTATTAAAAGAAAACTGTATAGTAAAAGTTGCTGTGCTGGGTGCAGAGACTGAGGCACTGTTAGAGGCCTCTCCGCATCATGCTGATAGACCGCGTGAGAACGTTGTAATTTACTGTGCAGGACTAATAAAGCTGCCTGGAGCGTGCTGTCAGGGAGAAACGACCGCTGCGCACGGGAGCAAGGAGTTAAAAGCACTGGCAGTAACGGCTGTAGGGCAGTCGTTGGGAAGGTTAGAGAAGTGAGCAGAGCTGCGTCTGAAGGACCGAGCGGGTATCCCGAGAGATAGTGACGGTACTTACCGATTGCCGGTGGTGATCCCGGGGGTCCAGCTCCCAGTATAAGCGAAGGTGGTCAGCGAGGTGATCCCCGTGCAGCGGAGGACAAGCCAGCCTTGGTGACGGGGTATCGAGTGAGAGATCCCCGCTGCGTCATCGAGGAGGCCGGATCTACGCCGCGTCACTGCCTATGAGAGAGAAGATAGAAGTGGTGAGTCTGCATACGTACCCGCCCATACTAGGTTTGCCAGCATCAGTTCCCCATATCCCTGTCACTCAAGGTGACTGCAGCAGGGGAAGGGCGAAACCCGACCAATCGGGTCAGGGGAGGCCTTAGGGGAGGCATTACCTCAGTATCGTGGTACACATAGATGCAACTACGCAGCAACAGTAACTAAGGAGGCCAAGGGCTAAACCCGATGGTAAAAGCATCAGGGGACGCCCTCTATTGCGCAGTGTAAAATATCCAGAGCTGCCAGAAATAGACCAGCGCTTGTAGGAGGCATAACCATAACCTAGTGAGCCAGTTAATTAAGGGTGAAACCCGGTACCATACCAGGGGAAGCCCAGGATTACTTATTCATCAGTAGCAAGCCGGCGAGTCAGTGTGGACCGTACTACAGGCATTGATATCCGTATAACCTTAACCCCGTGCCATCCCAGAACGCCTTAACCACGAGTAACACCATAAAGATTTCCCCTTAAGGAACTGCTACACCCCGTGAGATTCAGAGACTATTTCGGGACAGATAGGACGTTGGGGACTTCAGGGAGGGGTCGTGACCCTTAGGGAACCGGGTCAGAACTACAGGTGTACACAGTAAGGTATTTTGTATCCATTGTCATTGTTACCTTTTAGCCTAATATGGCTGCCGTGTTCAGTGAGGATAGTTTTAGTTGTCATTGATGTAACGTCTAGAGTAATAATAAGATAAAACAGGAAAGTTAGTTATTCACCTAACCCCATTATTGCGCAATAATAGCACAGTAAGTTTACATAGACTGTGGTGGGGAAGTTACTTATTTATGCATATTATGGTAGTGACGTAAATACAATTGTTAATTATAATAAGAAAACACTCAGGTAAGGTTGAGCTATTGTGGCCGCAGAGGAACAGAAGTGGCGAGAGGGAGCAGCGCACGTTCCGGCATAATAAAAATCCTGAGTGTGTTTGTTTGAAGAATTAATTTATTGTTGGCCTGCGTGCCACAGGTTGATGAATTGGGATCAACTGTGATCCAGTAAATCTGTTTAATAAATTTTAAAATATCTATTTGGTCTGACCGCTCTTATATTAAGAAGAACCACCACGCTGAGTTCGACGGAGCTATTGCCACCTAGTGTATTAAATTACATTGTGACATTTGGCGTCATCCGAACAGGATTAAGACAAAACGTCAACAATGTCTTCAGAGGAACAAGACGAAGTGCTGGAGAACCCGGGGAGCGGAGTGTCCTCTAGTGTGCAGACGGAGGCCACGGAAACGGGCACGAACCCGCTAACGCTACCCTATTACTTTGGAGCACCATGGCTTCCCATGTACTCCGGAGAAGAAAAAGATGGAGATGGAAGGGTGTTTAAGGCATTCAGAAAGAGGATTCGATCCATGTTCAAGTTGTACAAACCAGGAAGTGAACAACAGATAGAAATATTGTTGGGACAATTAAAAGGGGCAGCTGCAAGAGAAGTAGCCTCGTGGCCTTCCAGACAAAAGCAGACGGCGGATCAAATTTTTCAAAAATTAGCTACAATATTCGACACTAGTACCCTGCCGGAGCGAAAAAGTAGATTCTATAGTAGAAAACAGAAGGCCGGAGAGACGCTCCGGGATTTCGCACTCGGTTTACAAGAAGCCTTACGGGACATTGAGGGAGAGAGTTACGTTGAGGGAAGGGTGGAAGACGATGACACCTTAATTACTCAATTTATGGAGGGAGCTTATCATGAAGGTATCAAGATACAGTTAAAAATGCTAAGACTGCAAAACGGTCCCAAAACCTTCGAAGAGTTTAAAGAAGTAGCTATTAAAGTTCTCGGCAAGGTCAAAACCAAGGAAGTAACCTTCGCAGAATGTAGCGGTTATGCTGAGGAAAACAGTAGCGAATTGGAGGGAATGTTGCCAGGAGAAGAGATCCAATTAAGGCCAGCTATTGCCCAAGGGGTACAGACACCCGCTGCGGAGGTCAACTATACTTTAAAAGGACAAGTGGAAGATCTGGCCGTCAGTGTGAATCAAATTAAAAGAGATCTACAGAGACTGGCTCAACGAAATTCTTCTCCCCCTGGGGGAAATGGGCGAAGGATGCATGATAGTCAGGGAAGGAGTGACTGGTGGGATAGTTCGTCCGCACGAGGACGCCGCTCTACGGACCGATTCGACCCACAGGGACGTCCGATCTGCCGGAGATGTGGGCAGTGTGGGCATGTCGAGAGGTTCTGCAGGAGTGAGCCGGCGTTAAACCAACGACCCCCGAGGACGGAGACCGATCCTCGGGGGAACTAGGTGATCAAGGTCCGGCGCCAGAAGAATGGTCTCCACAATATATTGGGAACTGCCCCGTTATAACCATTACGATTGAAGGACAAGATGTACCTGCTTTACTCGACACTGGGTCGCCTGTTACCACCATCCAACAGGGACTGTTTGATCGTTACTGGATATCCAAAGGACCCCTTTTGGCTCCTCCGGCCTGGTTAAAATTGCTAGCCAGCAACGGGCAAGACATCACCTGTGTGGGCTATTGTGAGTTGGACCTGCAAGTAGGACAAGCAAAAATGCCCAAACAGGGTTGCTTAATTACTAAGGTCAATAATCCACTGGTGCCCGCCGTCATCGTGGGCATGAATGTCCTAAGAAATTGTCCTGCAGAGCTAACCTCGATACTGACACAAAAATCGTACAGCCAACCTCAGACTTTGAGCCAAATTATGCAGCACTCTATTTATGGACGGAGAAGCCCGGCAGGGAAGAGAGTGCTGGCTACTCAGGTACAAGGAACTGTTACGTGGTTTAACGTCCGTAAGAGGTATGGTTTCATCAACCGGAATGACACTAAAGTTGATGTCTTCGTGCATCAGACGGCTATAACAAGAAACAACCCCCGGAAGTTGCTGCGCAGTGTCGGAGACGGCGAGGTGGTGGAGTTTGATGTGGTCGAAGGAGAGAAGGGTACTGAAGCAGCCAATGTGACTGGCCCTGGCGGTCTACCGGTTAAAGGAAGCCGTTTTGCTCCCAACAGACGCCGGTTCCGCAGGTGGTCCTACCCGCCAAAAGTAGAGTACGCTGCAGAAGCTAGAGTAGAAGGAATCAGTATGTACCAAGCGAGAGAAGAGGAAAGAGTGGAAGAAACATTCCCTCTGCAGAGATCTGTTCAATGTGAAAGTCCACCGCCATTTCTCCACCGAAGACGTTTTGGCAAAAGAAACCGAGCCGCGAAACAGGAACTTAACACCATGCCCGAGGGAACCGAAGTTATAAAGCCTGATGGGGTGAACGAACATGGGCATCGGCTTGAACTGGCTGAGAAGGTAGTGAAAGAAGAGACGGAGACAGTTCACTCTCAATCAAGGCTAAGTTATGGTCACACTACGAATGTTGCATCAGACCGAGTTTGGAAGATGGATGGTCAATGGAGTAGCGAGTTAGCTCCCTTCCGGGAATCGGAATCAGGTGCGATTGTACATCTTCCGGCTACAGACACTAGGGTGTGTGAGATAAGAACGGATGTGAATAACCATCAAGTTCTTAGCATGGTAGTTAGTACCTATATTAAGTGTATTTAGTTATTGATGTTTATAACTGATAAAAGTAAGATGGCTTTAAAATGCATGAGGACATGCTCCGCTTAAGAGGGGAAGAATGTGACAGCCTACCCCAGTCACTATAGATGTTATATTAGTATTGTTATGTTGTGGATAGGGAATTTTATTAAAAGAAAACTGTATAGTAAAAGTTGCTGTGCTGGGTGCAGAGACTGAGGCACTGTTAGAGGCCTCTCAGCATCATGCTGATAGACCGCGTGAGAACGTTGTAATTTACTGTGCAGGACTAATAAAGCTGCCTGGAGCGTGCTGTCAGGGAGAAACGACCGCTGCGCACGGGAGCAAGGAGTTAAAAGCACTGGCAGTAACGGCTGTAGGGCAGTCGTTGGGAAGGTTAGAGAAGTGAGCAGAGCTGCGTCTGAAGGACCGAGCGGGTATCCCGAGAGATAGTGACGGTACTTACCGATTGCCGGTGGTGATCCCGGGGGTCCAGCTCCCAGTATAAGCGAAGGTGGTCAGCGAGGTGATCCCCGTGCAGCGGAGGACAAGCCAGCCTTGGTGACGGGGTATCGAGTGAGAGATCCCCGCTGCGTCATCGAGGAGGCCGGATCTACGCCGCGTCACTGCCTATGAGAGAGAAGATAGAAGTGGTGAGTCTGCATACGTACCCGCCCATACTAGGTTTGCCAGCATCAGTTCCCCATATCCCTGTCACTCAAGGTGACTGCAGCAGGGGAAGGGCGAAACCCGACCAATCGGGTCAGGGGAGGCCTTAGGGGAGGCATTACCTCAGTATCGTGGTACACATAGATGCAACTACGCAGCAACAGTAACTAAGGAGGCCAAGGGCTAAACCCGATGGTAAAAGCATCAGGGGACGCCCTCTATTGCGCAGTGTAAAATATCCAGAGCTGCCAGAAATAGACCAGCGCTTGTAGGAGGCATAACCATAACCTAGTGAGCCAGTTAATTAAGGGTGAAACCCGGTACCATACCAGGGGAAGCCCAGGATTACTTATTCATCAGTAGCAAGCCGGCGAGTCAGTGTGGACCGTACTACAGGCATTGATATCCGTATAACCTTAACCCCGTGCCATCCCAGAACGCCTTAACCACGAGTAACACCATAAAGATTTCCCCTTAAGGAACTGCTACACCCCGTGAGATTCAGAGACTATTTCGGGACAGATAGGACGTTGGGGACTTCAGGGAGGGGTCGTGACCCTTAGGGAACCGGGTCAGAACTACAGGTGTACACAGTAAGGTATTTTGTATCCATTGTCATTGTTACCTTTTAGCCTAATATGGCTGCCGTGTTCAGTGAGGATAGTTTTAGTTGTCATTGATGTAACGTCTAGAGTAATAATAAGATAAAACAGGAAAGTTAGTTATTCACCTAACCCCATTATTGCGCAATAATAGCACAGTAAGTTTACATAGACTGTGGTGGGGAAGTTACTTATTTATGCATATTATGGTAGTGACGTAAATACAATTGTTAATTATAATAAGAAAACACTCAGGTAAGGTTGAGCTATTGTGGCCGCAGAGGAACAGAAGTGGCGAGAGGGAGCAGCGCACGTTCCGGCATAATAAAAATCCTGAGTGTGTTTGTTTGAAGAATTAATTTATTGTTGGCCTGCGTGCCACAGGTTGATGAATTGGGATCAACTGTGATCCAGTAAATCTGTTTAATAAATTTTAAAATATCTATTTGGTCTGACCGCTCTTATATTAAGAAGAACCACCACGCTGAGTTCGACGGAGCTATTGCCACCTAGTGTATTAAATTACATTGTGACACAAGTCGCCAAGGACATGCGCAAAGGGGACCTGCGCATAATAGACCATGGGCATGCACAGTCCCCTACAGATTGTGACTGGGCCGAACTCGCAAAATAGCTAGTAAACCAGAATTACCCCCGTGGTACATTGATTTTGTAGGTTTTTTTTCATTAAATTTAGATGTGAATAAATCCCAAATTTCAAAAGTATGAACAAGAAAAAAGTAAGGAAAAAAAAAAGAATTTATTAAAAAAAAAGTATGTTCTACAGAATAATACGAGAAGTAATTCTAGAATTAATAGACCTGCATGTACGAGTGGCCACGTTTCATAGAGTCACATAACATGCATACAATATAATATATATAGACCTGACAGCTGGTTAGTGGGAGTTACCATGTTCTGATAACCTTCCAACCTATTGTACGCCTCAGTATAAATGTTATTGGTAGCTACATCGTATAAAGTACCTTGTATTGCATAAATAATGTACCGTAAATCTATCATCATTTGTTGCCAAGTAACAGCTGAAAAAAGAAAGAGCAGTACAGTATACAGAATTGTAAAGTGCTTTGCAGTACGGCTTACACAAAAGAATAAGTATAATATATTGTATATTGTCGGGCAGCACCCACCCTATGGAATGCCCCTCCATGCACACTAAGACTCTCCTCTAGCCTCCAAACTTTCAAGCGTTCCCTGAAAACTCACCTCTTCAGGCAAGCCTATCATATTCAGGACCCCCACACAACCTCCAGTAGCGTTCCCTGAAAACTCACCTTTTCAGGCAAGCCTATCATATTCAGGACCCCCACACAACCTCCAGTAGCGTTCCCTGAAAACTCACCTCTTCAGGCAAGCCTATCATATTCCGGAACCCCCACACAATTTCCAGTAGCATTCATATCTAATTGCATCCCATCAGGACTGTCTTGTTATCTGGTGGGACTGCCATGCTATGGAATTCTATCCTTATGTATCCCTCCTATTATCCCTATAGATTGTAAGCTTTCGAGCAGGGCCCTCCTACCTCCATGCCGGTTTGTATCTACCCAGTTTGTTTAATCACTGTTGTTTCCAATTGTAAAGCGCAACGGAATATGCTGCGCTATATAAGAAACTGTAAATAAATAAATCTAACAATAGGATAGAGAGCTTACAATGTATTATACCAATCTAGAGGACGCTGAATGCAATGGACCCTATCCTGAATCTGATTCCAAATGCGGACGGAAACTGTGCATGCCCCAATGAAAGCGATTGCAGATTGAGCATTCATCGTATAATGCGCAGGGACAGAGATTGGAAGTGTGGTAGCATTGCTGGGTAGTCATTGGCCGATGCGGACGCACGAAACGGAATTGCAAAGGAACATTCACACAGTGCAATCGCTGCACTGAGCAATCTGCTGATAATCGCTCAGTGAACATAAGCCCTTATTCTATTCGTCACGCTCCCTTGCGTGCATACCGTTATGCGTATGTGCAGCCGCTTGGTGTGAGCAGGTGTGTCATTCTGCTTGTTCACCATTCTGTTTGCACTAGCAGTGCGGGCGGGGGGGTGGCCACTATGGGCTGCGCCCTTGGGGAATCCCAGAATTTCATGGGTGTTCCCATTAAAATGCTGGGCGTTCCCATGGTGATGTGCCAATGACACGGGTGCGGGGGGCGGGCATTCTCCAAGCGCCTTGGAGACTATGCAAGTCTCTGAAGGCACCCACATGCGCATAAGTGATTAAACAGAATGTCGTTGACCTTGAACAGAGGTCACTTTTTTTGTACAGTTACTTCGCTTCGATGAAGTTAAATTATTTTGCTTTACACAATTGTGCTCACAGAGGCCAAGTATTCCGCAGCTTCTGCCTGTCAGGAGATAAACCTTCCCAATTGTCTGTGTCCTTTTGACACCATGAAGCGCTCAGTCTAGTGAATGTGGATGCTCTCAGCTAGCCCTTCATTACACCATGATGGATGGCCACAGCAGATGGATTTGGGCTTTTGAACACTAAAGCAGATGCAAATGATTAATCTGCAGGAATACACAACAAAGGCTATATACGCTGTCAGGCTATCTCAGGCTCCTGCACATATCTGCAGTATAGGGCTGAGCATGTTCTCCTTCCGTTTTATCTCTTTCCAAATCCTATCGCGGTTATGCATGTGTGGACTACTCATTTGGATATATATAAGGGGATGTCTTCTTCCCAGACAATAATGAGACATTGTCGTTGGTTTTTTTCTTTGTTTAGTTTTTATTTTCTATTCTTCTTTTTAAGTTCAAAAAGCTGGAAAACCACTTCAAGGCTACTTTTCAAAACAAGGCAGTTCCAGGAGAGAGAAAACTTGGCAGCGAATAACCAGACACTTTCAGTGTATAAATTTCATAATATTGGATGGGATGAAATATCAACTTTTTTGTTCCGTCTGACATCCTTTTATAGAAAAGAATTAACCTGGAAAGTTCTTTCTAGTGGAGATTAGAGAAGAAGCAGATCGAAATACATGTGGAGTTCACAATACATAAATTTGTAGAATTAGGGCTTCAACAAAATGGCAGACCAGAACTATCTCCCAGTCCTGTTTCCTGTTCCCAACCACGCATGAGGAAGCAGTGATTAGAGTGAAAGGAAAAAAAGCAATTTCCACCTTGGTAAATCCATGATGCACTGTGTCCAAGCTCTATTTCAATGTGAACACAAAGCTGCCCAGCATTTGTCTGCTACATTCAAAAGCAGTCAATATTTCACCTGCACAAAAAAAAAAAAAAAAAGCATTTGCACTCTTGCATTGTAACATGATTTGATTAAGGCCCTTTACAAGAGGCACAAAAGGGAAGAAGGGTGGACTGCGCTAATTTAAGAGGTGGAATATGATACTAAGGAATGCAAGTAACCTTCATAAAAAGTACAATGTATTAGGTGGTATTGAGGGGGGGTCAGTCACTTCAGGTATCCACCAACGCGTTTCGCTGTATGGTAGAGCTTTTTCAAGGTGTGAAAAAGGTGTGAAAAAGCTCTGCCATAGAGCGAAACGCGTTGGTGGATACCTGAAGTGATTGACCCCCCTCAATACCATCTAATACAGCTGCCTTAAGCCCTGAGAGACCGGACCGGCCTCTAGACCGAGTTTTGGCTTTAACACCGGGAGACCACTATAATCCAGCCTACAACATACCATTCTGGTAATGAGAACTAACAGGAGGTGAATATACTCCCCGAAGCTAAACTGGAATACATCCCCTGCCATCCAGGTCCTTGTAAAACTGAGGCGAAATAGGAACGGATCCAAGTGGGCTCATCACCCTTTATAAACCCAGCTGGACATTTTAATATGGTACCGTATGGACATTAAATACTTTTTTCAGTCACTTCACCCAATTTTTTATGAGCTAAAAGCTCTCCCAAATTTTCCTTTTCAATCCACTATCATGTTATATGCTAATTTTCATGCTACTTATTGTTTCTAATATGTGCTGCTAAATTTCATTTTTACTATATATTTTATTATATAATAAACATTGTACCTTTTATGAAGGTTACTTGCATTCCTTAGTATCAGATTCCACCTCTTAAATTAGCGCAGTCCACCCTTCTTCCCTTTTGTATTTCATTGTTGGGGAGTGACACCCCCTTTTTTTGTACTGCAGCTTTTTTTGCAACCCCGCTCTAGAATCTGTGCCCCTTCCTGATTCTTTTTGCTATCAGTTCTTTTTTCCTTTACAAGAGACACACTGGTGACTAATGCTGAGTACAGACTTGGACAATGGATGGTCTGTCTGGCCGGTCTGCCCGCCTATCTCACGACTGGTAAGTGCATATCAATGGTTGGTCCAGTATGTCATGCCTGACATCACAACTGGGCATGCATTTACATGTGCCGGCACAATTGTGATGTCAGTTCCCAGTGTTCTCCGAAGAAAATGTAGAAAT
Organism: Crinia signifera; assembly: GCF_055691185.1. Taxonomy (NCBI): domain Eukaryota; kingdom Metazoa; phylum Chordata; class Amphibia; order Anura; family Myobatrachidae; genus Crinia; species Crinia signifera. Next base: position 26,437,747 of record NC_139224.1, read on the forward strand.
GAAACTGCATAAGCCCTGTATCAGGTGCATTTTCTCTGTATGAGTATGGCCTCCTATGTTTCAAATGTACTTGGCAATATGCAACCTCCTCCAGCATCACACTCCAGACAGGCCTAAAAAACACCTACAGTATAACATGCAACACCTCTGTGCATCTTTTTAGCTACCCCTCTGGTACCTCCCTCATCGTCCAGGAACTGCCCTAACATTTCTGCTGCTTTGCATCCAAATCTTTACCGAAAACACTGTACATACAAAACCAGGATGTATGCAAGATGTAACCAATATGCATGCAGTGGCGGATTCAGGGGGGGGGGGGGTACACAGGCCCTTTATCTTTAAAGGAGAACGTGCAATGAAGAACATTGCTCCACTGTGCCTAAGGTAAAATCCTACCCTATATATAGTGATTGGTCTTGGTGACACTGATTGCCTCCTCATGAAGTCACTATGAAGGAGATGTACTTAGCCTTAGAGAGTGACAAAGTGGAGAGTGATAAAATGCCCGCTGTTCAATCCCTAACTGCCATGTTACAGGCGGTGTTTGAAAAATGACAGTTGAGGGCTTATTGGTTGGTCATTTATGTATTTCCACAAATATGGGAATATGCACTAGACTTACAGAAACACGTGTTGTATTCCCACATTGTCCTCCATATTTGACACTTTGGACAACAGGGAATGTGAAGGGTTTGGGCTATTACTAGTGATGGGCGAATTGTGCCAATGCCTAAGGTGCCACCTCTGCCCAGTGGCACACTTCATTCTGTTTCTGACAGAGGGATATGGTCGACATACATTAGGTCGAGCACTTAAGGTCAACAGGGTCAAAAGGTTGACACACATTAAGTCAACAATGAGAAGGTCAACTGTCAAAAAGGTCGACCTGAGTGCCGACAGGCTCATACCCTACCATCCACTATGGCACGGAGGGAGAATATAATGGTGCCCGAAGCCATGCGAGGGGACGCGGTACAATTAGACGGTTTCCATGTCGACTATTTTGACATTTGGGCCAAAAAAAAAAATGTAAAACTCATGTCGAACTTTTGACTATCAACCTTCCGATCACATGTCAACCTATTTCAGGTATTGACGCAAGCCTTGTCAACCTATGGTGGTCAACCTTCATTGAGTCAACCCTATGGGCCCTACCCCTGATAGCCACTTCTCCTTATGATGTCATGTGTTTGGGGTCAGCAGGGCAAGTCCAGCAGGGTGGATTTCCCCAGTGCATGGTAATGAGATTCATCAATGCTATGTAGTATATTCGTGGATTCCTCTCTCTCCATTACATGCGATATAAATCAGTCAGAGGTGGTGAAAGTCAGCTCTCCCCCATCTGCATTGTATATAAGACACATTGGGGGAGATTCTCTAAGAATCTCCGCCCCCCTTCGCCGCCCATCGCATACTTAATTATCGCATATGTTGTAACATATGCGATAATTAAGGCAAAGGACAGCTCTTGCGTTAAGAGCTGTCCTTTGCGGTGGGAGTCGCCGGGTCCCAGCAGGTCCCGGCGGCTCCCCCCTCCCTCACACACCCGGCGCTGCTGCGCCGGGCTCTCCTCCTCCCTGCACCCGGAAGAGGATTAGTGCAGGCCAAGGGAGGAGGTCACTGGTCCTGGCAGCACTGCGCTGTGCTGCCCGGACACAGGTGAGGGGGGAGGGGGCGATGCGGGGCGGCAGGGGGTCGGCGCGGGGCGGCGGAGGGATGCGGTAGAAGCCCATTGGCTTCTATGGGGCATCGCCAGATTTTTCTGGCGATGCCCATCCCCCGGGTTACCGCATCCCAAAATGCGGTAAAAACCCCGATAACGGGGTTTTTACCGCATTCCTTGTTTAGAGAATCTCCCCCAAAATTCCTACACATGGCTCCACTCTGCTCCAATAATGCACTCCAATGGGCTCTATATACCTTGTTGTTTGCTGTCAAAGGGGCCCATTTACTATAGAATATTTGCGGCTAATTCCCCAAAATCGCCCGTTTTCAGGAGAAAGTGGAGACGAGAGGAAGGCGCACCAGAGGAGCCCATGTGAGGGGCAGATGCCCGTTCTACACAAGAATGTTTTTATGGGTCTGGATGTGTGTTTTCAGATGCAAACGACATCACAGCGGGGACGCTGCCTCTGTTTAAACAATGCCCCGGTGCATCCATTAGCTATGGGAGCCTGATGCCCCTTTGAAGTTTGTTGACATTCCACAGCAATTTCAAATACACATTTTCAGTGGGTGAAAGAATCACAGACTCTACAGTATGATTAATGATTTTTACACCTCAGTGCGAGGGAGGTCCCGTGGCTGTGCTGACAGTGATCTCTCCAGCTCTGCACTGCACACACACTGGGCAGCAGCATACTCTGCACAGCCTGGGGAAACAGAGGCGCATTCACTCCAACTGTTTATCCGCATAATATAGGAGAATGCACAGGCTTCTGTTTCCAGAAACATATAAACCGATATAGATATAGAATTTTAAAAAAAGCTGTCTGATTGCAAAGAGTTTGAGTTGCTCACAACATGTTGCCATAATTCTGCAAATTACTCTTCCCACATTGCTTATCAATGCATATCACAGCAACAAACCATTTTTATGAATATTTGACAAGAGTCATATGCCAGTAATCAATGCTCTTTTGCGAGCTGTCATGGCGAGCAGTGATGATTGCTCGCTGTCACAGCTCACGGGTCAGTATTCAACTGACCCCCCCCCCCTGCATACAGCGTTTCCATCACGCTGGGTTTTTACAGTGAGGTGGAAACGGCGTGTGCAGCTGCCAAAACGACGAAGCTCACGGCTAAATGTTGCGGGCTCCCTGCATTAGCCGCGAGCCTCGCCGTTTGGGGGAATCCTCGCCGCCCTGTGACAGCGAGGATTCCCCTAGAACGTTGAATAGGGTGAGCGACTGTCGCAGGGGTAAAACGGCGAGGGTGGCTTGTTTTTGTCAATCTTCGTCATTTAACCTCCTCGCCAGCCGCAATTAATACGGCCCTTTTACTGTGACACAATCTTCAATAAGAACCTGCCCTAAGTAAAGGGATAGCTTTAAGTCTTCCGTCCTGCCGGATAAAAAGCGCTATATAAATAAAGTTGTTATTATTATAGTTATTACTTATGCTGGCCCAGGTTGGGACCTCTTGTGCATGTCCTGGGGAGGGATTCGGAAGAACCCTCTTTGTGAGAGTTAGCTATCTCTCAGAAGCTAAAAGCCCATACACACTGGGCGATTTGAGCTGAAAGCAGTTTAGTTTTGCAGCTTGAGTTGCTTTCAGCTCTAAAGCCGCCCAGTATGTACGGCCCAGCAATGAGCGATGGGCATTAATGCGTGCTCCCGCATCATCGCCGCCGCCATCACTCATCTGCTAGTATGGCGAGGTGGATGACTTTCCATACCGTCCTGCTATGGAAAGTCATCCACCCCTGGGAAAATCGTTTAGACGGGCGAAAATTGCTCATTGTGTATGCACTGAGCGATTTTCAGCCCAGTGATTTTCCCCATCATCGCTGTCCATACACGCTGGGCAAAATCACCTTAGGTTTCAGATCTCTGTAAATTGCTCATTTTTGCAGTCTCTATAGAAAGCTTTTGCTATCTGGAACAAAGGGGATGCTGCAAATATTGCTGATATCTGCTGTGTTACCACCTCGATAAATGGATCACATACTTAAATATTGTGAAAACATTCCAAACACTGAAGGTGCCCATACACTGATCCGATTTGGGACGGATCTGATGGATCCGGCCAAGAAATCATCCCAAATTGGATGCGTTTGACACCTCATCCGGCTCGATGCGCGCGGGATCTGCTGCAGGTTCAATCCGTCGGATCGGACCCATCAGCGGCACATCGGGGGTGATTTTTTTAGCACCCACGATGTGTTGGTTCGATCCGTAGGTGTGTGACAGTGCTGAAGTACCGCTGTCACACAGCAATGTGCAGCTAATATTTTTAGACCAGATTTTGCACTTCTGCCATGTCACTGTCAGAGACCTTTAACCTACCAGACCTTGAAATCCATATAGATTTCCCATGCCTGAGATATACAAACACAAACTGCATTTTATGCTGTAAGGATTTCACCTTCATTACCAAAAATACCTGAGACCTTACCACAGGACCCCTGGACAAAGGCTTTAATGAGAAGACGTATAATTGATGACCTGTGAGCACTTAAGAAATTAATGTGGATTTTCTGACTTTATTGCACTTTCTTATATTAAATACAAGTATTTTTAAGAGGTCTTTGTCCTTTTTTTGTTACAATACAATTTCATAACAACATTATATGGTCTGGTGACAATTCCAGCTTCCAAGATCAACTTTCAAAGGGTCCATGCAACTTGATATTACTATGTCTTGCGGGAATAATGGTATACAAATCCCTTTAATAATAAGGGACAAATTGCTATTTAGACCCTCAGCTAGGACCATTAGTCAGCCGCATGAGGTCACAAACTACAGTGTGTGACATATTTAGAGATTTATGTCAATTTGATGCTTACTTCAGATTTAATCTGCGCATGCGCAAGAGCCGCACCGCGCAGGTTCAGATCTTCTTTCTTGCACTGAAGCCGTGTGCACCTGAAAGGGGATGTGGCCTCAAAAAAGAGGCATTGATTTATGGGATGCCCCAGATGTGTTCCGTCACTGTGTAGGCATGCTCTCTGTGAGTGGCTGGAATTCCTCCAGTCACAGAGACTAGGGTTGGTCTCACCCAGTGTAGTGACTCATGGTGTAAAAACCCCAATGCCCCCCCCCCCCCCCACCACCCAAATTGGTCCTCCTCCCACCAGGCACAGGAGCACACTGCAGAGAGCAGCTCTTAGAGGGATAGCTGCCCTTTGTGTTACTAATCTCATGTGTTACTACTGTAAATATGCAATTAGTACCAGCACAATGGGTGGTGGGTGTACCGTGCTATAATGCCCCATTTATGGCCATATTTAATGACCACCATAGTGCCATATACACAATGTCCCCATAGTGCCATATACATAGTGCCTACTCATAGTGCCATATCACCCATAATGCCATTTTCATAATGCCCCCATAGTGCCATTTACGCATATGCCCCCATAGTGCCATTTACGCATATGCCCCCGTAGTGCCATATACGTAATGCCCACCGAAGTGCCATATAAGCAATGCCCTCGTAGTGCAATATATAATGACCAGCCATAGTGCAATATAGAATGCCCACCCATAGTGCCAAATCCATGCTGCCCTCCATAATGCAGTTTATGTAATGCCCCCCTCTTCCGTAGCACCATTTACGTTCCATATACATAATGCTCCCCTTAGTGCCATTCACATAATACCCCAGGTAATACTCACTAACTCTGCTTCTGCGGATCTCCTAATGCGCGGGTAGCTCCACCCCCTCTGTGCAGATAGCTCCACCCCCTTTTCAGCACCCTCTGTCGGAGTCACAGGGGGGTGCGAGGTGCTTATGGGCGGGATTCTCTAAAATCCGCAGCCCTCTTCGCCGGCCACCGCATTTCTAATGACCGCATATTCTCTAAAATATGCGGTCATTAACGCAAGGGACAGCTCTTGCGGTAAGAGCTGTCCCTTGCAATGCGGCGCCGTTGCTGGACTTGCGGGTCTATGACACGGGAGTCCGTCTGCGCATGCGCACACTGACGCGCCGGCCACAGGGCATGCTGGGAGGGATCCGTGACGGATCCCTCACACACCGCTGCGGTAAGAAGCCCATAGGCTTCTGCAGGGAACCGCCAGCTTTTGCTGGCGATTCCCTCCGCAGCGGTGACACTGTGGAGGGACATTAGAGAATACAGAAATGCGGTAAAAACCCCGGTAACAGGGTTTTTACCGCATTTCTGTAATAGAGAATCTCGCCCTATATATGCTGGCGCTGCTGCATGTCAGACACTGTGACAGGCGCAGAGCCGGCAGCAGGTGGTGTCAAAAGGGGGACATGTACTTTTTACCGAGACCCAGGCCTGCGGGGGCGGGGGGCGTGACAGATCCCTCACACAGAGCTGTGGTAAGAAGCCCATAGGCTTCTGCAGGGAATCGCTTTTGCTGGCATTTCTGTATGCTGTATTGCCCCTCCGCAGTGTCAGCGCTGCAGAGGGGCAATACAGCATACAGAAATGCGGTAAAAACCCAGATAACAGGATTTTTAGCGCATTTCTGTTTTAGAGAATCTCGCCCAAAAACTCCATAAAAATGGCCACCATGTCCCATCGAAATCAATGAGAAATAGAATTAAAATAGTACTATACTAATATATAACTAGGTTGACTACACCAGTGCTTCTATTAGGTTGCGATTCACCGGTGAGCATATGCGGACCCCGTAGGGGGGGGGGGGGTGCTGCTGGTGTCCCTGTGTGTGTGGGGTGCTGCTGGTGCCTTCGTGTGGGCGGTGTCTGTGTGTGTGTAGGGTGCTGCTAGTGTCTTTGTGTGGGCGGTGTCTGCGTGTATGGGTGCTGCAGGTGTCCCTGTGTGTGTGGGGTGCTGCTGGTGTCTTCGTGTGGGCAGTGTCTGTGTGTGTGGGGTGCAGCTGGTGTCTTCATGTGGGCAGTGTCTGTGTGTGTGGTGTGCTGCTGGTGTCTTAAGGCCCCCATACATTAGGCCGACTTGTCCTAGGGACAAGTCGGACCCAATTCTCCTGCGAGACACCCGGCAGCTCCCCGGGAAGCTCACATACAATGTGGCACTTGATGTGCCATTTTTTACATGTGATAAATCGCATAAGATTTATCACATATAAAATAAACCAGGGAGCTGCCGGGCGGTGAGGAGCGGGGGGGGTGCCAGTGAGCAGCGGCGGCAGTGGGGGCTGGCAGCAGCATCTCTGGGTGCCGCGGGGGATGCCGGTGACAGTGGGGCGGGCAGTGGTGGTAATCACCGTGCTCTCACTGTGCAGCTAGCTGGCAGCAGCGTCTCTGGGTGCAGCGGGGGATGCCAGTGACAGTGGGGCGGGCAGCGGTGATAATCCTCATGCTGTCACTCAGCGGGCGGGCAGCGGCGGCTATTACATCTTTAAAATAACATGTCAAATGACTATCCGCCTTCTGATTGGCTGAGATAGCGCACTCTCAGCCAATCAGCGGCCGGCTAATCAGCGGCCCGCTGAGTGACAGCATGAGGATTATCACCGCCGCCCGCCCCACTGTCACTGGCATCCCCCGCTGCACCCAGAGACGCTGCTGCAAGCAAGCTGCACAGTGAAAGCACGGTGATTATCACCGCCGCCCGCCCCACTGTCACCGGCATCCCCCGCTGGGCACTCATTCCCCCCCCAGCCCACTGCAGGAGGTCGGACGTGATTGTACCTGCTGAACGTCCGACCTCCTGATCCGGTCCGATGCGCACGGGACCGCGCATCGGATCGGATCACATGTCAAACACATGCGATTTTGGGACGATATCACATGGAATCAGCCCAAAATCGCATAGTGTATGGGGGCCTTTAGTGTGGGCGGTGTCTGTGTGTGTGGTGTGCTGCTGGTGTCTTAGTGTGGGCGGTGTCTGTGTGTGTGGGTGTTGCTCTGTTGGGGGGCCACGCGGGACATGTCAACATTCGGGACAAAAAAAGTAAAAAACTCAAGTCGCCCTTTTGACTGTCGACCTAATGCTTGTGTCAACCTACTGACCCTGTTGACCTTAGCCATGTAGACCTATTTCTGGTGTCAACCTAAGCCCTGTAGACCTTTAGTTGTTCAGCTAATGTATGTGGACCTTCATACAGTTGACCCTTTGACCCATAACCGCCTGGAATCTGTTCCTGCAGGGCTGCTATAGGGATCACATGGGGGAAAGCTTTGTACAATTAGGTACGTCCCTGCTTACCATTACAACTGCAAAAAAATGGTGGGAGGGTATGAAAAAGTTCGCTTATCGTCCACTTTAATTTTATTTTTGTCTATTTTGGCAAAAAAAAATAAAAAGTCTTACAGTAACTTGGGAGTGAGATGTATTAAGCGTGGACAAGTGGAGTAGTTGAATATCAACCAATCAGCTTCTACTTATGATTTTATAGATTGTGCTTGATAAATGATATAAGTTGCTATAGGCAACCTCTCCACTTGCCCTCTTCTCCACTCTTTAGGATGCTTGCTATATGGCCTGTACCTGTACCTTTTCACTTACACTTTTGCTGAACTGTGACTCAACAGCATCTTCCAAAACCTTCTACGTGAAATTGTTGGCTGACAGAAAGCACAGGCAAACAGTACACAGCAATCCACGAGCGTTACTATAAATGGTAAGAAACTAAATAAAAGTAAATAGTTGCAGTGAAAGAGAAAAAAAAAAACAACACATGACAATGAGCAGCGCTTTCTTTCTTTGTCCGAGCCAATGAGCTGACAAATAGTTTGCCCTTTCCCAAAGATAAAGCTGTAGAAACAGCACAAGGAAATTGCGGTGATATCAAGATATATTGTATATGTAAATATATATACTGTACGTGTCCAACCTTTCTATGGGCCTTATTCTGATCGGTGCGGATTTTACCGCATGCGGACGTCCCGCCGATGTTGATCGTCTGCGCATGTGCAGAGGTCACTCTGCGCATGTGCAGGCGATTTCGCCGCACGTATTCTTTATACGCCGCACAGGGGGCGTAGGGGGGCGTGAGGGGCTACATAGCCTCATTACCCTATGCATACGCCCCGCGTTTCATGGGCGTTCCCATGCAAACGCGGGGCGTATGCATGGTAATGAAGCCGTGACGCGTGTGTAGGGGGCGGGCATCTGACATCGCCAGATGTCAGCTGCCCGCCCCCATACATGATTTCACACGGACAAGTGTCCGTGTGGTCTTGGGTGGCGGGACCTGGTGGAGCGTGCGGCCCTGCATTCGATGTTCGGCGACCATCGAATGCAGGGGCTGCTCCCAACATGGAGGAGGCGTATCCCCGTCCACTTTCATGCGGACCGCCACATATCTGCATACGGACGGAGGTGGCGATCCGTATGGAAGGCGGGGATTCGCCTGCACGGACATGACCGCATATTTCTGATCGGGCCGCACCGATCAGAATAAGGCCCTATATCCCCCCACACAGTCAGTGAAAGCTGGGGGTGTATATTTATTTCGGTGCCCCCTAGCATTGTCACTAGTTCTGCCACTGACTCATTGCTCCTTATTCACGTTACACCAAACAGAATTGCTCCTTATTTACGTTACACCAAACACTATTGATTATTCACACGGCACCACACAGTAGTTTCCTTTATAGATGTTACACCACACAGTAGTGCACCATATATACATAGGGCCTTATCTCTTGTTACATCCCTCCCCCGTGTGTTCGCATTGGGGGAAAGATTTTTTTTCGTCTGTGCATGTGCATATGCTGGGGACGAGCTGCTAGTTTGCCATCCCGTTCACACACACCAGTGCAATGGGCTGCACCCTTGGGAACTCATGTTCCCACGAAAACGCTGGGCATTCCCATGGAAATTAGGCAGTGATGTGCCGGGGGTGGGCAGCTGACGTTGCCAGCTGACATCAGCTGCCTGCCCTGTTCCTATACAGGGAGCATGCAAATCTAAGACACCAGAGAGTGTCTTAGTTTTATGTGCACCTTCCAAATCATTTTATGGTCGACGACCATAGGCTGCAATTCGAGTGTGGACCAGAATAATGTCACACAGTAATAGCTACACTTATACACATAACGCACCTTACACATTATGCCAAACATTAGTAATGCCCTTATGCACATAATGCAACACAGCAACTCCCCTTACGCATTATACCACAAATTAGTAATGCTTTATGACACATACCGTGTATATACTCAAGTATAAGTCTTCCTGAATATAAGCCAAGGCACCTAATTTTACCACAAAAAAACTGGGAAAACTTATTGAGTCTAGTGGTACCCTCACTCGAGTATAAGCCGAGGGGGGCTTTTTCAGCATAAAAAATGTTCTGAAAAAGTAGGCTTATACTCGAGTATATATGGTAATTTCACACAGTAATTCCCCTTACACATTATGCCGCACATTAGTAATGTCCTTGTACACATAAGCAGTGCCCTTTACAAATTTACACCTATCAACATTCTGATGTCTGGAGTCAGGATTCTCATGAGACCCCAACACGCGTGCACCTGAAAAGGAGTTGTGGCCTTGGAAAAAGGGGGCATGGCTTCTTGGAATGAGGCCACACCCCTGTTTTGCCGCTGTGGAGGCATGGTCAGCACCCGATGGCAGCTGGATTGCCCCCTGTCCTTTTCTCTCCTGTGAATAGATGCTGTGACAGGGAGACTCCCAATTGCTTCCCATCACAGAACGCTGTTGCCCGCAGCGGGACAAAGGACAGTCACAAAAAATCATGACCACCCCACAAACATTGGGACAGATTGGGAGGTATGCATATTAAACCACACATTATTCCAACCCAATCCCCCCTGCACAGCACTCACCCAGCCTGGATTCCACCCTTTTTAAGTCCAATGTCTAGTCAGGCTCAACAGCCCTAGGACTAGTATCAGATCCAATGGTCAGCCACTTTAAAATAAGCACATTAACATCCTTTAACATTCAATGTAGACCATTTATTAATTTAAAAAAAAATTGCAATTCATTTCAATAATTAAACCAGACTGTTTGAATTGCAAAACAAATTTGGACTTCAAAAGATTAAAGCAATGGCTGGCTGTAGGGAGTCAGTCAGTACAAGCTCATTTTGCTGGACTTCACAACAGCCCATGGGAGGAGGAGCTACTGCAGCTGAACATGCATAACAGTTTTCCTCCATAGAAGGTGGCCATTTTTGTTACTGCCTGCCACTGCTCACACTGTCTCTGCTCCCTGCACTGGTGACTCATTTGTATCAGCTGCCTGCCCCTAGACATTCTAAATCCCCTAGACATTTGCCTACTGCCACTATGTCTAGGGCCGGCTCTAGTGTCGGACTGGGAGGGTAAAAGTCCACCAGGGGTCCAGTGTGTGACATTAAGGTGCAGGGGCGGGTCTGGCATGTGATGTCATGACGAGTCGGACGTCATGACGTCAGCCCGCCCACCCGCACGATTCCTCTTTTTGCTCCCAACCTGCAGCCGCTGGGTCAGTCAATAGTTGATGACTGCCTGGTGAGGATAACACACCGTCAACACACCTATGGGCGCTCTTCACACCGTCATTAGGGGCTCCGGCCCCTTAACCTGTAAACACCTTTATTGCATGAAATATGGTTTAAGAAACATACTGTGTTAAAATGTCAATGACCATACACAGGGCGTCATTTAGAGTTGATGGTAAGGCTGTGTTTTTTGCACGACTGCAATCCGGTCCAAACTTGAGTTGTTCCCGCAAAAAAAGCGACTCGCCGCTGGGCGAGGGGTCTGTGCGGCGAAAGCATTCACACAGTCTTTCGCTAGGACAGTGATAGAAAGAGGGCAGCTATGGGCGGAAGAAGGTGTCAGCTCACTGTTTATCACACTCACCCCATGTCCTGCGTTCTATCACACTGACGCACTACCTCACCCTGGGGCCAAATTTCTACCACACTCACACACTCCCTCACGTCCTGCGCTCTATCACACTCACGCACTCCCTCACCCTGTGGCTTGTGCTCTATCACACTGATGCACTACCTCACCCTGGGGCCTGCGCTCTATCACACTGACACACTTGCTGACCCCGTGGCCTAGGATATATAACACTGAAGCACTCCCTCACCCTGCAGTCTGTGCTCTATCACAATGACGCACTCCTTAATCCTGCAGCCTGTGCTCTATCACACTGACACACTCCCTCACCTTGTAACCTGTGCTCTATCACACTACTGCACTCCCTCACCCCATAGCCTGAGCTCTCTGACACTGACGCACTCACTCATCCTGCAGCCTGTGCTCTATCACACTGCTGCGCTCCCTCACCCTTCGGCCTGCGCTATATCACACCGACACACTACCTCACCCTGGGGCCTGTGTTTTATTACACTGACGCACTACCTCACCCTGTGCTCTATCACATTGATGCACTTCCTCACCCTGTGGCCTGCGTTCTATAACACTGACGCACTACCTCACCCTTCAGCCTGCGCTGTATCACACTGACACACTCTCTCACCCTGCAGCCTGCACTCTATCACACTGACACACTCCCTCACCCTGAAGCCTGCGCTATATCACACCGACACACTTCACCCTGGGGCCTGTGTTTTATCATACTGATGCACTACCTCTCCCTACGGCCTGCGCTCTATCACACTGACGCACGCCCTCACCCTGCAGCCTGTGCTCTATCACACTGATACACTCCCTCACCCAGTGCTCTATCACATTGATGCACTTCCTCACCCTGTGGCCTGCGTTCTATCACACTGATGCACTACCTCACCCTTCAGCCTACGCTGTATCACACTGACACACTCTCTCACCCTGCAACCTGCGCTCTATCACACTGACGCACTCTCTCACCCTGCAGCCTGCGCTGTATCACACTGACGCACTCTCTCACCCTGCAGCCTGCGCTCTATCACACTGACGTACTCCCTCACCCTGAAGCCTGCGTTCTATCACACTGAAGCACTACCTCACCCTACAGCCTGCGCTCTATCACACTGATGCACTCCCTCACCTTGCGTGCTGCGTTTTGTCACATTGACGCACTCCTTCACCCTGGGGCCTGCACTCTATCACACTGATGCACTACATCACCCGTACGGACCTGGAATACAGCAGCCTCTCTTCTCCCTCATGCTGAGAAAGAAGCAGCAGCAGCCACCTGTAGCTCCGCCCCCCAGTCGAATCCCCTCTAGCCCTGCCCCCATCGGGTCCCATGTAGCCCCACCCACCGAGCAGGGCAGCCTGGCTGTTGGCTAGCCATCTCATGGGGGAGAGCCATAGGTAGGACAGTAACAGTGACAGGGAAGGAGGGAGGCCATTGTTGCGCTGATAGGCTATTAGCCCCATCTGTCACTCTCTGTGAGTGAAAGATCTGGGCAAATATATAGGAGATTATATATTTTATAATATTGGATAACATTTTCACATATTTGAGTATCATGCCTTACTTTATACTTCACGGATTTCTTTTTCTCGAAGCAGGGCATTTTGGAGGATAGGGCTTTGCCTCTGCAAAATGCACTGATTCATACAGTAGGGCCACTAGGAGGAGGCAGGGCTAAATAATGTAGCCCCGCCCCCACAAATGGCACCACAATTGTCAGTAATTTCCTTTCCATTCTGCTCGCTTAACTAGATCTGCCTGCTCTTCCGGATGTGCAGGGACCTTCTGTAAAATCGTTAGTCTCTCACATCTTCTGAGAGAGTTTTGGAGCATACACACGGGACAATGGGAGATCTATGTCTAAACAATCTGACTAGATCGCTCTTAAATGAAGCATAGATCGCTCTGTATGTATCCACCCCTGGCGATGGCAAAAGGGGTCATGGGTTCATGGGATAGGCAGAGCAGCAGCAGGAATGGGGAGTCCCAACTGCCCCACCACCACCACCATGGTGCACTACCTGCACTGGGTGGGACGTGGAACAGTCCCCCAAAAAACGGGACTGTCCCGTGAAAATAGGGACATTTGGGATGTATGATGTTTAGATGTTGTGCTGTCCAAAAATATCTGAACAAAAAAGTCAGCCATTATTGTTTTCTAATGAACACATCCACATCTTTGTAAACATTGGTGCAACCCACAAAATGGCTGCCTGCATTTCGTGTACGCATACAACCAGGGCAGGCTCTACCATAAGGCAGCTTTAGACAGCTGTCTAGGGGCTCCAGAATCTGGGGGGCGCACCTCAATCTGCCCATCACAAAATGAAGGATGACTCTGAGAGAGACATCCTTGTTGAACTTCATGCAAACGGCAGGTGTTGAACTTCTAAGATGCCACCTCCACACTTTCCCCTGAGGTTCTGTAAAGTCGGTATTGGTGTGTGGGTGGTGGATGGAGCAGTAAGCTGAAGTTTTGCCAAGGGTGCATAAAAACCTTGCACGGGCCTCGCATTAACACATTTACGTGACTAAAATGGAAATCAACCATCGATTGCATAATCACAAAAAAAAAAATTTAAAACGGTTAACACATTGCATTTTCCTGAGCAGATCTCCTGAATCTTCAGTGATCTTGTCAACCATAATAAATTACGCTGAGCGCAGAATAAATGATGTAGAGGCAACAAAGGCATTCTGATATTTAATATCCTAAGGCCTCGAGCATCCTGACTGATATTCCCTGCTGAAACACATTTTTTCCATTCAGATGGACATTTTTTTGTACATTTTCAATAAGACTGACTTTATAAAACTGCCTCTGGCGGGTTTGACTGTTTTAACTCTTCAGTTCGGAAGGTAAAAAGCCTTCTTCATTTGTTTTACATTTCTTCAAATGAAATCTGATTATTAGCATATATGTTTGGACAAAAATCTTTTTCCTCAGAAGAGTGATAAACCACCAGCCAATCAGCTCCTACCTGCCATGTCACAGACTGTGTTTGAGAAATGTCAGACAGGAGCTGATTGGTTGTTTGTTTATCACTCTCCATTTTATCACTTTTGAAGCTTAGTGCTTCTGGCCCATAACATGTACACTTCTACAGTAAGGTCTGAAAGCAGCTGATACGTTATCTGCAGTGTATTTTCCAAGTTTTCCCTCATTATCAATGTCCTTGTGATTACAGACTGCGTAAGAACACAAACTGGCTTCCTGTGTGTGTTTGTTGAGGGCGTTCACTGAAGCTGAAGTGTATATGTTGGTCATTGGATCTGACCACAGTTTGGCCTCTATTACTTATATGTCAGGAAACTTCATTCTAGAAACTATTTCTGTATTAGGTGTATTACTATTATTATTTTAGTTTTGTGTAGTGCTAGTTTCTGGAACAGTGCAATGGATGGAGAGCTCAAGGGTACAAATTAGCCAAAACTACTATATAAAGAACAAGGCTGGGTCTATTACCTTGCCTGAAGACACACATGGTCTTGTGTCGATCATGTGTGTATTGACCATTATCATGTTGACCTTAACCACTGTTGATCTGTTATCTGTTGACCTTTTGTCTTTGTCAACCTAATGTTACGTCAACCATTTGACTGTCAACCTAAATACTGCTGTTCCTCTATAGCCCGCGTGAGTCCGAGAAGAGGTTGCCCCGGCTAAGCACTTTAGGACAAAGAGGCCTACAGCTACCATAAAGGAATCTGCAGATCAATCGCCTTCGACTTTGTAGCCCATAGGTTACAAAGGCTAAAGCTAAACTTTATGAAGCTTGCTAAATACATCCAGACTGCAGTCCTTGGGTGCCATCGCTCCAGGGAGGCACCCAGCAGAAGTGAATTCTCAGCAGCAGCACTGAAGTCAGTGATGCTGCTAGTGGTCATATCAGAGTTGCCTACGTTTAGAGGAGAAGGTCAGCAGCACTTCGGTGGACGGGGTCTGATGTAGACGTCATCAAGCCCCGCCCCCAGTACTGTAAATCCCACAATTTTCAGGTGTTGGAGGAGGAGTGGGGCTAAATTATGCAATTTGCCTATTTAGCCCCGCCTCTCCCCTCGAAATGCTGCAAATCGTCATAATTTACTGCTGCGTCCAGGGAGATTTGTGTGTCTGTGTGTGGTGGTGGTGGGGGGGGGGGGATAGTGCCGCTGGTATCTGGGAGGGTTACTCTCCTTTCCAGAAGGGTCGGGAGGGGGACCCGATTTTTGGGAGCTTCCCGGCCATTCCAGGAGGGTAGGCAACCCTGGGTCATGGTGGTATCTGCTGCAATTTAAAGGGCACTAGCTAAAATTTGGCCTGGGTACCAGAGAGGTCTTTGGCGTTGATAGGGGTCAGTGGTGTGCGATGGAGGTCAGTCCATGTGGCAGATAACCAGGCTTATTTGGTTTATCAAGCGGCAGATAACAGAATGCCAATAACACAGGATGACTGCAAGCATACTGGTACTCTGCGGCAGAGGCATGTCCTGTCACTATGGATGACAGACAGAAGGCGCGCCGAGTCACGGCACATGCAGCAGGCAGAAATCGCAGCAGAGGTGTGACATCATCAGCCCCCAGTATGTAAACAGATGGGAGACTGCACAGACGAAAAAGTCATTGCACCCAAAAAATGTGGTGCATACAAAAATAACATGCCACTTATTAAATAATGAATTTAAGGTGATTACAAAATATATATGATACCAGTTATAGGGGCAGATGTACAAATTCTTGGAAAGTGATCTACTGGAGAGAGAGATAAAATACCATCCAATCAGCTCCTTTCATTTCTCAAGCACAGCCTGCAACATGCCAGATAGGATCTGATTGGCTGATACTTTATCAATCTCCAAGGCTCAGTACATCTTTCCCTCACAGATAGCTTTGGATATTTTATTTTTGTAGTTCAATTCATTATTTGTGATTTTTGTAAACACGACTCTATCCAGTAGGATGACCATTGGGCTGGGGACGTGGAGGAGGTAGGGGGCTGTAAGCAAGCAGGGAAAGGATGACATAACACCAGCATATGCGGTTTCAATAGAAAAAGGAATTTCCGGAACAATGCAATTTGTCATTTCTTTTGAACGTAGTGATTAGTGTCACCTGCAAGGTGTGGGTAAGAGGCAAAACAAACTCGTCCTGACAGATTGATGTGAGCACTAAGGGCTATATCCCCAGGACAGAAAGAATGGAACAAATGACCAAGATGTAACGCAATGTGCAAACATTTTTTCCATTGTTAGCCATACGTCAGCCACATAAATATGTGACCAAGGCTGGTGATGGAACTAACCCCACACAATTATTTGTAGACTGAAATGTATGAAAACACCTCTGTTATTTCAGGTGTAATAAGCACACGGCAGATCAGAAGCAAAATGCTCTACTCTGGGGTTTTCCACTTCTTTGTTAGTGCTGTAATCGATGGGAAAATGACGGTGGTTCTGGATGCAAGTTGGAAGCATTGGGTCGCACATTGCGTGCAGGCCTACCATCAAAAATTGTGGGGCCCCCTCCCCCTTGTCGAACCCCCGGCGGGCCTGGTGAGACCTCCCGTGTCCGTAGCACTGGCCGTACTACTCAACCTCTACAGGTATATATTGTGTCAAGTGAAATGACAAATTATACTTGATAGACTCCAGTCCTGGGCCCGCTTTCTGTCTGGGCCCAGGACTTGAGTCCCCACAGTCCCCCCTCTAATGGCTGCCCTGCCTGTATGCAGGGTGTACTCATCTCCGAAGCTGCACCGTCCTTAAGCCTGGTTTCATACTGTAGATGTTATTATTAACAGTCACAATTGCGCCAGCCCTATACTAATCGTGAGAGATGCATCTGAAAACAGGAATATATCTGCTGACATAAAACACTACATAGACCACAAAGCCGCCAACATGTTGTCACAGAACTTTGTGTTACGGGCAGATGCAAGGTGACAAGGTTGCATATGCCCAGCAGTCCTTAAGCCTCCTGCTAGTGAAAGCTTCACCTATAGCAGCTGCCTTTCCTGGATGAATTAGGTCCACCCATTGCTAAGATGCCCCCAGATCTTCGACGGATAAGGCTGCTATGGGAGGCTGGGCAAGGCAAGTAGACAACAGATGGGGACAGATTGAGAAGCAATACCAGTTACTGACAGACAGTGGCGTAGCTATAGCTCCGCAGCCCCCGCGGTGGCGGGGAGGCGCAGAGAACATGTGGGCTCCGGGGGCTGCGGGGCTATAGTTACCACTTACCCGCTGCTGTCCTCTGGTGCCCTGCCGTCACGGTCCCGTCTCTCCCAGCGCCGGCTCCTGCTGCTATAATGAAAACTGACACTTAGAAATGGCTGCCCCCATACTGCAGACAGTTTTCGGTACTTGTTTCCTATCTGGGCGCCCACGATCAAAATCGCGGTGATCGGGGGTAAAAATCGCGGTGATCGCGGTCATCGCGGGCATCGCGGGTAAAATTGGATGGTCGCGATGCCCGCGATGCCCGCGATGACCGCGATTTTCCCATAGGGAACAATGTTAAAAAGGCTGATTGACCGCGATTTCACTGTTAAATGGCTCAATTGACCCGATTTGGCCATATTAACCCTGAATTAGGCCCAATTAACCCTTAAATGTCCCCCCCAATTTTTGACGCCACCCCACGATCGACGCCAACCCGAAGCGTGGCGAGCGCAGCGAGCCCGCGAGGGGCGGCGGTACGCGTCCTCCGACCTTTTCATGCCCTACTATCCACTAGGGCGTGGTGTGAGAATATAATAGTGTGGCGAGCGCAGCGAGCCACCGAGCCCGAAGCGTGGCGAGCGCAGCGAGCCCCGCGAGGGGACGCGGATACCTTCACTGTGAAGGCCGCGAGGGGACGCGCATAATTGTGAAGGTATCCGCGTCCCCTCGCGGGGCTCGCTGCGCTCGCCACGCTTCGGGCTCGGTGGCTCGCTGCGCTCGCCACACTATTATATTCTCACACCACGCCCTAGTGGATAGTAGGGCATGAAAAGGTCGGAGGACGCGTACCGCCGCCCCTCGCGGGCTCGCTGCGCTCGCCACGCTTCGGGTTGGCGTCGATCGTGGGGTGGCGTCAAAAATTGGGGGGGGACATTTAAGGGTTAATGGGCTCTGTGGCCCATTTAACATTGATTCCTATGGCCAAATCGGGTGGATTGAGGCATTTAACAGTAAAATCGGGTCCATCGCGGCTTTTAACATTGATTCCTATGGGAAATCGTGAGCATCGCGTCGCGGGCATCGCGGGTACATTTATGGCCGGCCGCGACGCGACCGACGCGATTTTTCAGGTTTAACATGGTTTTCAATGGGAAAATCGCGGGCATCGCGTCGGTCGCGTCGCGGGCAGGCATAAATGTACCCGCGATGCCCGCGACGGGCGCCCAGATAGGAAACAAGTACCCAGT
The DNA here is from genome assembly GCF_055691185.1 of Crinia signifera. Taxonomy (NCBI): domain Eukaryota; kingdom Metazoa; phylum Chordata; class Amphibia; order Anura; family Myobatrachidae; genus Crinia; species Crinia signifera. The sequence goes on from NC_139224.1 coordinate 26,456,584, forward strand.
TTTCATTATAGCAGCAGGAGCCGACGCCGGGAGAGACAGGACCGTGACCGCAGATGCGGCTTGCAGGTACACCGAGGGGGGGGGGGGGGGGCGAAAATTAGGTAGTTACGCAACTGCAAACAGACTTTCTGGACAGGACTGTGGAGCAGCACTGGTTTAGGCGGGCAGACAGAGAAACAGGGATAGACTGCTGAGCAGCACTGGTACAGACACACTGACAAGCAGGACCGGAATGCAGAGACATTCGCTAATAGCGAAACAGTACCGGTAACATTCGGCAAACATAATACAGGATACGCACAGCGCAATAGAGGCTAATAGCAACACAGACGAACCAACAACGGGACCGGACTGTGGAGCAGTTTCCTTTACAGACAGGACACGGGTATAATAACAGGATACAAACAGAAGCTCTAATTGAGCAAATATAGGCTGGAGTACAAAGGATAGTGCACGGTATCGGGATTGCAGGGTAACAGCAAGCTCTGAGAATAAGCTAGCACTGTGTATGCAGGGCTTGACAGGGTATAACTAGACATGGGTCATGGGCAGCTGGGTAATATAGGGAACAATTCCCAATCAGGGTGTCCAGGAAAGGGCAAGCCTCCTGATGCACAGATTCACTGCAGCTGGGCAGCCAGACACAAGGTAATGAGCTGATTATGGAGCAGCTGAAGTCGTATAGAAGTCAGGCTGCTAGAGTGCAGTTACACAGACCAACCACAGGCGGCTAGTAACACTTTACCAGTTTGGGATTTTTCTTCTGATGGAATTGTCTCTCCCTCTCTTTCTCTCTCTTCTTAATATGCCTTTCCCCTCTTGCTCCTATCAAACACTTTTACTTTTTCTCCCATTCTCTCTTCCTTTCTCACACATTCCTCCATCTTTCTCTCCTCTACATGCCCCTTTGCTTTACATCTTTATCCCCTATGCAAGTCTCCAAGGGCACACACAGTGAAGACCTGCACATGAACATAAGTGATTATGTGCATGCACAGGCCTTCAACATCGGTCCCCGTTGTGAATTTGCAGGGGACTTAAACCAGGTACAGCTATTGGAACACATCCATCCCTTTTTTCTGTTATCTTTGTCCATTTTTTCCTTTGTACCTGCTGTTGTGTATGACCTTTTTGGAATAAAAAGCTTCGGTACTTGTGTAGTTTCGCGGCGCCAGCATGGCGCCGTGCTACTTCCGGGTTCTATGCTCGCCACAAACTATGTTAAAAAAAGTAACTTAACTCCATGCCAATATGGATAGTTCATACCTCCACTATCCATGTTGGCATGGAGTTGATTTTAAATAGCGTGGCGAGCGTAGCGAGCCACCGAGCCCCGCAAGGGCACTCAGACGCACGGCGCCATACTGGCGCCGTGAAACTACACAAGTACCAAAGCTCCTTTTTGGAAAAAATACTGCTTCCCTTGACTGGCCTGGAAACTATTTCTTGCTGTTGGAAAGGACACTCCAGAAAGATACCTTTCAGTGCACATAGGGCACAGCTGGCAGGTGAGATCTTGACTATATATGGAATGAATGATTGAAGTATTGAAAAGACAAAGATACCTTTATAGGCCTATAGGGCCTCCTAGAGAGGTCAGTTACATTTATTCAGTTGGTTTAGAGAAGAAACTGAAGATCAGTGCAGAATCGTGGGAGGAACTACATCTTTATTAAATACTCATTAGAATAAGAAAGCACCGTGAAATTACCCACATTTTGTGTATAATTGTTGTATTTTGGAGGGTTTTTGGTAACTCTCAGGGTAGTTTCTGTGCTGCAGTCTTTAAAGGTGCAGTAATATCTCCATATCTCTTCCTTCTTGTGACCTAATGAACCACAATATGTACTTAGCGACAACTTGCCGGTGCCGGCTGCAAAGAGCGACGGCACACGGGGAGTTGGGCTATGCTGCAGAGTCTCTTGCTAGTCGTCCTTCAGGAGACATTATGCAGTCACACTGAACAATATTTCGATGTTGTCCTTCCGCTCAGTGCGTATCCAGCTTAACAAAGGTGTTTTTAAAAAATTGTAAATTTCACGGCCACAGAAATGTAGGAATTTCAACCCCCTTCTTTAAAACAAGAATCAAACACAAAAGTTTTTCTTAACAAAGAAAACTGTCACAGTCTTTGCCTGTTACATTTCCCAAATGCCATGATCAAAAACTGTTTCTTCTGCTTCTGAAATGCTAACGCCCTTGTATAGGGCCTCTAGTGATGCAAACAAGAGAAAAAAACGTAGGCATTCTGTCAAAACTGTACAAATTGCATCATTTTCCCCAAGCCCTCCAGTGCTGCAGGTGTGGATCCGACAACCACAGAGGCACGTTATTAATGAGGTAACGAGAAAAAAGAACGAGCAAACATCTAGCAAGTGGCTCCTGCAGATAACTGTACTGTGTTTTTATTCGCAGCTTCAACCGGGGTTACCGCCGGCTGCCTAGAAATCACCTAATAGGAGCAAAAATACCACCAAGGAAAAAAATCCATTTGGAAGACATTATCCGTAATTATTAAACAATTACTCAGATAATCTCACCGCACGTCGAAAAGATTTTGATTGCCTAAAAATGCTTCCATTGAAAAGAAATAAGGAAAAACAATATTAAGCTTTCTAGTTTATCTCTCTGTTTATGGAAAATGTCTATTTTTAAACTGTCAAAATGGAATTTGGATCTCGGCTGATACGTCTGTGGAGAGTAAAAAAGATGGAAAGAAAGAAAATAACCCGCCAGTCTCTTGTCCTAATTAAAATGGGGTTGTTTTTACATTTGGAGAGTTTTTGTGATGAGAGATTTAAAGGGGGGAAAAAAATGTGGAACAACTTAAGTGCAATTTGTCTCCAGAAGAAGTTCCATTGAAGTTACAAATCTCATCGAGAGATTACAGAACAATTTTGAGAGTTAGTATAAATGTATTTATTTGTAGACAATCTATTGACACCCTCAGGTTTAAAGCCGTTTCCACCATCCAAGGACACTCTGGCTTACTTCTATGCGCTTGAACTGTATTTTTGTTACATATGGTAATATTACACTTCTGAATCCTAGACAGGGAACACACCAGAACAGGGTCGTATCCCCGGGCAATGGAATTAGCCAACTACCTAAAGATAAAAGAACATGGCTAAAACATAGAAGACAACTGCAAAAAACCCAAATTTATCTGGACTTGAACAGTATTTTGAAATGTCCAAAAACACTTTTTTTATTTTTTTTGATCACTTAATTCTTCATTTATTTATTCCAACATTTACCTGACGTATGGTTTTCAGAGGTTCTTAGGAGACCAGGGAAACCCAAATTAAAAAGCCCCACACCCCTTCTTTTTTAAGAAAAATAAAAATATTAAAATGCATTTAAAATGTATCTTAAATTCATTTGAATTCTTAACTTTATTCAAATTTCAGGAATAAAGTTCCGATTAGTGAATTATTGGAAAATAAATTATTAGAAGTGCTTTGCTAGCTTAGGCGCTAGGTTCGAACTTGTATTAATTGGATGCGGTCATTTGGTCTACAGCATAATGGCCGACAGTCATTAGGTCGAGACCATTAGGTCGACATGAGAAAAGGTCAACATTGGTCTAGTTCGACATGGTTCTAGGTCGAAATGTCATTAGTTCGACAGGTCGTTAGTTCGACAGGCCATTAGTTCGACAATGTTTAGGTCGACAGTCAAAAGGTCGACATGGGGTTTTTCACTGTTTTTTGAGCCGACATGTGCTGACAGGCAGTATTTCATGCCCTACCATCCACTAGGGTGTAGTGGGAGAATAAAATGATGTGCCGAGCGCACGGAGGCACCATGCCCGATGCATCGCGAGTGCAGCGAGAGATGCGAGTGGATGCGGTGCACTTGAAACTGTGTCCAAGTCGACTGTGTTGACATTCAGGTAAAAAAAACTGTGAAAACCCCCATATCGACCGTTTTGACTGTCGACATAGACATTGTCGAACTAATGACCTTTCAACCTAGAACCATGTCCACCCTTTCCCATGTCGACCTAGACCCATGTTGACCTAATGGTGTCGACCTAATGACTGTCGACCATCATGCTGTATCAAAAACAAAAGTTGGAACACAGAAACAATAAGTCTGAAAATGTTGAGCCCCGCCAGTCAGAGGCCTGTGGAAATGTCCCCGTTAGAATCCTCCCAGGAAAGCTTCAGAGCAACCAAGCTGTACTGTATCTTTTTTTGGCATCCCGATGATACTGTATGTGGACTTTAATTAGCTCAACAGTGGTCGACACACATCAGTTTGAAAGGTACAAAAGTTCGATTATTTCTCAGCTGGCCATACACTTGTTTGATTTCGCCACTTTTCACCCGATTCCGACGGATCGCGTGAAGAAATTGTGTGAAAAGAGGCCAAATCGGATGTGTTTGACATATGATCCGATTTGATGTGCGGTTCCGTGCGCATCAGGCCGGGATCTGAGTATATTTTTTTGTCCCGAATGTCAACATGGACACCGTAAAAGTGTACCGCATCCCCACGCAGTTTCAGGCACAATGCCTCACTGTGCTCAGCACACTAAAGATGGAGCCGGTCTTATCTTTGCAGGGGCTGGCGTTTCTATCGCCAGCCGTCGCCAGCCATAGGAAGGGGACACGTGCGCACCAGATGCTCGCGTGCCCCGTTCTGACGGAGTTCCCCCCCGGGTCCCTGCCGCCTTGTTCCGATGCCTACCACCACCTCCCCACACCCCCTTACCCTGCCCATCTCCCTGAAGCGTCACCCAGCCACCGAGAGACTGGGTCCCAGGCGGATGAGTCCCTCTCTGCCGGCTCTCGCCAGCGGGGACATTCTAGCGAGAGCTGGGCAAAGAAGAGAGGGGCTCTATCTGTGTTTTATTCTCCCAGGTAGGGCCTGAAATACCGCCTCTCGGCACATGTCGGCTCAAAAAAAATGTGAAAAATTCATGTTGATCTTTGACAATCTTCCCATTGTCACCCTAATGCTTGTGTTGACCCTCCAATCCTCTCGACCATAGCCATGTCAACTTATTTCGGGTGTCGAATTAAGCCTTGCCAACCTTCAGTGTTTGACCTAATGCATGTCGACCACAATAGGGTCAACCTACTGAACGTTTCCCTATTTTTGTCTCTAAAGACAGCAGGAAACAGATAACATCAGTAAATTGCAAATCATTGCGTTATCCGGAATGTTTTTGATTTCTATTTTTTTTTTTTCATTTTGTTTTGATTTACTATATTATGTACCAGCCGTCCTGTTAAAGTTGTAATACTTCACCCACCCCTGGCACAAATGCTGAAATTCTGACATTGCCAACATACAACACAGTTGTGGCATTTACACGACATACACAGAGATATTGCTGCCGCAGGACAGAATACGACGTGTCACATTTTTGTGAGACTTGTCCTGCAGCTCTTTGCTAATATGTCTTATCTTGACACGATATAAAACTACATACAAACGTGTCCTATATTTTCAACAAGAAACATGTATAGATAGATCCATATAATATTTACTACGGCGGGGGTTTTTAGAAGTGGAGATGTTGCCCCGTAAAAAACAATAAATAATATATCTCTTTGAGTGTATTGGTTCTATAATGAGTAACAATCTTTCGAAGCACATGCAACTTGATCTGTAGTTTTTAATGATATAAGATGCTAACCTTCCCCACCACACAGCTTCTCCCCACGCTTCCCAAGCAGTGCACAGCTCTGCAGGAGAGGGGGGGGGGGTTGTTATTCTGTAAAGACCTACTACGTACTACACTTGTGCAAAGTTGTGCAGGGGGTTACTGGTGCAAGGGGGTTACTTTGTTTTTTGCCGGGGGTTTGTTAAGGAGAGTTGGTTTGTGCACGGGGTTTGTTCAGGGGTTTGTGGTGTGCAGGACTTTTGCTTTGTGCACAGGGTTTGTGCAGGGGGTTTGCTGCTTTGTGCAGGCTGTGTCAGTGTACTTGTCGTGTTAGGCAGGCTGTGTCAGTCAGTGTGCAGAGGGCAGTGGCTGTCAGTCAGTGTAGTGGGGTACAGTACACAGGCAGGCTGTCAGTCAGCTTTTCATTTTTTTACATTGTGGTGTGTGTGGTGTGCTGCACTGCACCCCAATACACCATACTGATACTGTCAGAAGTTACGTGTGTGATTGTTCTGCCTCCACGCAGTCTTCGACAAGCTGCGCATAAAAAAACAAAACAATTTTGCTCTTCTTTATTGTTTGTGTGTACTGCACCCCAATACACCATACTGATACTGTCAGACGTTCCGTGTGCTAATAACCAGCCAGCTTGCTGCAAACCTTGGTCTAAATTGAAAGAAAACTACATTGTGAGCTGTAAAGTGGTCAAAATTGTCTGGAAAGGACTGGAAATTAATGTTATTGAGGTTAATATTACTCTAGGGACAAAAACCCCCCAGAAATGATGTGATTTGCGCGTTTTTTTACCATCTTCGAAAAAAAATCCAAAGCCTTTCACCACCGCTTGACAAAGCCAAATCCAAATCCCAGCGACGAATCCATATCCAAATCTTCGGCCCCGGCGCCCATCTCTAATTTAAATGTATGAAGACAGTAATGTTCATCATGGGTAGCGTACACACTGCACGTTAGCTCCTACTCGTTAGTGATATCTTGATTTGCATGTACAGACGACAAATGAGCGCACATCGCTAGCAATCTAGCGATATAGTGCACACACACACGGATCGATTTTAAAAATGTGTTGTAAAGAATGGCCGTTATTGTAAAACAATGTACATGCCGTCTAGTGTGTCCCCAGCTTAAAAAGTCCATAAGACTGACCTCTATCTATGGATTATATTGGCACCAATAAATTGGGGAACTGATGCTCTCTTCCCCGTTGTAGTAGCAGGAAGGGGCAGTCTATCTCACCAAATGTCTGGTTTGCAGTAGACCAAGATGGTTTGTTGGTAGGAAACCAATTTGCAATCAATTATGTTTGGTTTCTAAACGTGATCTGCGGTATTTTCCATCCCACACACATGGGAAGTGCATTTTTAGTGCTGTATTAGTATGTAGGTTCATAAATGGCTGTAAATCATCCATGAGGCATTGTTCTTTCTGCAAACAGAAGAAAGATTTCAGAACACTAAGGATCACTGATCCCTATGAGGAAAGCACTGACGTTTGTCGGTAAGTAACACCAGATGACCATCCATAGTCCCTGCATTATATCGGGATACCTGTATTCCCAGGTCACGCCTTCCTCCTAAGTGGGGGGTTGTATCAAACCTTCTAAAGAGGACCGCTGGAGAAGTTGCCCGTAGAAACCATTCAGCATTTTGCTATTGTTTTATAGACAGGCATGTCCAACGTTGGCCATCCAGATGTTGTGAAACTACACATCCCAGCATGCTTTGCCACAGTTTTGCTATTAGAGAATGCTAAAACTATTGCAAAGCATGCTGGGATGTGTAGTTTCACAACATCTGGAGGGCCAACGTTGGACATGCCTGGTGTACTTGAAAAACGAAGCTGATCGATTGTTATATACTCCCACAAAACGCTGTGGTGCGCCTATAAACGATGGCTGGCTGTCAATCATCTTGCGACCAGCCATCGATGGCCTCTTTCGCAGGGGGATCTCGTGCATGCGCACAGCGTACCGTGCGCATTCGCGGCCTATCGGTAATTGACACGGCTGCAAATAGGTCTGAATTGGGCCCATATATCATATAAAAAATCATCAAAATCTGGTTATTTTTCTTTTTTTCCTATACCTATAACTTTACTGTTAACTCAAATGTAAACCATAACTTGTACCATCATTTTGGGTGGAACTACATACAAAACAACCAAACAAACAACAACAACACAATCATAATAAAAAACACTCCCAGGTCTAATCTGGAATCTTACATCAGTTCATCCATTTAATTAAGACCAGATGACTTCAGTCAAATTGGAATTATATACAGAAACAGACAGTTATGTCCAAATATGAAATTGATCTTCATGAGTAACACAATTATGTGCCTGATTCTGAGTGAGATGCAGCAGCCATGTCGGACTATGCACGGATCCAGATGTATCAAGCTCAAAAGTGATAAAGCGAAAAACAACTATCCAATCAGCCCCAAACTGTCATTTTTAACCCCATCTGTAACATGACAGTATGGAGCTGATTGGCTGGATGTTTATCACTCTCCATGTTTATCATTTTTGAAGCTTTATACATCTGGCCAGAGACGGACTGGGCGTCCGAATCAGCCCAGGCATTTGTGCACGTGCGCGCTGAAGTCAAACGCGTGCATATGTCGGGCATGCGCACGTACACACCGGGCATGCGTGTGCTGTTGATCCCAGCGTGCAGGAGAGAGGGGCATAGTGATTCCATTTCTCCTTGAACCGATTGGTGCCGGGCCCACCGTGAGTCAAGCGGCTCTCTCTGTGCGTTAATAGGGAGGAGGTGCTTCCACTCTGATTGCACAAATGGCCCCTCTGGAATTTTCCAGAAGGGCCAGATGGACAGTCCTGCCCTGCATCTGGCCTACAGTCTTAGAAACGGGCGTGGCAGCGAGGTGGCACAGAGATTATCCGATTTACGGGCCTGCTAAGGGATTGTCGTGGGCATGTAGGGGTTAGCGGTTTCATACAGAGATATATAATCGGGATGCAGTCAAAATCCAGACGGTCAAAATCCAGAATGGGTCATAATACCGACAAGGACAAAATCCAGACAAGGTCAAAATCCCGACATTTAAAATCCTGACATTTAAAATCCCGACAAGGTCAAAATACCGACATATAGAATGTACAGGTGAAACAGTCAACATGACTTTCGGTCGACAGGTCACGAGGTCGACATGGGTTTTCTCACTGTTTTTTGACCTGACATGTGCCTACAGGCGGTATTTCATGCCCTACCATCCACTAGGGCGTGGTGGGAGAATAAAACAGTGTGCCCTCGCGGGCTGCGGTTCACTTTCAACTGTGTCCATGTCGACTGTGTCGACATTCGGGTCAAAAAACAGAGAAAAAACCCATGTCGACCCCGCGACCTGTCGACCGAAAGTCATGTTGACTGTTTCAACTGTACATTCTATATGTCGGTATTTTGACCTTGTTGGGATTTTAAATGTCGGGATTTTGTCCTTGTCTGGATTTTAAATGTCGGGATTTTGACCTTATCGGGATTTTGTCCTTGTCGGTATTATGACCCATTCGGGATTTTGACCCTGTTGGGATTTCATACCGAATCCATATAATCAATCACGGGGGGGGGGGGGGGGGGGGGGGCACACAAAGGAGGAAAAAATTTAAAGTATTTATTTTTAATAATTAACATGATTGGCTGTTTCAGATTTACGACATCTCACAACAACACAGACATTACACTGCAGTTATAGGTAATGGGTATTTATTATGATAGAAAGAAAAATATCTGTATTGACGAACTTAAATACCAATTCCCCTTTGATCCTGAAACAGAACGTTTCCAGCCATGAATGTACTAGAGGGGTTAAGTGCTCGGTTCCCCAAACGCCCAGTCATTATTTATAGAGCAGAGGTTCCCAGCACTTAAGTTTTACACTTGCAGCAGGTGCATGGCCTGGCCGGAAGCAGCCAATTACAGAGACCATTTGCTAAATTGGCCAACAACAGCCTTTCGGATCACCTTTTGTTCCGCAGAGTTGTAGCTATTGAGTCGCTGCATTCTTTCACATTAAAAACTGAAGGGATTAACCTAACTAAGGAAGTTCCAGGAGAGCAGGACACAGGTTAATATTTCGTTTTATTATATTTATAGTGGGACAAGTGGACGCTGTGATTACCACCAGACCTCTGAATGAAGACACAATGGTAAAAGTCAAGTGCTTCCGATATCCAAAGCACAGTAGTACAGGGACATCTTAACAACATTATGGGCCCCCGGGCAAAACAGTACAGTGGGGCCCCTACCTGCACAACCACTCCCCCTTTTCACAGCTTTTGCTGCCCTTTACTTACGTCTATTGTCTTCTCTTCTGAATTCTTCTCTTCTGTCTTCTGTCTTGTCCATCCAGGCGGTGGCTCCTCTCTCTGCGCTCCTCATTGATAAAGTCAGGCGTGATAACGTCCTGTCCGACATTCAGTGCAACCACTAGAGGATGAGGATTGGGTGAGGAGGGGGTACTGCCAATGCTGACCAGTGCTAACGTTATTGACGTACGAAATATTTTCTTTTTTATTCTTTCTGCCTTAGGCTGCTCTGAGCTATGCTTGTGGGGCCCCACTGCGAGTAGCCCACCAAGCCCAGTGGAAAAGATAGCCCTGCCATAGTAGTTCCCTTGTTCATTTTGTGAACCTTAGTACATGGTTGTTGACTTTCTGGCTGCCCTCTCTGGGAAAGCTGGGGGAGAGTCTGGTGGGTGTGGATAGGGGATGGGACTCACTCGGTACATTCCGAGAGGTTAGACTTGTTAGGCCTTAGTAATGCCCTATTTTTTTTTTCTGAACCATAGTAGTGCCCTAGTTCATATGATGTCACATTGTAGGGCTGCCAGTACACATTATGCAATGCAGTGCCCCCAATTCACATCATACACATCACCCGCAACTCTTATTATTTACTTAATTCAGATCCCAACACAAGATGCACAAAGTTCTGATTAATACTACTGTGCTGAGGTCTGCTGCCATCCGTGGGGTGAGGAGGGAGCGGCGACAGTCCCCTTTTCCAAAAACGAAGGTGCTGCCTCAGTGTAAGGGGAGGGAAGTTGACAGGGATCTCCACTTATATTACACCTTTATATTGCGCAGTTTTGTACACTGCATATTTGTCATTCAAGTTGAACCATCTTGGACCTTGCACAATTGGCAGAAAGCATGTAGCCTACACAAGGCATTTCCAAAACCTCACAAATAGACCATTTCTAAAAGAGACACTGAATGCAGCCCTTTGTGTGCACTACTAGCCATGTCAGTGCCAGGGCCGGGAAAAAGAAATCTTGTGGCATAGTACACTAATATATCTGCGGCCCATGTGGACACCTCAGGACCAGGCTTCAGGTGGCCAAGCCCTGGGTCCGTACGACTATGGATGGCCATCAACCATCGATGATTCTAAATCATCGATGGTTCATGGCCGATGTCGAATACTTTTGCTATCGATGGGGGAGAACCAGATGGTGTCCCTGCATCGATGTAATAGCAGAACGATGTTTTGCCTTTTTTTTTCAAAGTACCAGGAAACGGAGCATAGCTCCGCCCTCCAACATACTCAAAGCCCCCCCGTATTTTGATTGGCCAACAGGCTAATCAAACACAATGGATGACCATCGATATGTAAAAATATCGATGGTCATCCATTGCATAGTTTAGCACTATCGATGGACAGTTGCAGAATTGCCATCGATGGCAACCATAGATGGCAATGGCAACGATAGCAATCCCTACTTATGACCACCTGAACCTGTGTTGAGTCATTGTTTTGCACATGACCCTGTTTTGCATGCAACCAGATCATCTGGCCCCTCTGAACCATGGGGCTTTTTTCTGGTATCCCCGTCGTCAGGGCTGAAACTAGGATTTTCGTCTGGGGTAAGGCAGTATTTGGTTCTGCTCCGTCTCTCCCCTCGCTGCATGTAGGTATGGGTATCACATCCAGCACCTGGGGTATAAAACCCCTACCCCCCACCCCCAGCCCAGCTACAACCCTGTCGCCATGCTTGGTCACTGCCCAGGAATACCCATCACTTTTCTGACATGTGTTTGATATAATTTGTCCCAATCGCAGTGGCCCCTCTGTGTGTACACTGTGTAACGCATGCACCGAGGTGGTTTTCCGAACATTTTCTCTATGCCCGATTGCAAATAATCACTCAAAACACTATGTAGACAAGTGGACAGCCGCAGCTTGTCCTTTCACTCCCTCTCTTTTTCACGCCTCCCGGTGGCCACGTCCCTCCATTTTACCGGGGCCTGGCCAACCTGTCAGCACCCCTGACTGTAGGTACTGTCCACTCTGGCACCAGATGTTCTCCTGGCAATCGCCAACCTCAAACATATCCAACTGATCTGATTCATCGCTCCATAACACTCGCCGCCATTGTACCACAATCAAGTTTTGACACCATCGTAAGTGCTGGCTGCATTCTTCTTTTTGAATAGAGGTTTCCTGGCAGCTGCTCTAAATGGCCAAATTAGTGGCCATTTGGAACTGGCATGCATTGGGCGACCCCTGTTCTTTTGCAGCTCACTGGTTTGCACTCTCTGGTCCCTGGGTTGCCGTTTCAGGGGTCTTCCAGGGTGAGGTACATTCCTGCAATGACCGTTCTTCTTCCACGCATTCATGACAAAAGGCACAATGGCTTCAAGGCCCTTCCTAACTTCAGCAATGCTTCTCACACTCATAACACCAATGGAGCAGACTACGGTGATGCCCTCGTACAAACACATGTGCCTCATTAGCACGACATATTGCTTGGGGGGGGGGGGGGGTATCACTTTTCAGGGAGAGTTGGCAAGTATACTGAACAATACTGGTACCATACGTGAAATGCGGAGGGATACACTATTTCAGAATATTGTCAAGCCATAAGGGCATAATGCTTCATTCTTTTGCATAAGGATATTTAGCATTAAAGGAATTCCAGGTGGTTTAATAATGTGGATAAAAAGCATCTGCTCTCCACTCAGGGACGTCCTTGTAAATCCTCACTAGAAAACCAATACAGCTTAGCACCGATTCAAACCTAACAGCTGATGTGACATTCCCAATATTCAACACTTGAAAATACCATAGACCCTGGAATCACCAGCACAGATTGGACATTAATGTTTTAGTACCAGCAGGGCCAAATCCTGTTATAGCCAATCTGACTTTGTAGCCGATTCAGAACTGTTTGGTCAGGTCTGACGAATTAGGCCCCGTCTCCGAGTTTTCACCGGGGCGTGTACGCAAATTGAATGACAGGCAGGGGGCGGTCTCTGGGGTCTGGCAAGCGTTTCAAGGGTGTGCCCACAAAAAGGGTGGGTGCGCTCATGGAAACTCTGGGACGACCCCAGCAAACGCACGCATGGCCCTGCCTGCTTGGGGCGGGAGGATGACATCACATGACCCCGAATTGGTTGGGAAGTGTCCATCAGAAACTTAGTATAGGCTTACTTTACTTTACTAACAAAGGAGAAATCGTTAGATGGTAACTATCCAATGATTTCTCCTTTGTGCGGCCGCTCACATCATAGCGCGGGGATTCAGGTGGCTGGAGGTGTGCGTTCGGCGGGGCAGGGTTTACCTGCTCGCTATGCAGAGAATATATTCAGGTATTGGTCAGTCACAATGGCTGGACGGTTATCTCTCTTTATCTCTTTTTAAGGCTGAAGCTGTGTGCACACGGGGGCGATAGGGGCTGAAATCACTGGAAATATGGTCGCAGGCGCTTATATTGCCAGTGATGGGAGTGTGCCCCGGCGATAAATCGCTGGGTGCGCGCTCCCGTTTTCAGGCCCATTCTAACCAGCTGATTACCTCTGCGGCTCCCCTGGCAGAGGTTCCTTCTCATCAGCAATCATCTCTGGTCGCTGATGAAAAGGAGACACTGAGCAATATATCTCCCCCGTGTGTACGGGGCTTTAATACATCTGCCCCTGGGTTTGAAAAATTACAGATAAAAGCTGATTGGCTGGCTGTTCATCACTCTGCACTTTGGACCTTGTTCAGGTCCATTCGCCACTGCGGGCGGAGGGCTGCATCTGATGGACTTGCAAGGCTGCGAATTTTGCAGCCTTGTGAGTCAATCAACATAAGTCCCTAGATGTATCAAGCTGATAAACTAGGGAGAGTGACAAACAACCAGCCAATCAGCTCCCGTGTTACAGGCTGGGTTTGAAAAAAAATATTTTTGAAGCTTGATGCATCTGGCCCTAAGTGAGCCCATGGAAATCTGCATTGTCGCGCTCACCCATTAGCAAACCAGGCAGGTGTCCTGTAATTCTCAGACCCTGACAGCCAATCCCCCCACTCATTCATTAGCACAGGTGTCACAATTCACTCTCATGTCAATCACTAATCAGTTTCCTTGTATTCCACAAGGCTGTGATATAATGCTTCACTATGTCTCCTCCATTCTGCTCGTGTATGGGAACAATGATGTGCTCTTAAGCTATACAGTAATGACTTCATGTAATTCCTGTAAGCACACAGTAGAGTACAGAACCTTCCCTCTGACACCATCTGATTGGTGGCGAGCGGACGCGGATACCTTCACAGGTATCCGCGTCCCCTCGCGGGCTTCACAGGTATCCGCGTCCCCTCGCGGGCTTCACAGGTATCCGCGTCCCCTCGCAGGCTTCACAGGTATCCGCGTCCCCTCGCGGGCTTCACAGGTATCCACGTCCCCTCGCGGGGCTCGCCACGCTTAGGGCTCAGTGGCTCGCTGCGCTCGCCACACTTTCTATTCTCAACTCCACGCCGACGTGGATAGTGGAGGTATGAAAAGGTCGGAGGATGCGTACCGCCGCCCCTCGCGGGCTCGCTGTGCTCGCCACGCTTCGGGTTGACGTTGATCGTGGGGTGACGTTAACAATTGGGGGGACCATTTCACACTTCAGGGTGGCTATTTGGGGGTCTGTGGGACATTTAACATTGTTCCCTATGTAAAATCGGGTCAATTGGCCCATTTAACATTGTTCCCTATGTAAAATCGGGTCAATTGGCCCATTTAACATTGTTCCCTATGTAATATCGGTAATCGCGTCGGTCGCATCGCGTCGGTCGCATCGCATGCGATTTTTTGTCCGCATGCTATGCGACCGACACGATTTACATTTTACCATGCATTTCTATGTAAAATCGCGGGCATCGGTCGCATCACATGCCCGCCGTTCTAGGAAACAAGTACCGATGTATCAAGGAGTGGAAAAGTTGTCAAGTGGGGAAGTTACCATAGCCAATCAGCTTTGAGGTAGCATTTATCGAGTGCAGTGTATAAAACAATGGGCCTAATTCTTGTTGGCTCTGTAAGCAGCAAAAACCGCTGCTTACCAAGCGCTGTAACGCCACCTCGCTGAACAGGATACGGTCACTAGGTCTACTAGCATTAGGTCGACAGGAATTAGGTCGACATGCATGAAGTTACATGAGTTAGGTTGACAGGGTCATTAGGTCGACATGGGCAAGGTCGACAGTCAAATAGTCAACATGGAGTTTTTCGACATGTGCCAACAGGCGGTATTTCATGTGCTGGCACCAAGCCCAAAGCATGACGAGTGCAGCAAGCCATGCGAGGGAATGCGTTGCTACATTTCAGTGTCCACGTCGACATTCAGGAGGGAAAAAAACATGTCGACCTTCCCCATGTTGAACTAATGCATGTCAACCTAATGACCCTGTCGACCTAACCAGTCATGTCAACCTTCCTGCATGTCGACCTTCAGTCATGTTGACCTTCCTGCATGTCGATCTAGTGATGTCGACTTTATGCTTGTCGACCTAGTTGCTGTTTATCCAATGATCCATACCCCCGCTGAACGCCCGCTCCCCACCGCCGAATCTCCCCGGTACCATTCGAGGGAATGTATAGGGAATATATGCGAGGGTTGGGTATATTATACAGAGCTATGACATCATCCTCTTCATTGGGATTTGGGCCCCTGCCAGCACAGCCAGCCCCTTTCTCCATCTGGCACAGCTGCTGCTACTACGGTTATGAATTACGTTGAACTGTGTACCTCATTATTAGCTGGGGCCAAATCTCTTGTGTGTATGGGATGAGTACAGAGATATGAGGCTGGCACCTACAGGCAGGCCCACATTAATACTACCAACAAAATGTTATATGAGTAACAGCAAACCCGGACAACCGAAATAATGGCGGTTTAGCAGAACGTCTCTGTTTGGACAACCCTTTCTGTTCTTGACACATGAGCTCGCCTTCATTCATCCTTACCCTGCTGGTTCGTACCATCTGCGGCCAAGATAGGGGTTCTAGCAAACTGATTTGCTTTCCGAAAGGTATATATTTTAGTAATGTAAATCCGCTAAACCTTCACTAATCTAATTATATACAATTACATAGCACTGAATAGGCCGAGGGCCGCACAGCATGCCTACTTTTCATTATACCAGTGCTCTGTGTGGCTTTTGGATCCTTTCCAGCGAAACACATAATTGCGAGATAATTGCTGACAGCAAGCAGAATGCATAAGCCCATCATTTGCACACTGTAATGATACTAATTGTCTGCAACAGTGTTCGCTGGCTCTTAATTGCAAACTAATTTGTTATTTGTTTAACATATTTTCTTTCCTGACTCATTATTTGACAGGTCGAATCTCGGCCAATCTTCCTCTCAACGTCGTTTTTTTTTTATTTCTTTACTCTCCCAATGATGAGATGCAGAATAAATAATCATAATAGTTACAAATAAAGTGGTTACCGTTTGCAGATGTCTTGTAATACTAATAGAAGTACATTGAACATTAGGTTTAGTATATGGCAATAGTATTAAGTAACAAGCTAATTGGACAAACTTTACATCATGGAGAGGCCTGTTTCACTAGCACATTGTCCCTTATTCAGATCAGATCTGATCGCAGTACAAATTTGTTGTAAAAATGGGCAAAACCATGTGCACTGCAGGTGGGGCAGATGTAACATGTGCAGAGAGAGTTACATTTGTGTGAGTTATTTTGTTTCTGTGCAGGGTAAATACTGGCTGCAATATTTTAACACCAATTTAGATTTCAGTTTCAACACACCCCACCCAAATGTAACTCTCTCTGCACATGTTACATCTGCCCCACCTGCAGTGCACATGGTTTTGCCCATTTTGAGAACAAATTTTTACTGCGATCAGATCTGAATAAGGGCCATTGTGTTGGCGTTTTAAATGTTATAGGATCAGGAACGAGTTACTGGCAAGTGGCAACATATGGGGGGTATTCAATGCCGCAGCGAGCGGCCGGCGAGGGGGTTAAACAGCGAGGATTGCTGAAAACCAGCGATCCTCGCTGTTTAACCCCCGCGCCGGCCGCTCGCTCTATTCAACGTTCTGGGGAAATCCTCGCCGTCACAGGACGGCGAGAATTCCCCAAAACAGCGAGACCCGCGGCTACTGCAGAAAACTCGCAGTGTTTAGCCGCGGGTCTCGCTGCTTCTGGAGCCGCATCCGCCAATTCCCCCTCGCTCAAAAAACGGAGCGAGGGGGAATTGGCGGGTGCGGAGGCTGTGTTGAATGCTGTCAGGGTGAGTGGTGACAGCGAGCAGGAAGACCTGCTCACTGTCACCACTCGCAAACAGCATTGAATACCTGCCATAGAATGGTATAATGCCAGAATCTACTGCTCATGTGCAGGGCTCTGTAAACGGGAGAATTTAACATTCATTAGGTCCACAGGGCTTAGGTCGGAAGGTTGACACAAGAATTACATCGACAATGGGAAGGTAAAAAGGTCGAAATTAGGGTTACCACCTTTCCCCTTTAATTCCGGACACATATTAATTCCACAGGTTCTGTGGCTGGCTGACTTCAAGACTCCATTTCACCTGATTTTAAACTTCCACAGAACCTGTGTAATTAATATGTGTCTGGAATTAAAGGGGAAAGGTGGTAACCCTAGTCGAAATACATACAGCATGCCTTGAAAATTTTGGCCAATTTAGACTTATTTCCTGTTTGTACGCAAATGTAATTGCAATTGCGATTCTCTAGGCCAGTGGTTCTCAAACTCGGTTCTGAGGACCAACTTTTAGAACTTGCGCTCTAGGCCATTGGTTCCCAACTCCGGTCCTCAAGTACCTACCAACAGTTCACATTTTCCAGATCACGTGTTCATTTTTAAAATGTGGCAGCAGGTGATACATCAAAAGAGACGGGTCCCGGTCACAGCCATGAGTAGGGTGACCAACTCATCCCTTTAATCCGGGACACATATTAATTACACAGGTTCTGTGGCTGGCTTTCACCTGGTTTTAAACTGCTACACCTCAAGACTCCATTTCACCTGGTTTTAAACTGCCACAGAACCTGTGTAATTAGTATGTGTCCCGGATTGAAGGGGATGAGTTGGTCACCCTAGCCATGAGACGCTTGCGTTTTTCCAACAACTCCCCATCACCACCTCCAAACAGCCACTTCCTGTCAATCACTCTTCCGCAGAGTTCTCAGTGCGATCAAAATTGCTGCA
The DNA here is from genome assembly GCF_055691185.1 of Crinia signifera. NCBI lineage: Eukaryota > Metazoa > Chordata > Amphibia > Anura > Myobatrachidae > Crinia > Crinia signifera. The sequence goes on from NC_139224.1 coordinate 26,474,693, forward strand.
GAACCCTTGCGCATTGCGATCACAGCACATCTGCAATTTGCCAATAATCACCCCGTCGAGTAATATTCCGCCACTGCATACAGGAATGAATGAGGCCCCTTGTTCGGTGTGCCACGAGTTAAAAAAAGGTAAAAAAAAAAATCTGTGATTTAGCAGTTGGTTGTAAATGGGTAATTCAAACGTTTTAATTGGCCGCTGTTTGGATTGGCTGCTTATAGTGTTTCCCTAGACACACGGACATATCATGAAAAATAATTTCTCGTCCTATGACCCGTTCGATCAGCATTAAATCTATTGTGGGGGCGCGGCCTTTCCCAGCCAATAGAAATTGAGGTTGAGGTTGCAGCTTTTTTGTAAACTTATTGAAGTTCCGTCCCACATACATTAGCACAAATATCCGCAGCTATCTGGCAGCATGTAACAATCTTCTACTACCTATTCGCTTCAATGTGTCCCCTTTATCTGCTGATAACTATTATTTTGATAAGAGATTATACACAATACATGAGAATTAGAGGCTTCCATTAATGATTAGCAGCTGCATTATATGATGTGATTACTAAAGGAAGTGTTTTCGGACACAACCAACCAGGGAGACACCTGATAATTAAACATGGAAGTCAGATAAAGAGTTGAAAGCATTTTGATGAATGTCGCACTGCTGAATAGTGTGTGCAAACATCCGAGATGTGGGAAATGAAGGAACGTAGATCTGAGATGCATTGAAATGTATGATAAAAAAAAAAAGAGATTTAACAGCTGCTGCATTCAGATTGCTTAACTGGGTAAGGAAGAGGGCAACAGGCCAGATAGTTCATATAGAACAGGTTTATATAGCATACAACAGGCTACATGTACACGATAATACAATTTATATAGAATACACAGGCTCAATGTATACATTCCATTATCTGCCTGCTCTCATGGGTAGATTAGGAGGTTCCAAAAAACTGGCTGCCGCTCCCAGCCTGGCCTGAAGGATAGGCAAGTCTCCCGAAGCTGGCCCCATCTCTGAATTAGGGCCCTGATTCTAATCTGCTCAGTAAGCCGCGAAGCTCGTACTGGGAACTGACTCTCATCAGCCGCCGGCCCCCAGAACACATCGGCTTGCCCGCGTAGCTATGGGAACGCTCATGAAATGCTGGGCGAGGGCGACCCCCGTCCCCGTCTCCCCCCAACACGATCCCTGCGAACAGCATGGTGGCTATGCTGGTCGCGGAATACATTCGCAAAGGGGACCTGCATACGCGCATAAAGGGGGTTATCCTAATTTCTTCAGTCCCCATTGCGTCTGCACACAGACGCAGGGTACAGGCGAGAACGGCAAATACATGTTCACCATCCCGCTCGCACCTAGCAATGCCGGCGAGGGGCATGGGTCGGCGGTGGGATGCACAGCTCGTGGGAATGCCCAGCGGTTCATGGGCATTCCCACGGGTGCGGGGCGGGGGCGGGTAACTGGCGTCAGCGGATGTCAACTGCCAGCTCGCTTTCCGCGCAGGGCGCCCACAGGTCTGAGACACCAAAGGGGTGTCTATGATCTGCGAGAGATGGAGATATCATTCAATAGACCATCAAATCACCCATTCGCAGCCGTGCGGGGGATTGCAGGTGCGAGGGGGGGGCAGCACTGCGGGCAGCAGCCGGCGTTTGGTCCACAAGCTGTGAATTTCGCAGCATTGCGTGTAGACCTGGATAAGTTCCAAAAGACCATGCAGATCAGGCACAGCAGGTGTGGGCCAGATAAAGAATGGGGTCCAAAGTAAGAGAAATAGGTGGTTGTATATAATATTTTGGGACCGCCGTCTACTAGAAAAATGGTATCAGATCATCTGCAAACACTCTGACATAATTAGTCAGCGCTAACCTACCCCGGGGATTTTGGTTCCTTCTCATCTATTGATGCTTTCATACTCATTGTTAGTCGGATTCACCTTGACATTATTAACCCCTTCATGACAGAGCCAGTTTGTGCCTTCATGACAGAGCCCTTTTTTTCAAATCTGACATGTCTCACTTAAGTGGGGATAACTTTTTTTTGCTTTTACTTATCCCAGTGATTTTGAGATTGTTTTCTCGTGACACATTGTACTTCAAGTTAGTGGTAAATTTTGGTCGATACAGTCTGTGTTTTTTTGTGAAAAATACCAAAATATCGTGAAAAAATGGAAAATTTAGCAATATGCAAAATGTTAAATTTTCTGCTTGTGAGACAAATAATCATACCACTCAAAATAGTTAATAACTAACATAGACCATATGTCTACTTTATGTTGCCATCATTATTTCAACCCCCTTTTCATTTTTTTGGACACTAGGAGGCTTCAAATATGACTAGCAAATTCTCAAATTTTCAAGAAAATTTCAAACACTGATTTTTTTAGGGACCAGTTCAGTTCTGATGTGACTTTGAGGGACTTGTATGTGAGACACCCCCATAAATGATGCCATTTCAAAAACTGCACCCCTCACAGTATTCAAAACAGCATTTTGGAAGTTTGTTAACCCTTTAGGTGTTTCACAGGAATTAAAACAAAGTGTAGGTGAAATTTCAAAATTTCTTTTTTTTTGCAGAGTTTCAATTTTAATACATTTTTCTAACAAATACAGTAGATTTTACTAGAGAAATGTGACTAAAAATTGATTCCCCCAATTCTTGTGTTTTCAAAAATATCCTATATGTGGCCCTAGTGTGCACGTTGACCAAACCACAGGCTTCATAATAGAAGGAGCACCTACTTGATTTTGGAGCCTCCTTTTTATGAGATTTTTTTTTAGGCACCATGTAGGTTTCTAGGCACCATAAGTGCTAAAAGTTAGGAACCTTCCCCACAAGTCACCCCATTTTGCAATCTACACCCCTCAGGGAATTCATCTAGGGGTATAGTGTACATTTCAAACCCCCAGGGGTTTCACCAATTTTGGTACAACTGGGATGTGAAAATGGAAAATTACATTTTTTTACACAAACATGCAGTTCTGGCTCAAAATTTTTCATTTTCACAAGGAATGAAGGAGACAAAGCACCCCAAAATCTGTGCCCCAATTTCTCCCGAGTACGGCAATGCCTCACATGTGACCAAAAAATACCAGTGGGGCGCATAGCAGGACTCAGAAGGGAAGGAGTGATTTTTGGATTTGGCAGCACAGATTTTGGTGGAATGAATGGTGGGTGCCATGTTGCATTAGCAAGACTCCCAAAGCACCAATACAGTGGAACCCCCCCACAAGTCACCCCATTTTGCAAAGTACACCCCTCAGGGAATTCATCTAGGGGTATAGTGTACATTTCAAACCCCCAGGGGTTTCACCAATTTTGGTACAACTGGGATGTGAAAATGGAAAATTACATTTTTTTACACAAACATGCAGTTCTGGCTCAAAATTTTTTATTTTCACAAGGAATGAAGGAGACAAAGCACCCCAAAATCTGTGCCCCAATTTCTCCCGAGTACGGAAATGCCTCACATGTGACCAAAAAATACCAGTTGGGTGCATGGCAGGACTCAGAAGGGAAGGAGTGATTTTTGGATTTTGCAGCACAGATTTTGGTGGAATGAATGGTGGGTGCTATGTTGCACCAATACAGTGGAACCCCCCCACAAGTCACCCCATTTTGCAAAGTACACCCCTCAGGGAATTCATCTAGGGGTATAGTGTACATTTCAAACCCCCAGGGGTTTCACCAATTTTGGTACAACTGGGATGTGAAAATGGAAAATTACATTTTTTTACACAAACATGCAGTTCTGGCTCAAAATTTTTCATTTTCACAAGGAATGAAGGAGACAAAGCACCCCAAAATCTGTGCCCCAATTTCTCCCGAGTACGGCAATGCCTCACATGTGACCAAAAAATACCAGTGGGGCGCATGGCAGGACTCAGAAGGGAAGGAGTGATTTTTGGATTTGGCAGCACAGATTTTGGTGGAATGAATGGTGGGTGCCATGTTGCATTAGCAAGACTCCCAAAGCACCAATACAGTGGAACCCCCCCACAAGTCACCCCATTTTGCAAAGTACACCCCTCAGGGAATTCATCTAGGGGTATAGTGTACATTTCAAACCCCCAGGGGTTTCACCAATTTTGGTACAACTGGGATGTGAAAATGGAAAATTACATTTTTTTACACAAACATGCAGTTCTGGCTCAAAATTTTTCATTTTCACAAGGAATGAAGGAGACAAAGCACCCCAAAATCTGTGCCCCAATTTCTCCCGAGTACGGCAATGCCTCACATGTGACCAAAAAATACCAGTGGGGCGCATGGCAGGACTCAGAAGGGAAGGAGTGATTTTTGGATTTGGCAGCACAGATTTTGGTGGAATGAATGGTGGGTGCCATGTTGCATTAGCAAGACTCCCAAAGCACCAATACAGTGGAACCCCCCCACAAGTCACCCCATTTTGCAAAGTACACCCCTCAGGGAATTCATCTAGGGGTATAGTGTACATTTCAAACCCCCAGGGGTTTCACCAATTTTGGTACAACTGGGATGTGAAAATGGAAAATTACATTTTTTTACACAAACATGCAGTTCTGGCTCAAAATTTTTCATTTTCACAAGGAATGAAGGAGACAAAGCACCCCAAAATCTGTGCCCCAATTTCTCCCGAGTACGGCAATGCCTCACATGTGACCAAAAAATACCAGTGGGGCGCATGGCAGGACTCAGAAGGGAAGGAGTGATTTTTGGATTTGGCAGCACAGATTTTGGTGGAATGAATGGTGGGTGCCATGTTGCATTAGCAAGACTCCCAAAGCACCAATACAGTGGAACCCCCCCACAAGTCACCCCATTTTGCAAAGTACACCCCTCAGGGAATTCATCTAGGGGTATAGTGTACATTTCAAACCCCCAGGGGTTTCACCAATTTTGGTACAACTGGGATGTGAAAATGGAAAATTACATTTTTTTACACAAACATGCAGTTCTAGCTCAAAATTTTTCATTTTCACAAGGAATGAAGGAGACAAAGCACCCCAAAATCTGTGCCCCAATTTCTCCCGAGTACGGCAATGCCTCACATGTGACCAAAAAATACCAGTGGGGCGCATGGCAGGACTCAGAAGGGAAGGAGTGATTTTTGGATTTGGCAGCACAGATTTTGGTGGAATGAATGGTGGGTGCCATGTTGCATTAGCAAGACTCCCAAAGCACCAATACAGTGGAACCCCCCCACAAGTCACCCCATTTTGCAAAGTACACCCCTCAGGGAATTCATCTAGGGGTATAGTGTACATTTCAAACCCCCAGGGGTTTCACCAATTTTGGTACAACTGGGATGTGAAAATGGAAAATTACATTTTTTTACACAAACATGCAGTTCTGGCTCAAAATTTTTCATTTTCACAAGGAATGAAGGAGACAAAGCACCCCAAAATCTGTGCCCCAATTTCTCCCGAGTACGGCAATGCCTCACATGTGACCAAAAAATACCAGTGGGGCGCATGGCAGGACTCAGAAGGGAAGGAGTGATTTTTGGATTTGGCAGCACAGATTTTGGTGGAATGAATGGTGGGTGCCATGTTGCATTAGCAAGACTCCCAAAGCACCAATACAGTGGAACCCCCCCACAAGTCACCCCATTTTGCAAAGTACACCCCTCAGGGAATTCATCTAGGGGTATAGTGTACATTTCAAACCCCCAGGGGTTTCACCAATTTTGGTACAACTGGGATGTGAAAATGGAAAATTACATTTTTTTACACAAACATGCAGTTCTGGCTCAAAATTTTTCATTTTCACAAGGAATGAAGGAGACAAAGCACCCCAAAATCTGTGCCCCAATTTCTCCCGAGTACGGCAATGCCTCACATGTGACCAAAAAATACCAGTGGGGCGCATGGCAGGACTCAGAAGGGAAGGAGTGATTTTTGGATTTGGCAGCACAGATTTTGGTGGAATGAATGGTGGGTGCTATGTTGCATTACCAATACAGTGGAACCCCCCCACAAGTGACCCCATTTTGCAAAGTACACCCCTCAGGGAATTCATCTAGGGGTATAGTGTACATTTCAAACCCCCAGGGGTTTCACCAATTTTGATACAAGTGGGCAGTGAAAATGAAAAATTACATTTTTTTACACAAAAATGCAGTTCTGGCTCAAAATTTTTCATTTTCACAAGGAATGAAGGAGAAAAAGCACCCCAAAATCTGTGCCCCAATTTCTCCCGAGTACGGCAATGCCTCACATGTGACCAAAAAATACCAGTTGGGTGCATGGCAGGACTCAGAAGGGAAGGAGTGATTTTTGGATTTGGCAGCACAGATTTTGGTGGAATGAATGGTGGGTGCTATGTTGCATTACCAATACAGTGGAACCCCCCCACAAGTGACCCCATTTTGCAAACTACACCCCTCAGGGAATTCATCTAGGGGTATAGTGTACATTTCAAACCCCCAGGGGTTTCACCAATTTTGGTACAACTGGGCTGTGACAATGAAAAATTACATTTTTTTTACACAAAAATGCAGTTCTGGCTCAAAATTTTTCATTTTCACAAGGAATGAAGGAGACAAAGCACCCCAAAATCTGTGCCCCCATTTCTCCAGAGTACGGCAATGCCTCACATGTGACCAAAAAATACCAGTTGGGTGCATGGAAGGACTCAGAAGGGAAGGAGTGATTTTTGGATTTTGCAGCTCAGATTCTGGTGGAATGAATGGTGGGTGCTATGTGGCATTAGCAAGACCCCCGATGCACGGTGAAATGATGAACCTAGTAATCCATCGATGTGTGGTATATTTTGAAACACTCCTTTATACATAGGCCGGGTTTGTCGGGGCAAGTTTCACAGTGGAAAATAGTTTCCTTTCTTATTCCCTTTTTATAGCAAACTTTGCACCTTTTTTGTGTCCTTCCCTTTCTTGCAGTGGAGGGGATTTCGTTGGGAAAATGCTGCCCTGGTACAATACGGGGGCCAGTACTAGAAGTACTGGGGCCCTCTGCCTGCTGGTTCCCAAATATTAGGCCCTTTATGACTTCCTCTTGAAAGTGCATAAATGTCCCCCTCTGGCCGGTAGAACGGAATAGCACGTAAGCGTTATACAGTGCCATCTGGATGATATACACGGCCACCTTCTTGTACCAGATATTTGTTTTCCGCAGGGCACTGTACGGCTTCAGTACCTGATCTGAAAGATCCACTCCGCCCATGTACTTATTGTAATCTAGGATACAATTTGGTTTGGAGGTGTGGGTACTGGTACCTCGTACAGGGATGGAGGTGGTACTGTCTCCATGAATTGTTGTCAGTATAAGGACATCCCTCTTGTCCTTATATTTGACCAACAACATATTTTCGGTGCATATTCCCCTGCTTTCACCCCTTCTCATTACTTGGGCAATGTGTGTTTTGGGGAGGCCTCTTTGGTTCTTGCGCACAGTACCGCAAGCTGCTGTACCTCTTGAACCAAGGGCCTTAAACAGGGGGATGCTGGTGTAAAAGTTATCCACATAGAGGTGATAACCCTTATCCAGGAAGGGGTGCACTAAATCCCAGACAATTTTGCCACTAACACCTACGAGGGAGGGGGGGCATTCTGGCGGTTCAATTCTTGAATCCTTCCCTTCATATACCCTAAACCTGTGGGTGTACCCTGTGGTGCTTTCACACAGCTTATACATTTTTATGCCATACCTTGCCCTCTTACTGGGAAGGTACTGGCGGAATTTAACCCTTCCTTTAAAATGTATAAGGGACTCGTCAATACAAATAAATTTTTCAGGGATGTATAGCTCTGCATATTTGGCACTGAAATAATCAATGACCGGCCTGACTTTGAATAGCCGGTCAAAGGTGGGATCATCTCTGGGTGGGCACTGTGCATTATCGGTGTAATGTATAAATTTATGGATTGCCTCAAAACGAGTCCGGGTCATGGCCATACGGTAAAATGGGGTGCTGTACAGAACATCTGTACTCCAATATTGCCTAATTTGTGGCTTTTTTACTATGCCCATATGAAACACCAGACCCCAAAACGCCATCATCTCTACTGCATCTACAGGGGTCCACCTAGCAAATGATGACGTGGGGTTTTGAGCAATAAACTGCTGGGCATATAAATTAGTTTGGTCCACCATTAAATTTATAAAATCATCAGAGAAAAATAATTTGAAAAAGTCAATTTCTCTGAGACCTGTGGAATCAAATTGGATTCCTGGCATGGCCAAAAACTCAGGAACCTGGGGCTCAAAATTGTCTGGTGGTGGGGTCCATACGAGATCAATTATTGGGGGGGGGGTCTCAGCTGCTCTACGGGGGCGTCTTTGAGGGGGTCCCTCATCACCAGAGGAGGAAGAGGAGCTTAAGACGAATCCTTCAAATTCCCCGCTTGCCTCACTGGCTGTGTCAGAATCAGAGGCAAGCATGGCATATGCCTCCTCCACTGAATACATTCTTCTGGATGACTGGGATGACATTTGGGATGACATTTTTATTTTTGTGTTACTGGTAGTGAAATGTTTCAACACGTGTATAGTGTAGGGGGGGGTACAAACTTTATTTCAACCCGGGAGGTATGTAGTGTGTTGTGTGTATGTAGTGCAGAACAAAAAAAATACTTTATACAATAAAAAAAAAAAATGAAGGGGTTAAAAAAAAAAAAAAATTGAAGGGGTTAAAAAAAAAAAAATTGAAGGGGTTAAAAAAAAAAAAAAAAAGGTCCTGCGCCAAAAATTGAGCACAGATGTTGGTCAGTAACGTCTGTCACTGAACAGCGCTCAAAGGCAACAGGAATTTGATCAAAAAAAAAATAAAATAGATCAACCCTGTGCCGAAAAAGATGATCAGTGATGTACGTCACTGATCAGCGCACAGCGGCCACAGGACACCCACAAAATCACAGTGTGTGTAAAAAAAAAATTAAAAAAAGACCCCACAGCACACACACACAAAAAAAAAAAGGTGATCAGTGATGCGACACTGATTACCAGTGAGGTGCAGCAGGTGCACAACCTTTGGTGCAACTGACAGGTATATATAAAAAAAAAAAAACCTCTGTACCCCCAAAAAAGTTGCTGATCACCTCAGATATAGTGATCAGCACAAAAGGCAGGGGTAGCAGACACAAAATATACACTCTCTATCACTCTCTGTCACTATCTCTATCTATCTCTCACTATCTATCACTATCTATCACTATCTATCACTATCTATCACACTGCAGCAGCAGCACTGACAGTTATATGTATAAAAAAAAACCTGCACCCCCAAAAAGGGGGGGTAGCAGACACAAAATATACACTCTCTATCACTCTCTGTCACTATCTCTCTCTATCTCTCTATCTCTCACTATCTATCACTATCTATCACTATGACACTGCAGCAGCAGCACTGACAGTTATATATATAAAAAAAAAACCTGCACCCCCAAAAAAGGGGGGGTAGCAGACACAAATCTCTCTATCTCTCACTATCTATTACTATCTATTACTATCTATCACTATCTCTCACTATCTATCACTATCTATCACTATGACACTGCAGCAGCAGCGACAGTTATTTATATATAAAAAACCCCTGCACCCCCAAAAAGGGGGGGTAGCAGACACAAAATATAGCTCTCTCTGTCACTATCTCTCTATCTCTCTCTATCTCTCTCTCTCTATCTCTCTATCTCTCTATCACACTGCAGCAGCAGCAGGAAGTCCCAAGAAGTCAGATCCAGGAAGCGTCCAGCACGCTACAAGCAGTGATCAAGTGATCAGGTAAGGTATTTGCAAGGATCAGGTAAGTATGAGCAAGGATCAGGTCAGTATAACGGCAGATAGGCACGGTGACCGCTCTGCACGCTACTCCAGACCGGAATGGCGTCTGCAGCGCAGTCACCGGTAGTTTAAATGTCGCGCCTTGGCTGTGATTGGTCCGTGGGTCCCACGGACCAATCACAGCCTTGGGGGCAGGTGGGGCGAGGGTGGGGTGAGGTGTCATCGTCACCGATGACCCCCTCATGCCCCCTGACGCCCGGCGGTGATTGACACCTGTGTTACCAAGCGTCCGATTCGCTGGTAACACAGGAAAACGCTGTGAATGGCTGTTCACACTGAACAGCCAATCACAGCGATCGCCGACGGGGGGGCGACATCGCAGCCCCCCCTGGGCATGCAGGGACATGTCTGCTGTCAGGGACAGCAGACATCGTCCCTCTGTCACTGCGTCTCGAGACGCAGTGACAGTTTAAAGTCATGACGTATATATACGTCATGTGTCGGGAAGTACATCCCGGCCATGACGTATATATACGTCAAATGTCGTGAAGGGGTTAAACACCCACCAAGGGCTTTAACACATTCTGGGATCCAGTTTCAAACACAGATGGTGTTTTTTTTATTTATTATTATTTTTTTGTTGTAATCAAGAGCTGTTAGAGCGCGATACGGTTTATTATCCTGCATGCAAACCACACAGCCAGTGAACAAAACAAGGAACGGGGGTGGGAGTGACCCGATTCAGGTGTGAAGAGACACCTGAGAGATGGACACCCCCCCCCCCCCTTTAGCAGCAAAAAAACTAATAAGGGTTTTGTTTCTTTGTGTCATGTGAGAATGGGCGAAATACCCAATTTGTTACAGAGATGCTAAGATCCCGCATATTTGTGTGCAGCTGTACATAGTCACACGCAAGTGGTGTTTTCCTATCACACCACACTTACAACTTTGCTATCCTATATCTATATATATATAAAAAGGCTAACTAATCCTTACCTCTGTGAGTTGAAGTACCACCAGTGACCACGAGAGGCCACTCGACAGACCTCCTCGAATGACTCCTTTGTGTGCTAAAAGATATTGTAACAGAAAGTGAAAGCAATTTCTGCAGGGACACTGATCTGTTCCAAACTTGCTGTAAATGGAGAGAGGGAGCTGGGAAGACAGAGATTGGAGATAGGAGCAGATAGGGACTGGAGGTGGGGTGGAGAGTTTGTAGTGGAAAAAAAACAGTCACAGCTGAAAGTGAAAGCACATTGTAGAAGCCGTCATTTTGAGTTTTTTTTTTTTTTTTTTAACTACTACTGGAATAAAAGGATAACGCTGCTCCTCACCTCTATGGGGGGACAATTCAAGTGTTCTGCGTGCCAGAGGTAACTAGATGGTTTCCAAGGCGAGCACTGCAGCTTACATGACTGTTATGTTATTCTGCCATTGTGGCAGGCTGGTAACAGACTGGCACAGTGGGATAGTGTCCAGACAACCAAACTGTCCTGCCTTAACCAGACCAATTGGGGAGTATAGCTGCGACCAGTGCTGTTATAGTCTATATTTCTCCCAGTGCGAACAGATAAAATGTTGTCTGTCCCTGCACCATCTATGTGAAAAAAATTTGCATGCACTTCAGAATGGGGTGTGTCCTCATAGGGAGGGGTGTGGCCTTGCATAAAAAGACTACCTTATACCACAAACGACTGCTACACAGGGTGAGTGTCATGACCACCAGTCACTGGCGCAGGTGTCGGGCTGGCCCTGCTTGTTGTCTAGAAACCGCACACACCTGAGTCCTAAGCAGCATTATACATGTCAACATTGGATGTGGGGATAACAGATTTCACAATAATGACACTGGCATCCTGACTACCACCTGGAGATCTGCTATCAACAAGGATGCCGGGACTGTTTGATGCCAGGTCTACTGCTGGGATGCCGGACATAAGTATGCGGGGCGGGTAAGGTTTCAGGAAGGAAGAGTAAGGCACTTAGAAGAAGGGGTTAAGTTTAGGCGGCAGGGTACGGGGGTTAGGGATAGGCACTAGCAGGGAGTGTTAGGGTAAGGCTGCATGCAAAAACCCGGGTTTGCAGGCGGTATAAATGCCCCCTGTTGAAGTATGCCGGGCCAGTATCGTAGCTATAGCACCACAGCCCCCGCGGTCGCGGGGGGGGGGCGCTGTGCATATGGGGGCGCCGGGGGGCTGCGGTGCTATGGTAATCCCCCCGCCCCCCATCCCCCGCAGGCTTACCTGTCCGCGCGTCCCGGCTCCCCTCCTGGCTTCAATCAATGCTATGGAGATGGATCACGATAAAATGGCCGCCCCATAAAGCAGACTGTTCTCTGAAACTGTCTGCGGTATGGGGGCGGCCATTTTATTGTGGTCCTTCTGCATAGAATTAATTGAAGCCAGGAGGGGAGCCGGGACGCGCGGACAGGTAATCATACGGCAATGGGGGGAGGGGGCGCCCCCCCATTAACGGCGGGGGGTGCCCCAAACAAAGCTACGCCACTGTGCCGGGCATATCAACCCGGCAAGTGAGCGCGGAGGGGGCGGGATTAAAATTATGCAAAATGACACAATTTGTCTAATTTTAGCCCCGTCCCCTCCCTTTGGAGCCGCCATTTAGCATGGCAGGGAAGGGGGTGCGGTGCTTGTAGAGCATGCAGGAGACTTGCCCACCTTCCCATTGGGCCTCATTGGGCTGGGAGGGGGACCTGATATTCAGGAGCCTCACGGCCAATCCGGGAGGGAAATTAAATATGACATCCAGATGTGTTATCTGAGAAGATGCTGTACAAAAGGGCCCTTACTCAGATCTGATCGCAGTACAAATTTGTGCTCAAAATGGGCAAAACCATGTGCACTGCAGGTGGGGCAGATGTAATATAAGGGCCAGTGTGTATGCTATTCATCAGAAACTATAATTAGTAATAAAATGGTCCTGTGCTTTGATCAAATGAGGGCTGTTTTCCAGAACAAATGTGCAGTAACCTATAGCAACCAAGAAGACATTAGGTTTGCACAGCAACCAAGAGTTTTAAAAGACGATTGGGCTGGTGTGATGTGTCCCTGTGGGCTCTGAATTTGTTCAGTCTCTGCCGTATTGCTTGTTACAATGTATGGAAAGGTTTCCCTAAACTGGCTTTACGCTGGAAGGTAATACTTCTGCATAGACTGTGCACTGAGCAATCATTCCCAAAGTAAATAAATACAATACAGATACAAGTGAACTGACTGGTACATGCACCTATTACCCACAATGCTGCAGACATAATAGGTCCTTTTTGTACTTGAATACATACACAAAGCATCAGCAACAATAATACAGGTGAAAAAATACCTTATCCTCCAAATGTGCTTCACTTCAAACACCCTGCAATTAGAGAGAGCTGTACTTATCCTAAGTGTCGGCTAGAACTCAGGGTACATGGAGCATACGAACAGCTGCAGTCTAGCAAGGGTTATACAGTCATAAGGTCGACGTGGTACACTAAAGGTGCCCATACACTGCCTGCGATGTCTCACAGCAGTGCACGGACCCCCGACAGCCTGCGAGCCGCCGGGACCTTCCCAGCGTTGTGATGAATTGCATGGGTCCCTGCTTCCCGCCCGCCTCGCTGGCCAGGAGGAGCGTGTGGTCGGACGGCCTGCCGATCCGACCACCTGGTTGGGTCCGATGCGCACGGAAACTTGCATCAAACCCAACGGCATGTTAGGGAGGGACTATTTGGTCCAATTTAACGGGCCGCTTAGTCGCAATCGTCCGAAATCGGACCAAATCGCCTCAGTGTATGGGCACCTTTAGATGCAGTAGTGTAACTATGGTGTGGCAGCCCCAGCTGTGGCTTGGGGGAGCCAGCTGTCTCAGGGCGCACTGAAAACATGAATACACAGTTTGCTGTCACTCAGAAGTAGTGGGTGGGAGTGGCTGTGTACTGTAGCTGCGTACCGTAGGAGACTACCCCCCCCCATCCACAGTCTCCTTGCCTCCTCTGCGCCTGGGGGCAGCCGGTGTTATTACCCGCACACACTTCCGCTAGTATCCCCTGGTGATGGAAGGCTACAGTATGTCAGCGGACAGGATGTCCTCCCTGTTACATCACTCCTGGGGAGCTGCAGCACTACACATGTCCGCGCACACTGGCCCAGGTAACCAATATGCACGATTGTCATGTTTTACTGAAGGAAGGAGGGGGCGCCACAAATGTTGTCCATGTTGACTGTGTCGACATTCGGTACAAAAAAAGGTACTTCTTTACTTTCACGGCGCCACTAGATAGGACAGATAGGACAGATAGGACAGATAGGACAGATAGGACAGATAGGACAGATAGGACAGATAGGACAGATAGGATAGGATACGATTTGTATGCGATTTGACATAAGATATCGCATAAGATATAGGATAAGATTTACTATCCATTTCATTACCCCACTATCCACTAGGGCGTGGAGTGAGAATAGAATAGTGTGGCGAGCGCAGCGAGCCACCGAGCCCGAAGCGTGGCGAGCGCAGCGAGCCCCGCGAGGGGACACGGAATGTATTTTATGGAATTGCATGCAAATGGCATGCGATATTGGGGACTTGCTTTCAAACAACATCCGTGTCCCCTCGCGGGGCTCGCTGCGCTCGCCACGCTTCGGGCTCGGTGGCTCGCTGCGCTCGCCACACTATTCTATTCTCACTCCACGCCCTAGTGGATAGTGGGGTAATGAAATGGATAGTAAATCTTATCCTATATCTTATGCGATATCTTATGTCAAATCGCATACAAATCGTATCCTATCTAGTATCCTATCTGTCCTATCTAGAGTGGCGCCGTGAAAGTAAAGAAGTACCCAAAAAAACATAAAAAACTCTTGTCAACTTTTGACTGCTGACCTTCCCATTGTCAAAGTTGACCTTCAGACCCTGTTGACCTTACCCATGTCGACCTATTTTAAGTGTTGACTTTCAGTGGTCGACCCAAGCAAGGTTCTCTCTGGCTGCTGTTTAGCTCTTCTTTAGAATCCGATAAACAGGTTAAAGGGACTATTTATCTCACCATCCGTATTAGAGGATGCGGATGTGATCATATTGGCCAAATTCACGATGCGATAATTGATTACATCGCACGGATCTATCAATGATCGCTTGCAGGGGATATCGCAGTGAGACCTGTGATTGTGCTATTTTAGGATGGCGTTTACATTTTGTTTTTAGTAAATTCGGCCGGATCCCATTTCCTATTAATATGGGAAATGCGATCTGGTTACAAAAAAATGTGAATTACGGTTATTAAGGAAGACTCAACCTGTACTGCGTCTTTTTATACAGTTCTACAGTGGATTATAGTGCTGTATATTAGCAAAGAAAGTAAAATTGTACATAGAAGTTAAATATGCACCAATTTACATTGCTGCGGACTAATACGGACCGGCACATAACTGTACAAATAGAGATAATTACATAATGACAGTGTTCAGATTACAGAATTACATACAGCTGAGCTGGAGAAAGCAGGGACTGCAGGTTACACAGAGAGGGGTATTACTGAGTGAAGAGATGAGTTTTACGAGACTATTTAAAAAAGAGAAAGCCATAGGCGAGTCTGATTGGATTATGGGAGGGCATTTAAGTAGGTTGGGGATGGATGACACGTGCATATACTTTAAATGGGAGTTGGAGGAGGTGTATTACTCCTAAATAATAGCAGAGGCCACTTATGAATGATGCTCTGAGATTACTGTCTTTTGCGATCTCTAAATACAGTAGAAAAAAATGCAACCTCTTGTTACATGATTACAAAAATGTCTGTTTTCAGTAATGGATAAAGCTAGCCATACACTACTGCGATGTATGGCAGCAGTGTATGGACATCCGATACCCCTCAAGCCACCCGGGACCTTCCCAGGCGGCAGGATCGCATACGAAGTACCAATTCCATTATAACACACAGTAGTGCCCCTCAGACACACTGCCCAAGCTACAGCCCCTTAGACACACTGCACCATTACACATTGGGCCATACACTGTAATGCCCATTACATATTATACCACACACACCGTGATGCCCATTACATATTATGCCACACACTGTGATGCCCATTACATATTATGCCACACACTGTGATGCATATTACATATTATGCCACACACTGTGATGCCCATTACATATTATGCCACACACTGTGATGCATATTACATATTATGCCACACACCATGATGCCCATTATATATTATGCCACATAAGTGCAGCTTACCTACATGCTCCTGGCTCAATGCCAGGGGCTTCATGTTTGATGCCAGGGGCTTCATGCTTGTTGCCAAGCGGATTTCATACTCGATGCCATGGGCTCGTTGCCAAGGGGCTTCATGCTCATTGCCAATGGGGTTTCAAGCTCATTGCCAAGGGGGTTTTATGCTCATTGCCTAGGAGGATTCCAAGCTTGTTGCCAAGGGAGAGTAAAGTTCTTGTTGCCACAGGGGAGCAAAATGCCACCGCCAGCAAGGCAGAATTGAAAGCAGTGACAGCCGGGCAGATAGCGGTGAGCAGCACAGTTGTACTCAAAGCAGGTCCGCAGCTAATTGAAATCTTCGTCCGACTCTCTCGCCAATCATAAGCTACCACTGCCAGACAGCAAGCTCTGATTGGCTTGCGAGTCAACAGGAATTTGAAATAGCTGTGAACCTGCTTTGAATACAGCCGGACTGACCACTGCTCTCTGCCCGGCTGTCACTGCTTTTAGTTCTGATTGGTTGCCGGCGGCTTTCCCTGGCAGCTGAGTAAGGGGCCATACTAATCAGGGCACTGACAGCAATGAACACGACACTGTCAGTGCCCTAATTACTCTCTGGCGCCTTACTCAGCTGCCACCACCTCGGTCAGGCAGCCCAGCCGGTTGTGGCTCATGTACAGCTCATACAAGGCCAGGACATGCTCAGGAACCTGTTCCTGTGCAGGATGAGCTTGCCTGCTCCTAGGCTCTGCAGCCCGCCCGTTGCCTCCTCCAGGGAGTTCTAGCCCAGACCCTCCAGCAAGATAAGCTTGTTCTGCTCCCCGCAGCTTAGCATCAGCCACATCCGTCCCTCCATAGTGTCTGTTGACATAGTCCCCGGGATAACACTGCTTCAGGGCTGGGGAGATAGCAAAGGGCAGTGCGGCAGAGGGAAGGAGACAGAAATGCCAGTTTATTGCCATCCATGCATCCCCTGCGCACAGCGGCATCTGACAGGCTGCACGTTTCCCTGCAGGCTAAACTCGCAGGGAGGGGATCTGCCGCCCATTGTTTCTGCGCAGATGGATGTCTGGTGGAGGAGTGGCCGCTGCTCCCGTTGCCTTTGTCTCCGCCCCCCCAAACTGAATTTGAATTAGCCGCAACTTCTTGCATAGCGCAGGCGAACAGGTGGCGAGGAGCCATCTGTGGGAGAGCTGGAGGGGGCTATAGCAATCAGCGGAAGAGCCATGCGGCGCGGTCGCCCCCCGTGCAACTGCACGGCTTGTCCGTCTGTAGAAACAGCCCTACCCTGCACAGAAAAAATATAACCCACCCAAATCTAACTCTCTCTGCACGTGACATCTGCCCCACCTGCAGTCTGACATGGTTTTGCCCAGTTGTGTGCTTTTTTGCTGATTCGGGCCCTTATTAAGCATTTTGTGGTTAAAAAGATTAAAGGTAAAAACTACAACCACAACATTATTGGAAACTCTTCAATGACGGCGCCACGTTTTACAGTTTTTTAACTAAGAACTCACAACAAGAGTGGAGCACACTACTCCATCCTGGCGTTGTTGTGAGACTACACACTTTGTTTGTGCAGGAGAGATCTGTGCCGGAGTAGATGACCTTATTTTATTTATATTACATTGGGAGATGTGTGACACCTATGCAGGTAGTGCGGTTGTACTCGCCATCCTGTTGTAACATGTAATGCTGACAGGGTTCCGCCACAGGAAAAAAGCAAATAGAATCTATTCTTCTGCAAAACAAAAGCGGAATGTTCAATACAAGCAAATGCTCAGGGGTCCTGTGAGGTTCTGGGGCCTGGCAAAAAGCAAATTATTATTCCAATATAGGTAGCATAGAGGATGAATCATGTTGGTTCTGTAAGCCGCGAATCTCCTCTGTACCATGTGAGGGGGTGTGTTCGCATACGTCCGCTAGCAGGAGAAATCCATCAAATGATTTCTCCTGGCTTCGGAAATAAAAATCAGCATCAACTGACTTTTATTTCCGTCGGTGTCCGCGGAAGGTGGGGCGGGGGCCTATGTCCTGTGAGGTCAGCCACCTGCCCCCGACAGGCATCGGCCTACCTGCGTTCCCATGGGAATACCCATAAAACGATGGCCATTCCTATGGTCCAGCGCAGTCCCTCCCCGCAACAAACGGCCCGGGGAGTTTGTAACTCGCTGAAGCCGTCCGGTGCTGGGTTTGGCACATGTGCAGAAATCCGCATGCGCAAAAAAATTGCCAGCACATTGCTATTGTGCAAGTGTTTCGTTACACGGTAAAGCGTCAGACATGACCTGTGGCTCCCTGGCTGCGCAGCCTAGCGGGCCACTGCCAGAAAACCCTGCATCCCGCCCCCGTAACACTGTGTTGTTGAGTCGCCGCCTCTTGCGGTATCAAGCCCTAAATTGGACCATCAGCTTGTACCCATATGAGGACATTCTCTACAGTATATCCTTATTTTGCAATGTCAGCTTGTTAGTTCTGGCACAGAACTTAATACACATTATGGGGTACATTCAGTGGCGTAACTTGTGTAAGGCAGCCCCCGCCACTGCTTGGAGGAGCGGGGGCTGCGTGGGCGCCGGAAGCCTCTCACTCTAAACTGCAGAGCTGAGGTAAGGTCCGTCCTGTCTCACTCCGTCTCTCTCCCCCCCTTCCTCCCAGCAGCAGCTGCAGCAGCATTACAGGCAGGAAGTTCGTCTGTGTACACAGTACACACAACCTCCGTCCGCGCAGGCTGGGCAGCTAAGGAATCGTCCCTCTCCCTGCTTTCTGTTCTTGACTGTCCTGCTCCAGCGGCTGCCTTCTATTCCCCTGCACTCTGCACTCCGATTACAGAGCCCTCCCCTTCTACAGGCTTCAGCACAGGAGCTGAACACAACAATAAGGTTAACTCTTTCAAACCCTGGTTTTCTACAGTGGTATGCAAAGCATTCAGTGTCTGTGTCATCACATGTCAGCATATTTGTGTCAGTGTCTGGGTTTCTGTGTTGTCTCTAGATGTCAGCGTCTGTCAGCATCAGTGTCTCTATGTGCAGTCCGTGTGTCAGCGTATCCCTGTGTGTAGGCGTCTTTCAGTGTCCATGTGTCAACATATGTGTCTGTGTCGGCGTCCATGTATCAACTTGTCAGCGCCCGTGTTTTAGGATCTGCCCATTTGTCAGTATCTGTCTGTTTGTCGGTGTCTGCGTGTCCATGCGTTAGCATCTGTCTGAGGGGCTGGGGGCATGCCAGAAGCTCACAGAGCGCTTAGCATGCCTCCATAGTGATGAAAACGGGAGGCACGGCTTGTGGGAGCATTATTCTCAATAAGCCTTTCCCCCTCTCAGTGAGGTCACACCCTTTTTCTGGCGGCAGTGCGACTTCGTCGACCGCGGACATCTCGCCCGAGTTCAGTGTAGTGCGAGATGTCTGCTGAATTCTGACGTTTTTTTAAAGGGGAATTAGCTTACAAGGCAAAACCATGCAAAACCATGCCTAGTAAGTTAATTCCCCTTTAAAAACATCAGAATTCAGCGGATATCTCGCACTGCACTGAACTCGGGCGGCATGAAATTCAGGCCATAGTGTAAAGTGCATTTAGATTTGTGGAGTATAAGTTTAATGACGGCATGTGGCATATAGTGCAAGGGGCATTATGATGTGTGACGTAATGTTTAAGGGGCATGGGGGGGGGGGGGGGGTCGCCAGAAACTTTTTTGGCTGGGGGGAGCAAAATTTCTAGTTACGCCACTGGGTACATTCAATGCCCTGACCGTGAGCTATCGACGGCAAGAAGCGCCGATAGCTCACCGTCAGGGTATTCAACTCACTTCCCTTCACTCGCTGTTTCCACCTCGCCGGTTCCCTGAGGAGAGGTGGAAACGGTGAGTATGGCCATTAAAACAGTGGGGCTCTCCACAAACTGTGGCGAACTCGCAGCATTTGCGGCGAACCTCAATGTTTAAGGGAATCCTCTCACGGTGAGGATTTGGCCCGTACATTGAATATGGCGAGGGGGTGGCAAGGGGGTTTGTTACAGAGCATGGCTTGTTTTTGGCAAGGAAAAACCATCCTCACCTTACAAAGCCCCTCCACGAAGGCACAGAATACCGCTCATTGGATTATTTGCATCTCTGTGGACAGAAATTTCCCCATGCAAAAGGGAAATTTACCAAGGTAAAAATCAGGTGCTTTGAAGGGGGTGTGTGTCAAGCAGCCAATGGTGGGAAGCTAAGTTCCCACAAAATTCAATATGACAAAAACATTATTAAAAACAATACAAGAAATCAATGTAAACCGTGTGCATTGCTGGGATAATCGAAGGATATAGGGATTGTTCCTTTGATGCTCAGTTCTCCTCACAATAGACTTTATAGGGGCCCCCAAGTTGCTCATCCACTGTAAATGTTATACATCACCAAATTTGCTCTGGGCTGATATATAATGACCGCTGGAGGATTAAGGATTAAGCTCTAGTCAAGCAGGCAGGGTCCTCACGATGGTGAGGATAGACAACGTCCAGTTTTAGGGCAGATGCACTAAGCTTCAAAAGTGATAAAATGGAGAGTGATAAACAACAAACCAATCAGCTCCTGCCTGACATTTTTCAAACCCAGTCTGTGACATGACAGGTAGGAGCTGATTGGCTGGAGTCCGGAACCCAAGCAAGGGTAGATGAGAGAAGAGAAGGGGTTGGGCAAGCTGAGCTAGTTAAGGCTGGATATTAGAGTTTAGCAGTCCTCCAAAAAGTCCCAACAGAGCATATATTATTATTATTATTATTATTATTATTATTATTATTATTATTCAAAAAGTAATAAAATGGAGAGTGATAAACAGTCAGCTAATCAGCTCCTACCTCCTGCCATGTTACAGGCTGGGTTTGAAAAATGACAGGTTGGAGCTGATTGGCTGTTTGTTTATCACTCTCCACTGTATCACTTTTTGAAGCTTAATAGATCTGTCCCTAAATGTCACCTGAGGTCTTTTTTTTTTTTTTTGGCATGTGGCTACCCAGAATCCCCTGCTCTTAAGTGTTCTGCTTTGCATTTTTAGAAGGACAGGTGCTGAATTACCTAGAACATTGCAGATACACCCAGAGGCAGATTTTTTTTGTCTTTTTCAAACTCCCCACTATAACGAACGTCTGCCTGCTGTGACATTTCATATGCTGGGATTATGTCGCTTTAAAGGGGAGACCAACCAATATGATTTCAAAAAAGTTCTTGCTGTGGAAAAAGTGTAAAAACCATACAACCAGTATGTACAGTAAATGCATAAAACACATGAATTTGCACCATCTTTCTATTACAGATGCTGCTGGCTTATAAAGTTATGCCGATTTGAAAGTGTAAAAACATGAAGTTTTAAATGTTAAGTTTGTTTTTTTATGGTATCGAAACCAGCTTCATGCTAGACAGTGACATAATACAAGGATATTTATAGACACAATAGCATACACATATTCCTTTCCGAAGGTGTTGAAATACCATTCATTGGCAAATTGTTACATTTTATGAGAATACCAAGTATATAGACTTTACATATCCCCTACAAAGGCTTCTGTGCTGGAAAGTGTGAATTATTTTAGCAGGAGAGCAGTCCACACAGTACATATCAAATGACAAGTTGTTCAAGTGGAGCAGTTTATAGCACACTGGCTAAATATGAAACCAAGCAAAATAGTGTGTGTGTGTATGTGTGTGTATGTGTGTGTGTGTGTGTGTGTGTGTATATATATATATATATATATATATATATCATACCCTCCAACATTTGATGGGCGAAAATCGGTACACATCAGAAAGGGGCGTGGCCACTAGAAAATGGGAGTGGCCAATGGTAAAATGGGCGTGTCAACAGTGACATGAATAATAATACAACTAAAATAATAGTTCACCCCTCATGGACCACCATTATAACAATAATGAACACAACACATATTTTTAAATGACCTGCGAGTGCTGCCAGTAAGGGAGAACATGTATGTAAGACACAGGGTACTTACATACACTGCCAGAGCCTGATCTAGAGCCGCTGCTGCCTCCCGCCGGGCTGTTGCCGCTGCCTTCCTCAGCTGAGTGTCTCCAGGGGCTACTGCTGTTCCCTGACTCCCGGGCTGCTGATGGTGCCTCACTCCTGAACAAGTCTCTGTGATTGGCGGGTCATTTGAAAGGCGCAGCTGGGAGCTCAGCTGTGGCTGCCTGGGGAGGTGGGCTCTCCTGGGAGCCGCGGGATCTCGATGCGAGCGCAGCCTCCACAGGACCAACGCCATGTGCGTGTGCCACTGCAGCCTGTCACCCACTCGCTCCAGCTGCCATCGCCGGTTCCTTCAGTCTTGGAACGGAGTCTTGGTCCGCAGCTGAGAGGCAGGGGAGTGACGATTGGCCATAGGAGCTGTCACTCAGGAGCAGGGGCTAGGCTGCAGTTACTGCTAATAACCCGTGAGCGCAGTGGACTGAAGCGCTGCCTGCCGCCCCCCTGTGCTGTGATTGGATGCTCTGCAGCCACCACTTATGATTGGCTGCTTCTGTATACAGTACCTCCGATGCCTAAAAAAACGGTACATTCGGTACACTTTGATTTAGCCGGTACAGACCGTAAAAAAACGGTACTGTACCGGCTAAATCGGTACAGTTGGAGGGTATGATATATATATATATAGTGACAAAGATCACACACACTGGGACTCAGATGAAGACTTTGCTCTTTATTTTTCAGATGTAGGTTACAGAAAAGATTAATTCCAAAGGCAAGCGTGGTTACAGGCAGTAGCATACAGGTAATCCCAGCATAATGGACTCTTGCAAGGGCTCCAATGGTCAGGGCCGGCGCTACCCACTCAGCAGCTCCTGCAAAGCAGGGAGGCGCCATGCTGAAAAGGCACTGTCTCCCTTCTGCTAAAGCTGCCTCAGCCCTCACTGTCACTGCCTCCTGCACGCCCGCAGCAGCATCTGTCTGACAGCGGACGGCAGTATGGAGAAGCTGAGCATCTCCCTGCACCGCGCACACACTGTCCTCCTCCTGCGACCTGCCCCTTCTTCTTCACGGACACTTGCGCTGAGGCATGTAGCGCTGTCTGTGAATACCTGGATGACATGTCATGTCTGGATCCGCCTCCTACCCATTGCTCCCTGCGCCTGTCAGCTGTCAATCAAATGACGAACAGGCAGCAGCGCCGCCTCCCCTTCCTTCCCTCTTCTCAGTGTGCTGTGCCAGTGCCATTGCCAGTCCTCAACACTCCGCCCCCTCTATCTCCTCCCCTCTTCTTCCATCTCCTCCTCTCCCCTCCTTTCCCCCTCAGTCACGAGTGCTGCACATACTTTTTGTACTGCTTTCAGATCGCATTGCACACACATTGCATGCATGCCGTGCGATGCAATGTGATCTAACCCATAACATATGCGATTCTCGCAGCGTATATGGGCACATTTAGTGCCTGCAACATTTTGCAGACACAGCACTGAGATGGTGTAAGCATACATGTACATGTACCCGAGATCCTCCATAGGATCGCATGTTGCATACACTCCCACAATCGGGCTGCAGCTTGTTGCAATGGCAATGAGAAAGGGCACAAAATGTATGGTTTGCAGGAGGGCGCTTGACACCCTAGCACCGGCCCTGCCAATGGTCCCTACCATAGCCCACACCCGGCCTATCGCTTGGGCGGCTAAGCCACCAGAAAGAGCAAGATCACTCTGCCCTGGAAACCCTTATACCAGGAAATCCCAGGTGCTGCTGATTACAAAATCTTGTTGTTGCTACTGCTCCAAAACCTGGTCTGGATCCTCCACATTACTTTTATGTAAGGAGATGCTGTCTCTGCCACAATATTGCCACAGACTGTTAAGGTGACAGTGTGCAGGTGCAAAAATAATTAAAATTGTAATATATATATATATATATATATATATATATATATATTCCAATGTTTAGACAATGAGCACACACCTTAAAGTCACAGAAACTATTTTATATATAAAAATAATGACAACAAAGTCCATAAGCAGGTACAAAGGTAATACAGTAACAAAGAGCCAACTAGTAAAAGCAGTCAGTGGAATTCATATACTTATTTAAACATGACACAATGGCTTATCTCGGGAAGGAAACCTGCAGGACAGTTATGCTTATCATCTGTTTCAGTGGCATGTCCACCGTCCTCAGGAGCATAAGTGACTGGCCAAAGTAACAAAAACATATAGCTACCACAATCAGGTGAATAAACAGATAAAGCAGCAATAAAACCACCCACTGGAATCCGTATGCCAGACTTGGTTAGGAATGACCGCTGGAGGATGTTAGGCTCCATGGGCAAGATTTCGGGTGAGTGGATCCAGTCGAGTACAGGTGGTGCAGCCCCAAGGAAAGGGTGGAGGTGAGGGTGAAGTCCTTTAAACTTGGTGCAAAGCTGGATATCTGAGCTGGTTTAAGACAGGGTATGGAAATGGAAAAGTGTCCTATGGTGTCCTGGCGGTATCCAGTAAATGCTCCTGTCCACTAACGCGTTTCGTTGTACTAGACCGCTTTTGCAAAGATGTCTAGGTTGTTGCTCCTTTTGTAGCAAAGCATCAGGCTGTCCTGGCATAGGTGACCAATACTTTCATCCATATGAAGTATATGCCAATGGTTTAAGCATACCTCACTTATACTATTAGGTCAATCTCTGTGATGTATTATCCTTATCGGACTGTTTAAGAGCTTGTTCCTACAACAATAAGATATAGCATAATCTATTTCATCCCTTACATAACTTCTATCAATAAACCTGACACCCATTTCACATAATGATGACACAACCTTGGTGGAGTCAGACGAGATACGGACAACTCTTAGCAATTGTGACAGTGGTAACCCACGCTTAAGTGGCAGTGGATGAAAGCGATCAGCTGACAATGTGTTTTTATCTGTCAGTTTCCTATTCACATGTGTTGACAAAATGCCATCATGATTAGTGATACAAACGTCCAGATAATTTATACTCTTCTCACTCTGGGCGAGATTTACTAAAGGGAAAATGCCGTAAAACCCCCGTTTTACGGCATTTTCCTATGTATCAATCCCCGTCCGCCCCGTTTTCACAAGGCTGGGTATCACCACCCCCTGGGTGGCGATACCCTATAGAAGCCTATGGTGTTCTTTCGCCTCCCGCCATACGACGTCCACGCGCGCCCCCCCCCTCCCGTCCTCCAAAATCTCCTCCTCCCCCTGGTCTGACAGCCGGGAGGACATCCGGCTTCAGGGGGGAGGAGGAGATGCAGGGGGATGCTGGCAGCTGCCGGGAGGTGACGGAGACCCCCACAGCCCACATCACAGGTATCGCGGGGGTCTCCGTCACCGCAACCCGATGCTGGCCGCATATGTTAGTACATATGCGGTAGCATCGCGGCGGCTGCAGTGCGAAGGGCGGCGATGTATGTTAATACATCCCGCCCTATATATTGGTCTACAACATAGAATTTGACGGCAGATAAGAACCACTTGGCCCATCTAGTCTGCCCCTTTTTAAATTCCCCATGCCCCATTTTGCCAACTTTGCTAGGAAGTGGGTAGGATGCAGGCATGTTTATCAGTCCAGGACTGCAGGGGATTACCCAAAATTTCAGGAGACTCCCATAGGTTCCAGGACAGTAAGTCTACATTTACCAAAGGGGGGCCTTGCAAGCAGTACCTGGGCTTATATTTACCTTTCCTTTCCTCTCTTTTCAGCACCTAACCCCTTTTTTTCTCCTCCACTATTTCCCCGTATTAAAAAACATAATTCTTATGTAGGGTACACACCAGAACGATCACAATCATGAGCAGATCGCGAGACGATCATACGATGGTCGCACAATCTGTTGGACACGATCTGCTCATGATCTGCAGACGATCCGGTCACGATCTGTACCCAGTTGAAGGGATCGTTTTCAAATCCTGACTGCAGCAGGTAAGATCTGCAAACAACCAGCGGGGAAGCGCATTGGATCAGAATCGGATCTAAAACATGCCAAAACATGCCCAATTTACATACAATCGGTTGAGATTGTATTGAAATAGGGGGAATTGAGGCCAAATCGTTCTGGTGTGTACCCAGCATTATCAAACTTTCTTTCCTCCCTCTTTTGCCTATTTATCGCTCTATTCCAGTGACACTTCCCCCTGAGAAAGTCGGCTCCTGATTGGCCGCCTGGCCAGGCTGACTGGTCGGTTGGGTGATGTTTTGGCCGCAGGACCTTATATAATAAGTGTCCCCCGGCTGTGACATTACCCTGCTGGCTGGTTTGGCCTGTAGCTGGTTCTTAAAATACGGGGGACCCCTAGTCATTTTGTCCCCTATATTTTGGGAACCAACCCCGGACCTGGAGCCTGGGGATGGTTTAAAAAAAAGCGGGGAACCCCTATTTGTCGGGTTTCCTGATTTTTTATTACCGGCCCCGGCTCTGTCAGCCTGGTGCTGGTTAAAGCTGTAGGGGGGACCCCACGCTGTTTTTTAAATTTATTTCTCTATTTTTTTACACTGAAGCCTGCACGGATCTGACTGATCCGTGCAGGCTTCTGCCAAATACGACAGGAAAATAAAGTGTATTTTCCTGCCGTATATTCGTGGCAGATTTACACTAATTAACGGCCGTATTATTAATACGGCCACTTAGTAAATCAGGAACCCTCATTCTTTTGAATGGTGATTTCTGCCGTATTCTTTCGACGGTGTACTCATTCGTATTTGTAAATACAAATATGAATGTCCCATCATTAAGAATACGAAAATACATATTTTTTGGCATAGTAAATGCCAAAAATTCGTATACACCAAAAAAATAAAAATCGTATTTTCGTATGAAAATAATATTTTTTTTCACAATTTTTTTGTTTAGTAAATTTCCCATTATTTGTAACTATATCAGTAACTCACTTATAATATGGGTGTAAGTATCTCTTGATACAAAAATAAAGATAGATTGGATAGAACGTCAAGGCAAATCCAGGTTTAATTGCGTGAGTTAGTACTTTCAAGTCTTATAGGAAAATACATATCACACCAATCTATTCAGAAAATATTATTTTATTTATTTATTATTTACTTCTCTGTTATCTTTCTCCTTACTATTGGAATTTACTGCAAAATCCATCCCCATTGGCTGTAGGGTGCAAAACTAAGCAGCCCAATATCATGCAAGGAAGAATACACGGGGTGAATACAAGCAGTATATTAAAACAAACAAAAAATAGATTTTATCAAATGATTAAATCAATTAATAAGAAATCCTACATTTATGGATCAAACGCTGACATATTTAAATGTAACAGGTTTGCTTAAAATTAACAAAGGTTAAATATAGATTGGCAACATACAGTACATGATTAGATAGATAGATAGATAGATAGATAGATAGATAGATAGATAGATAGATAAATTCCGATATAGGGTGAAATTTAATAGGATGAGAGATTCAGAAAGTGAGAGATTTGGGAAGAAATCTTCAGTCGTTTTTTTTTAAAGCGGCAATCATTTCCTCAGCGAAATCAGTTTGATTCTGTCGTGGAAATGATTGCCGCTTTAAAAAAAAAAAACCTGGGGATTTCTTTCCAAATCTCTCACTTTCTGAATCTCTCATCCTATTAAATTTCACCCTTAGTGTTATTTTGGGACCCAAAGAGAGTTCAGACGGACCTGAAACGTTGCACTGTGACAAGCTGCAATAACCCCTCGCCCACCTGCGTATATCCCAACCCATAGAGTGCCTTTTACAACAAAGACCACACTGTCAATCTTCAGAGAGCTGGACTTCCATCCGTAATTATGTTTCCTTTGAAATAAGGAGATTGGTTGAATGCATGACAGCTTTTCAAATGACCTGCAAACCCTGGAGGGGAAGATTCTGTGTGCAGCTGGACAGGTCAGTGTGTACAATTGTGAATGGGATAGTGTACTACCCATCATATACACTTTGCAGGCCAGATGCACACCAGTGCATCCCTGTATACTTATTTTTACCTTCACTCCACATAATGATAATTACTGCTGGCAAGTCTAAACATCCAATCCCAAAGCTGCGAATGGATGTTTAGCGGGAACAAAATGATTTGATTCGTCGGCCATCTAATGATTTTACAGTTGCTTGCAGATGTTAGACATCTCTCTACTGTCTTACATCTCCGAGCTCCCTGTGCGGTAAGCAGGCGGTCAGCTGACATCCGCTGACCTCAGCTACCTGCCCCCCCCCCCCCCCCCCCGCCACGGGCGAATTTACATGGGAGCGCCCAGTGTTGTCAAGGGGATACCCATGAAATGCTGGGCGTTCCCATGGGAGCAGCCCCTCGCCACCGCCCAATGCCCCCCACCCGCCCTGCTAGGTGCGAATGGGAGGCAAGCAGTGGAGGGAGAATATGATAGTATGCCGTGCATAACGAGGCACCGTGCCTAAAGCATGGCGAGTGCAGCTGGCCATGCGAGGGGATGCGGTGCACCGATACGGTGTCAATATCGACCATGTCGACATTCAGGACAGAAAAAAAAGTGAAAAAACCCACGTCGACCTTTTGACTGTTGACCTAGCCATTTTTTATCTAATGCTTGTGTTGACCTTCTATCCATATCGTCAACCTAAGCCATGTGGACCTTTAGTGGTTGACCTAATGTATGTCAACCTAATATTGGTCAACCCAATGACCCATATGACATATAGGAGACCGGCGTTTGAGATACCAACAGGGGCAGGTCATCGATGCTCAGAATCCTGACAAGAGTTCGTTGTGCGGTCTGGACCTCGGGCACCCGGGTGCACCGCAAACACATTCCACCCATTCCACCCATTATAAACAGTGATGATAAGCCTAACTCCTCCCCTTATTGCCTGAACCGTACCCATTTAGTGTCAAAATTGAACACTCCCTCCCGGCAGACTAACTCTGCCGCCTTTGTGCCTAACCCTCCCTCCCCGTGGTCTAACCCTATTTCGGTGTTGGCATTGAGATCGATGTTGGGATTCCAGCCCCGGTCTCCTGGACGGTGGTCAAGATTCAGGCACCGGAATTTTGACAGCCGGTTGGGATTTCAGTGCCGGGATTTCAACTGCCGACATTAGGACCGCCAGTCCCATTGTGCCTTGCACAGTTTTGCTATTAGGGAATGCTAAATCTATTGCATGCTGGGATGTGTAGTTTCACAACCTGGTGGAGGGCCATAGTTTGGACATGCCGGATCTAAGGGCTTCCACTGGGCCCTTCGAATGCACCGGATTTGCCTTTGGGAACTCTGGGCCTGAATTTGGGCCACACTGATTCTTGATGTCAGTCATGCTGTGGTTTTAAAGCAGTGTGAATGACAATGCAGGATCCGTTCTGCAATTGCGGTTTCCCACGATTGGATTGGCTCACAAATTATCAGGTTTGCTTACAAACAATTTTTTTTTTAAATGAATCAAAACTTCACCTAAATTTATTTATTTTATTTTTTTCAATTAAAATAAATGAAAATAGTAATTATAAAATGTACAAGCGGATGTGCCCAGTTTCACCCGCTCAAAGGTTGGCTGGGCAGAACATTTTACCGCTTTCCACCCCATTAGGAGTCAGATTTTGTCCTGTTTGGTGGGTGGCAGCAAATAACTGTCACAGTTTCCAGACCACCCAGCAGGTTGCATGTTCCACGTCACCCGAAAGGTGCACGTTAAATGTTCCCCAACTGTCACATTTTCCAGAGCACAATGATGGTGTAATGAAATGGCAGACTGGTTCGTTTGCGCATCCTCCTGGCATAGTTAAACTGTAATAAGAAATTGCTTTTTAGTACTCTCATTTCAAAACATTAATGACAAAGGATAACGGGCGTAATTATACTGCATAATGAACGTTTAGTATTTCCACTTGCAGGATACAGTATTTAGAAAGCATTAGTTATGTCACCAGTTTTAGGCCTTCTGTGTAATTTATAACCCAAAGTAAAATTCTGTGCCCCCCCACTCAATGCTTTTTGTATGGGAAATATACACATTATTCCATAACAACCTGTTATTAAACTTCTTGCACACTTACATCACACACTCTATAATACCCCTTTCACATTGCACTTTTAAAACGGTATATTGCCGTTTTTTTCCCATTTTAAAACGTTTAAGGCTGCAATGTGAAAGTGCCAAAGTTGATTTACCGGTTAAAGTTAACCGGCATTTCAACACGGTTAAAAAGCAGAGTCCTAAACGTTTTAAAGCCGTTTTTTAGGCAGTGTGAATGGCTCTATTTCAATGGCTTGAAACGTGTGCCTTGGGGGTTAAACGGGTTGAATTTTGAATGGTATTAAATGATTTTTAAAACGGTTTTCACCTGCAATGTGAAAGGTCTCAAGGCTCAGACCCAGTGGCGGATTCAGGGGGGGGGGGCACCCAGGCACGTGCCCCCCCCTGTCATTTCATTTTGTAGCTGAGGACCAGGGCTTTCCAACGAGCCCAGCCCCGTGTCTCTAGGCCCCCGGGAACCGGAGATATCGCCTGGCAAAGCTGTAACGTTTTTTCCCCATAGGATAATATGGGACCCGTCAATTCCGACCCCCACCCGATTCCGACGGCCGCCAGTTCCCGCCCTGGCATCACAGAAGCTTGTGGTTGATCTCATTCAATTCTAAATCGCTGGGCCTTCAATATGATACCAGGCTGGTCCATATCCGTCAATCGGTTCCAGAGATATTGCGTATAAACCGATTTTTTTATTTTTGAAATGTAATTTCATGGCTGATTATGTTCTTTGATGGCAGATTACTCTGGAACCAAACGTTTCAGTTTCACTGGACCAAAATCATTCAAAGCCCACTCAAAAGTTCTTATATATGATACTCATGAAAATGGGTCAGTTAGTTCCGAAGATATAGCCAGTTAAATGAGATAACTGGTTAAAGGGGGGGGGGGGGGGGGCTTTCTCTCCCCCTCACACCAGAAAATGCAGGGACTAGGCTGGTGTAAAAGGGGCCAAACTGGGAATGCATTTTCTGGTGTGAAAGGGGTATTATTTCAAATAGCCGGTACCTGCAGTGCTCTGAATACAGCCAGGCTCTGCCACTGTCAGTGGCTATCACTTCTGCCTGGCGGTGGCTGTCCCCCATTTACCGCGAGCATGTATTCCCCCTTGGCAATGAACATGTAATCCCACATGGCAACGAGCATGGAACCTCTGGCAATGAGCATGGAACCCTTGGCAATGAGCATGTAGATAAGCAGCATTTATGTAGCATAATTTTTAATAGGCATTATGGTGTTTGGCATAATACATAATGTACATAATGGCTTGTAACTTAACGTGTAATGGACATTATGGTGTAAATGTTTAATGCGTGCCTTTGGTGGACAATGTCCCTGTTTATGAAGCGTATTGTGAATTTTGGCTCAATCTGTGTGGCATTATGTGAATTCTGGCTCAATCCGTGTGGCATTATGTGAATTTTGGCTCAATATATGTGGCATTATGGGAATTTCGTCTCAATCCGTGTGGCATTATGTGAATTTCGTCTCAATCCGTGTGGCATTATGTGAATTTTGTCTCAATCCGTGTGGCATTATGTGAATTTTGGCTTAATCCATGTGGCATTATGTGAATTTTGGCTCAATCCATGTGGCATTATGTGAATTTTGGCTCAATTCGTGTGGTAGTATGTGAATTTTGGCTCAATCCATGTTGCATTATGTGAATTGTGGCTCAATCCATTTGGCATTATGTGAATTTTGGCTCAATCCGTGTGTTATTATGTAAATTTTGGCTCAATCCGTGTGGCATTGTGTGAATTTTGGCTCAATCCATGTGGCATAATGTGAATTTTGGCTCAATCCGTGTGGCATTATGTGAATTTTGGCTCAATCCATGTGGCATTATGTGAATTTTGACACAATCCATGTGGCATTATGTGAATTTTGGCTCAATCCATTTGGCATTATGTGAATTTTGGCTAAATCCGTGTGTTATTATGTAAATTTTGGCTCAATCCGTGTGGCATTATGTGAATTTTGACACAATCCATGTGGCATTATTTGAATTTTGGCTCAATCCATGTGGAATTATGTGAATTTAGTTTCATTCCATCATGTGTAAGGGGCAAGTATAAAGGGGTCTAGTATTTTGTTGCATAATGTGTAGAAGTTGTATATGGTGTTGTAGACTACACCCAAGGACACACCTCTGTTGAGTGGCCACACCCCTTTTCTGGAGCGCGCCTTCGGCGCGCGAACAACTACATCCTTCGCTTTTGTCGCCATGGTGGGCCTGCGTACTTTAAATGCCAGCGCCTATTTTTAATCCCATTCCCACCCTCTCTCTGCCGCTCTCTTAGCATGTACACTGGCACCACTAACACCCCTCTCCCACCTAAACTCTCTTTTATCATGGTGCCCCCCCTGTCATTTTATCCTGGATCCGCCCCTGCTCAGACCCGTTTTAAAGTCCCATAGAATACCGTGTCATTACCCATTTCTGCAATGTGAAAGCAGTATAAATGGTGCCATCAAAATAGGTGTTGTTATTTTAACGTAGGGGCTCTCACAAAAAACATTTCGGTACATATGAGTTATCCGGGCGCCCGATTTCTAAATCGGGTCGGATCGGGCACATCGCATCGCATCGCATGCGACCATCGGATGCGATGCGATGCGATGCGATGACCCGATTTTTCCATAGGAATCAATGTTAAAATGGACTGAGTCCATTTTAACATGGAATTCAATGGGAAAAAGGGGTCCTTTTCATACCCCTACTATCCAAGTGGGCATGGAGTTGGATATAAACCTGTGGCGAGCGTAGCGAGCCACCGAGCCCGAAGCGTGGCGAGCGTAGCGAGCCCCGCGAGGGGACATAGAATACCGTCCCCTCGCGGGGCTCGCTTCGCTCGCCACGCTTCGGGCTCGGTGGCTCGCTACGCTCGCCACAGGTTTATATCCAACTCCATGCCCACTTGGATAGTAGGGGTATGAAAAGGACCCCTTTTTCCCATTGAATTCCATGTTAAAATGGACTCAGTCCATTTTAACATTGATTCCTATGGAAAAATCGGGTCATCGCATCCGATGGTCGCATGCGATGCGATGCGATGCGATATCGCATCGCATCGCATCTGATTGTATGCCTTAACTTAAGGCATACAATCAAAAAATCGGGCGCCCAGATAACTCATAAGTACCAACATTTCTTAGCCAATTAAATGAATAGATAATAATAGTAATCATCACGATAATGACAATAATAATAACAATGCTAACAATGGTGAAATACTTCAACTATTAATAATAATAAAAATAATAATAATAATTATTAAGATGACGATGACTACTAATAATACTGATAATAATAGTAAGTAATAATAAGTAGTATTAATAACAACAATAATAATAATTATAATAGTGGTGATGACAAAAATAGCACTAACAGTAAGAAGAATAAGGTTACTTCCTCATCTTTGCGGCCACAGCGTACGCTACGGAACTTACCTAGCGTAACCTGCACCACACTCAGGGGCAGATTTATTAAGCTTGGTGAAGTGATAAAGTGTCTGGTTTTTATCACCGGCCAATCAGCTCCTAACTATGAAGTTACAGGCTTGGTTTTAAATATGACAGGTAGGAGCTGATTGGCCAGTGATAAAAACCAATTTATCACTCCACCGAGCTTAATAAATCTAGGCCACCCTCCTTTGTCCACACCACCATCTTTTACCATTAGTAAGTTATGGCGAGCAGACGTTGATGCAATTCTCAAAGCGGCTAACTTAACGTGCGTAAGCTGTGGCCGCAAAGATGAGGACGTACCGGAATAAGAATATGGGAAATAATAGTAGTGATAATAATAATACTGATAATAATAGGTGTAGTAGCAATAATAATAGTAATAATAATAATGATAATAGTAGCAATAATAATAATAATATCGATAATAAGGTCACTAATAATACTAATGATAATAGTAATAATAATAATAATGATGATGATAATGCTGATAATAATAATAATACTGATGTTAATAATAATAATAATAATAATGATAATATAATAATACTAGTACAGAGTGACAGTAGTAGCACTTCCAGCACTCCCCCCTCCTCCTCCCTGTGTCAGACCCCAGCACACACAGCGATCACACACCGCCTCCTATTAGCCATGTGTATAAAAGTTACAAAGTTCCAAGTGTAGTGTAGCCTGTCTCTCTGTATGGGGATCCCAGCAGCCAATCAGCGGCGCCGACACAGCGGCCAATGAGCCAGAGGCAGCGGCTGTTGGTGGCTGGGAGCTCACAGTCCGGGCTGGGGAACGCTGAGAGCTGCAGAGCTGCTGCCTGGTGCCGCTGTCTCCCGGGGATCTATAGCTGCCAGTGCTCCGGACTGCTGCCCGCGGTGTGTGCCAGGGGCCCCGCTGCTAGGACTGTGGCCGCAGCTGGGAGGAAACCTACTACTTGCACCCGCTTCCCGGACACAGGAGGAGGATCACCCCCACAGCAGCAGCAGCCTAGGGTTGCCTGGGACCGATGAGCACCCTGTAAAGGACCTGAGCTCCCCGGGCATGGCAGGATCAGTGGTGTAATTCTCCTTATCAGCCATTATTGTGCAATTAGCCGGATTATAGCATGCATCCCCAGCTCCTGCACCTCACCCTGCTCTCTCACCTGCTCCTGGGACCCTGCCTTACTTCCAGGACCCCCTGCCCCTCCAGGTGCAAGTGTACTGGGGATATGGTGGACTGCAGCAACCAGGGGCTCACAGAGGTCCCCTCTGACATCCCAACATGGACAACCCACCTGTAAGTCCTGCACACTCCCTGGGAATCGCACTTAGGGGTTAACTAGCTGTCATTTACAGCAGCTGAAATGTTATCTGCCTATAAAATTGATTTATTTTTTTTATTTCTGTGTATTTTTTTTATTTATGCTTTTTATTTTTTTATTTATGCATTTTTATTTTTTTATTTTAATTTATTCAAGTATTTTTTTTATTTATTTATTTATGCCATTTTTATGCATGTATTTACTTATGCATTTATTTCTGTGTGTTTTTTTTAATTTATGCATGTACTTATTTTTAAATGTATGCATTTATTTACTTATTCTTTTTATTTATGTATTTACTGTATTTTAATTTTATTTATGTTTTTACTTTTATTTATTTTTATGTATATATTTTTATTTGTGTGTCTATTATTGTTTGTTTTGCCCATTGCCCCAACCAAAGTCACTTCAAAAGCTATGCTAGTTTTATGATGTGAAGTGTATAATGCTACAATATATGATACGTAGGCTTGTATGCCTTTTCATTATTGTATGCTGAGTATCTGTATAATATTCTGCCATGTGGGTTTTATGCAAGACCCCCCTCCCCAAATAGCCATGTGACATTACTATAACACATTTAGTGGCTTGCTGTGATTTCGCCTCCCTGTATGGCTGGTAGAATATCGTACTGTACATTGTATTCTTGCACCAGGTGTGCAGTGTTGGGAGACCTGCCAAGCAACCCTCCGTGTTGTTTTAAAACCATCACTATAATGTAATCCATATTTTATGGTTTAATGTTGCATTCCAAATCATGGGAAAACACATAAGGCAAATTAGAGTACGTTGAATTATGGCTAATATTTTTTTATGGCTGTAGTCTGCACAGAGTAACTTATGGAAATGTAGGGGCATCTGTTATTGTATGTGTGTCTCCCCCCCCCAAATCTGTTCCACATTACTACATTTTTTTAGTCCATACTCTACGTTGGGGAAACGGTTAACGCTGTCGTTTCTTTAGGTTTGTGAGGTAAAACAGTGTGAAACAAATGTGGGAGTTATTTTATAGATCTAGGGCCATAGCTCAAATGCAATAAAGTGTACGAGGAAGGATTACTTCTAATTCTTTCTATTTATGACTTTTGTTCTGCGTGTTTCCGAGCGAAATGCTAATGAGATGTGGTGGTTTATTTTACTTTAAGTTAATTGTTCTTAGTAATTCTACAAAAGTATATTTCGTTTTTGATACACATTTTGAAATACAAAAGTAATGGCTAAAATCTATTAATGTGCATTTATATATAACATATATGTGTGTGTTTAAATACATTTTATTCACGAGTACGTCAAATGTCTGTACATGTGCTTCTGTGGTATTTGCAGAAATATGATCAAGTGGATTCTTTTTGCAGTATGAAGACCTGATACTATTATTTATTTATTTGCAGTTTCTTATGTATTGCAGCATATTCTGTTGCACTTTTAAAACAAACTCGGTAGTAACAAACTGACCTAGAGGTAGGAGGGCCCTGCTCGCAAGCTTACAATCTATTGCGATGTTTAGAAAGTAGACAATACTTATGTGGTGCCTGATATTTCAATAGTCCAAACCTCTATTCTAAGTGCATTTTAATACAGTTGGGTGAAGACGTCAACAGGCTGAGAGTGTGACGTTGAGCCTTTGGTCTCCTAAAGGATTAAAGAGTTTTTGGGACAACAAAAAGTACCCAAGTTGAGGTTTCTTAAAAAGATCATTGCATCGTGTTCTGTATTTACTAAATAGTTTGGTTTTGAGTTATTGCGATTTGTTTTGTTTATTTGTGTTTTATTTTGGTGTTGTGCTGGTTTTTTTGCAGTCATTGGTGAATATTTTGTTTATTGGCTGTGTAAAATAATCAATAAGTAGGAATGAATGGACAACGTTTTTATTGTATTATGTTTAAAAAGATATCAGGCGTTCACTACAGTTCTTTTCCGTGTCCCACAATGCATCAGTGTATTTTACTTTTTTTTTATATGGCACAAGAAAAAGAAAATTGGATTTGTATTGTTAAATTTCGGCTGCTGGGAGGGGAGAGTTTGGCAACCAATCCTCTGATAATAAATGTACATAGAACATAACCTAGTACTTGTGTATTGGAATTGTGGATCTTAATAAATGTTCGGAGTTAAACCTTCTTCTGTATCTGCTTTGATCACTGTGTGATAAAAGAACAAATTAACAGGTGGAAATCATAAAGCACTGTGCCAAGGGGGCCCTGTCGGAAAATTTGTAACATAAATCTATTTTAATACCTTGGAAAGGTCATAGCCTTTAACTTTCATACAGTATATAAACCGATTGAAGCCATTGGCTGATTCCAAAGTTGTATCTTTGTAGACGTTTCACCTTTCACGATTGGTCGCTGATTACGGTAGATCAGGAATCCTTATGTTAAGGGCGATATTGGACGAAATCATTGTACATTTTGGGTCCAGAAGCCATTAGCGGTTTTCCAAGCTACGTCTTTAAAGTCAGCAGTTGTCTGAGTCACAAATTATATTATAGGGTCCAAGGGGAGCTTGTAGGTTCAGTGTTGTAGTTGAAACATTCAATGGGTATTTTGTTCGAATGATGGCAACAAACAGGTGGAGAGGACCTTAAGTGTTCCTTAGCACTAATGGATTGTAATATTATATGGTTAATTCGGACCTAGTTTAGTAAATGTGTACAGTAGAAGCCAATTTAGTGGCAACCCAACGATTATATGTTTTCATTATTGGTTTACTGTCATTGTCACTCAAAGGCCGGTACTGAGATCCTCATTCATCCTGTAGGTTAACTATGTCACCTTAAACTTAAGGCTTCTGTGAATTTTAAGCTGGGGGGGGGGGGGGGGGGCAGTATTCCATGACTTACAAGAGACCTCGTGTGTATACCCAACGGTGTTAGAGATTTGTCTTTATCGGGTGTGTAAACTAGTGTGCTTGTTTAGCTACTTGTAAGTCAAGATTAGAAAATGTTTATTTTTGAATACAAAGATGATTAAAATTGTGCTGATGTGGTGCAGTACCTCTGTGTGGCCACAGGGGTGCTGTTGTACACTTTGGTGTAGTTTGTGATCACAGAACAGTGGTGCTCTTTACACAAGAACTTTTTGCCGCCCTTCTAAAGCACTTAGTTTTTTTTTATACCTTGGGAAGGTCAAATCTTAACCCCCCCCCCCCCCCCCACACCCACATCAGTGCATTTAACCACCGAGTCACTCTTGTTAACCACTGAGTCTTTACAGTTGTAGCTTATACCTACTGTATTACTTGTAGTTTACACCGACTTCTTCTGTGTTCGGTATTATGACGTAGTTTATATAAAATTACCCAACGTATGGCAGTCCTGCATATCCGTTTATTGACTGTTATTCATTTTGTCAGAGCAATGGGCAATAACTGAATCCCTCTATTTTATCACCTGTCTTGTGACGCACTATTGACATTTTATAATTGGTACATTTTTTTTTTTCAGTCAGTATATTTACTTATGTACAAGTAATTGCCATCGTATACACTCACCAGTCCTTCTTATCCTCAAGTGACTGTTGCCTTTTTTTTGTTTTCATATACCGGTAATTAATGAGAAAAACAAGGTTTTACCCATTGGATTCCCCAACTTTTGTTCCAAATCATAGTGTAATTGGAGTTTAAATGTGGTTTCCCAGAATCCTTAGCCATAGAATTTGCAGAGTTACATAGGCACATACCAGAGGATGACTCGAGCTATGAACAGCATTGTTTCTTAACCAGTGGTGTTAGTTTATTAACATATAACAGATACAGCCGTACTCACTGTTCTATACACACTGGCCATGGCGAAGCTACATTGTACCAGGGTTCTATACAACTCAACATTTGGTAAGGGTATGCTGCTTATTGGTAATGGCACAGCCTTATATCAGCAGGTTAACATCAGTTTGGCACCATGGTTTTGTCTTGTAAAACCTGAATTCGGCCGGCACGCGATGGCCGTATCCTTGG
Organism: Crinia signifera; assembly: GCF_055691185.1. Lineage (NCBI taxonomy): Eukaryota > Metazoa > Chordata > Amphibia > Anura > Myobatrachidae > Crinia > Crinia signifera. Next base: position 26,513,329 of record NC_139224.1, read on the forward strand.
CGCAGAAGGATGTGTAAAGACAGGTGTATGTACCCACGAGTCTGTGTAACTTGCAATTTCCATTGAAATCTCCCTTTCTGTACGTATGTGGCCCTAGTCAAGATTTATTTCCAGGAGGATATACAAACTCCACGCAGTTGGGGCCATGGTGGGAATCGAACCCCTGACCTCAGTGCTGTGAGGCAGTAAAGCTAAACATAATACCGTCCGTGCTGCTCAACTACTGGGTACAAATCTAGCTGTGACAGGCACAGTTCATAGTTACATGTGCTTGTTTCTGAAACATTTGCAGCTTAAAAACCTGCACATTTGCCCTGAGTAGTGCACCTGCCCCTTAACGATTCCCATAATGACCGGTTTCGTACAGTTAAAAAGCAACCTTTATGTTTTAAAAAGGCTCCCTGGAAGCATTTTGGAAAATGGCAAATGTTCACCTCTCACTCCAGTGTCAGCGGCCTAGAAAGCAGTGTGGAAATGTGCAGTCTGTTTAACTGCAAGTGATGTGTACGAAGCCTGTTTTCCCCATTAATCTTGTCCACATCCAGCTCAGCTGCTGCAAAAGCTTGTTCTAATAACCGTCTTTGGTAAAATGACAGCAGCGCAGTGCTAAGTGTGAAAATAAGGCTAACTCGCCTTAGGGCCTACTAAAAAATTAATTATATTCTTCCCTCTTGTGACCTTGTCTAAATGCAGGTTCCGAGCACAGATTGGGGGGAGGGGGTGATTTTTAACTGTCAGGTCTGGAATGATTTTGAGGATGTTTTCGGTAGCAAGACTGGGTGCTTCAAATGCATATGTCCAAAAAAATGAAGTTTTATTTCCAGTTTTTTTTTTTGGTGTACTAAATCCAGTAATGATAAATTTAAGTCTGATTTTTCCGGTAAAATTAATTTTGAAAGGATTACTATTTGTAACATTTAGGGGAGTATTCCATATGGGATTCCGACTGTCGGAATGTCCCGACAGTAACTCGACAGTAGGAATTCAATGTTCCTTACAGTCGAGCGTCGGAAAGCCCGCGGGTTGTTGAAAAATGTCACGGCAGTTTCCGAAAAAACAGATGTGACTTTAAAAAAAAGTCGGATCTGACACCCTTCAATGCGGTCGTTAACAGCAGCATTGAATAGCTGTGCCAATAATACCCCCCCCATTAGTGTGATTGCCATCACAAAATAGAACCTATTAGTATAGGTTGTGCTGTAACTCCTAGCAACCACTTGCTTGCATTAGGTCTTTTTCTCAGTGGCATCAACCGATCATGCTTTTACCCGTGTTTTAAAAGCCGGTGAATGGTTTTTTTTGTTGTATTTTGGGGCGTGAGAATTTTGAGCTTCTTTTGGACCCTACTTGTAGAAGTCTATGTACTAAGCCTTGGAGAATTGGTAAAATGAGATTTAGGAGCAGATTGGCTGGTACTTTATCTCTGTCCACTTTATCATGCTCCAAAACTTAGTACATCTCCGCCACTATGTCCACATGTTTATTTTATACCAAATTGATGCAAACCCATATTTCTGGAGGTCTCCCCAGGGTCCTAAACATGCAGCAAGTACACAGAGACTGATGCTTCAACACACGGTTTACAGATGGGCCTCAGCACAGATTTGCGCTCGGTTCATGCAGCCCTCAGACTTATTGTGCATCCTTTCCCCACCACATGTGAATTCCACTTGTCAAAATACTCTTCTGCTGGTTTGATGAAGCATTTGCTTTTACTCCAAGGGAAGTGAGGCCTCAGCTCCTCTCTGGAATGGGCTGGGAAGTAGTGAAGCGCTGCTTTACCACAAAGTCCTCCATCTAATGCTTCTCACATGTCACTTGCTTGGGTGCACACGTTTCGCTTCCCGTAGCAGGATGGCCGCAGCGCTCCATTCCCAGTCATTATGTGTATATACCTCACAGAACTGTTCTGTGGTGCGTTTCACTGCAATGTTAACACCTAATGCCATTATTCTTGTTACTATTCTCTGTTCCTCCTCGGTGTTGTCCATTTCTAACCGGGTGGGCTGGGATGGTATGTGGACTTAGTCAACATAATGGTCGACGCAGCATAAGGTACACATTACTTTTTTTTTTTTTTTTCACAATTTCTTTTCCATTTTGTAGGAACTTTTTCATAGTTTACCATCCACAAGGATTAATGTTGTGAATTGGAAAGTAAAAACGGCTTGTTGACCTTTTTTCAAATGTCGACTTTTTCCAGGTAGACCTTTTGGGGTAGCCAACCCTAGTCCTCGAGAGCTACCAACAGTGCATGTTTTGCAGGTCTCCTCACAGAATCACAAGTGAGCTAATTAGCTCCATCTGTGTATCTTTTCAAATGTGTCAGTGATTAATGAGTGCAGCTGTGCAGCAGCTAGGTTGTCTGGAAATTGTGAACTGTTGGTAGCTCTCGAGGGCTAGGGTTGGCTACCACTGACCTAGACACTGTTGAACGAATACCCATCGGCCTATGGATGGAATAACCTTGTAGTAAACTAGAGGGCTGCGGTGGGCTCCTGGATCTAGGGGCACCCTCATTACACGCTTCGGGGTAGATGTATGAATGCGTGATAAGAATGGAGAAGTGTGCCGGACCAACCAATCCGCTTTGAAGTAACTTTTTTCAAGATTCTATAAAATTATACAAAACCAGCTGATTGGTTGCCATGGACAACGTATCCAAACTGGCCTTCTCTCTGTCAGTCGTTACAATTAAATTGGCAGTTAGATCACTAGAAGGGTCTCGCACACCAGATGCCAGAGCCAAGTGCAACAATGATGGTTACAGAACGATTTGCGACCACTCTTGATTTCTGGGGGAAGACTGTGCCTATCTTATCTTGTCCAGCACCACTTCTGTCTCAAGTAGGAACAAGTTTGTCTTTGCTGATAAGAAGCCGCTGAACAACCTTCCAGTGTGTCCTGACATAATCATTTCATTTGTCTACCAAGACAAGGTGTGAAAAGGCCTAAGTGTTTCTTTATTGCCCATTTATCTCTTTCCCTGTACTCCACTCATTGCAATGATTGTAAATGACACTGACTGTACGAATATAGTATTAAAAATACACAATAGAAATAGATTTTATTCATATTTATTTTTACTGGCACTCGCTTCAAGAAAAAATAAAACAAGCGATTTGGCTAGGCGAATGTTAAACTTGCCGAAGCCTTTGCGCTACCGTGGATTGCACATGTACAAATTCGCACATGCGCAAACCTGACCATTGGGGGCGAATTCGGCCCGCTACGAGTGGGTCTCAGTCAGCTCCAATGTATGATGCATTGAGGTTTCTTTGATTTTTTTTTTTTTTTTTTTTTTTAGTTTGGGTTTGTTGTTTATATGTGTGCACCTGGTGTTTGCTAAACCGTATTTAGCTGGACTGGGCACCAGGTGCTCTATTTTGAACATTAACCGCAGGGATCGGATTTATTATAATTTTCTTTTATTCCGGTTAGTGGGAAGTACAACGTGTATTGTGGGTTTGTGAAGTTTTGGTGTAAGTTGAGTCTCACTTAGTGGCGCTTTGCTAATGTCCCATATCCACTACACAACTGCTGCAAAATTAAATCCAAACTCGTTATTCTCAGGGTATTAATGTCCAGTGTTTACTCTGCTGCTACTGGGATAAACCTTTTTTATTTTTCCCCTAAGTGCCAAACAAAAGTGTTGAACATATTGAGATAGAGATTTTGTGGCATTAACCCTATCGGCGCAAGACATTGCCCCTTTTTTTGCATTGGAATAACATGTCTTAGGGTTTTACCCAGTTTATATGCTTATTGCAACCTATTATGTTTATTGATTTAAAAAAAAAAAATTTGGTGCTATTTATCAAGTGATTTTTGCTGAGGGCACAGGTCATCCACCAAGATGGCTGCCATATGCAATCCTGTTTTAGTTTGCAGATAGGCACGTCAGGAAGCTATTGGTCAGTTACGTCGAATTTGGCAAATGCTTTGGAGAAGGAGCCAGCAATGAAGCCACTGGTCTATGGAGTCAGGCCAAAATTTTGGGGGATGCCCAGGAATTATGTAATCAAGAACCCCTTTGAGGCCATGCCTCTTTTCAGCTGTGCAATTTGGATGAAGAGTGCGCATCCGGTGTCTCCAGACCCATTGACTTTTCAACTGTTGGTGCACATTATACAAATGTGCACCAACAGCAGCTTTATCCTGTATATACAAAATGCGCAGAACAAAAATGTGCGCCATCTGTCTGCAAAACCAACTTGCATTCAACCTTGCAGCAGTCCCTTTTTATCTATTCTTGGTTTTTGAAGATGCAGTGCTATAACGCATGCTAGTCTTCTCTGCCACGGTTGCACAGTGGCTCCCAAGTCAAAAAGTTCTTTAAAAAAAAACGTTTGTGATCGTTCAATTAGACTCAGTGGGTGGGCACAGGCAGGAAGTCTTCTCCAGGCCTTTAAAATAGACCCCCATTGTTCTTCAGAATAAGTTGCGCTCTTGTTATCCACAAGTTTGTGGATTAGCCCCAGAGTGAATAGAAGTACAACTGGGAGAGTTCTAGTTCGGGCGGAATTTTTATTTATTTTTTGTTTCCTTCATTGAAAATTGTAAGTTTTAAATCCAGCGGGATTATGAAATACTATAACTATAATTTTCATACAGATCCTTTTTTTAAAGAGGTGTGTATTTTTTTTTTTTTTAAGAGAATCGGGCCATCAGATTGGCCCATATCTGGTCAATTTGATGTCCCCTCAGGTCTGATATGCGGTACCATGCGCATCGGACCTGAGTCGGTGGTCGGACCTGCTGGCCGTCTGACCACCCGGTTGGGGAGCAGGGTCGCATGCGGTACATCATAGTGTTCATTCTAGCACCCGCTCTCTTTGAAAACCCATGCAGTTCCTGTTCCCTGCCTGGGGTGTCGCTGTTTGCTGTAGTGTTTCTAGCACAGGTCTGGTTAGCAGATCAGTGCTGATATACAGACCACACTGTGCTAGAAGCATTATAGCAGACAGCGACACCCCAGGCAGAAAAGAGGAACTGCATGGGTTTTCAAAGATGGCGAGTGCTAGAATGAACACTAAATCACAACAAATTGAGATGGATTGCATGCATCCATGGGCTCGTGGGGTATCGGCCACCTTAACACCGAGGGATAAAGAACCAGTAAATCAGATCCTAACTGAATTTTTTTCAAATACAGCCCATAGTGTGACAGTTAGGGGCCAACTGGCTTGTACTCTGTCCGCTTTATCACCTTTTTCTTTCTCTGCACTTTAAAAGGGGGTAATTAATGATGATTCGGGGGGAGCGATTCCATTTTGGGGGATGTGCATTATCAGTGTTATTGATTCCTATGTGCTTTCACCTGTCAATTCTGGGAGGAACTGTGCGGCCATTGAGTTGATTTGGATCAATGACTCAATCAATTTGAAGTTTTAACTCTGGTATATGTTTTGAGCTGAAGCTAAATTTACAACCGTTAAGAAATGTTGGGTTCATTTTGTGTCTGTGTCTGTGTGTCTCTCGGGGGCCTGGTTGGTGAGAATCCTTTAGAAGAATTTCTGCTTTCTAAATTCATTTCACAAAAGGGGGGATTTTAGAATCGAGACCACACAACCCAATTTCATGCCTGGAGACTCCCATACAAGGGTACGGAGGGGACTTGTCGTTTGGCTGAAGTCCTTTTTAAACAGGAATAAAACTCTTGCCATCCATCAATGTCACATTACAATAGAGCCATCCCGGAAGATTCAATTTACATTTGTATAAAGGGGACCGGCGTGATCACTGAGAAATCTTCTATTCATCTGTGTTTTTTCATGATTGGAACCTGGAAAACTCGTATCCGCCTGTGTAACTTTTGCTTTGGTATACCACGAAAATTGTCATTTTGATAGTGAATTTGGGTTTCACTGAATGTTGAAGGGCTGAATCCTTTACTCCAAAAGAGTTCTATGTACTAAGCGATTGCGATAGATAAAATGAATGGAGATATAGGAGTCTATTTGTGAAGCCGTGAAAAGAATGAAGAAGGACCAGTGGAGATGTTGCCTATGAAAACTGATTTCAGGTAACATTTATCAGGTGTATCCTATAAAATTATACACCGCTGATTGGTTGCCATGGGCGACTTCTCCGCTGTCTCGCTTCTCCACACTTTTTAGTGCTTCATGCATAGACTCCATAATATCAGCCAGTCAGCTCCTAACTGCCATGTTACAGGCTGTGATTGGAAAATTATAGGAGATAATTGGTTGGTACTTTGGGGCATATTTATTAAGCCTGGTGTAGTGATAAAGTGGCTTCTGATAAACCAACCAGAGGCGGATGAAGCCTTCGGGGGGCCCGGGGCACTTTAGAAAGGGGGGCCCCCCTCTTATCATTACTGGCCGCAAACTGCACGGGAGAATATTACACTGTCAAAACAAAGAGTAAAAGCAGTATAAACTTGGTCAATGGGTAACTACAAGGGGGGGGGGGGTATTAATGTAAATATACATACTATATGAAAAGCCTGTGTTTGTCCCTCTGTACCTTACTCTGTCGGAGCCCTGAGAGGCTCAGCGTTGCCTCTAATTAAAAACCCTCCCATGACAAGGCAGCTGCTGCTGCTATCCTTCATGGGCCTGAGAAGCATACGATGAGCTCAACCAAACAGAGCTCAGCACAAGCCTCTCAGCCTCTGACCTCTTGTGCAAAGTCTTATGGAACTTAGTCAACTCCCAGTAATGCACTGCACACTTGTGCAGTCAGTGTGCCTTGACTCCCAATGCTCAGCACCATTGATCATTGTCACATTGGCAGATAGGTGAAGCTGCAGCACCACCCCACTCCCATGCACAAAACCATCAGCTAAAAAAAAAAAATACATGCCAACCACAGGGGCCCCTAGATAGAGGGGGGGGCCATGGGTACTGACAACTGTGCCCCCACTATAATCCAGCCCTGACACCAACCAATCAGCTCCTAACTGTCATTTCCAACCCCAGTCTGTAACGTGATAGGAGCTGATTGGCTGGTGTGTTGATACTGGCCACTTGATCGCTTCACTAGGCTTAATAATCTGCCTCTTTATCTCTGTCCACTTTATCTCTCTACAAGGATTAGTACATAGACCCCAAACTTCTTACCAATCTGCCTCAAAGTGTCATTTTACAGCATACTTACTGTACCTACCTTTACTATCTCCTCTTTGGGAGAAGCCTGGAGAGGAGACTGTTTGCAGCACTTCAGGGGATGGGGCTTATCTCAATGCCATCAAGCTCCGCCGCCAGTGCAGCAAATACTGCGATTTGCAGGTCTACAAGAAGTGGAGGGGCTAAAATTACCTGATTTGCATCATTTTAGCCCCCTTCCCGAAGAGCCATGAATCGTGGTATTTGAATGGCGGAGCGGGGGTCCGGGGGCATGCGGCAGGCTTGCCGGGAGGGGGATCCAATTTTCAGGAGCCTCCCGGCCATTTTGAGAGGGTAGGCAAGTGTGTCTAACAGGCGGTGTTTGAAACATGGCTGGTCGGTACTCTCTCTCTTTCACGGTTTGATAAATCTCTTCATCATTATTATTATTTTTTTTAAATGCACATTTTGGGCTGCATACAAATCCTGTAATCCTGAAAGGAAGATTTCAACAAATTGCTCCCTGGCTGATGGCCTGACTTACTGCCAGGAGCACATTTGTGACATCAGCTGACCTCCAGTAGCCCTTTTTGGCCTGGATTCCTCTAAAATTTAACCCCCCCCCCCTCTTTTTTTTTTTCATCACAGGAATAAGGAGAAACACTCCTAAAAACTAGAATTGCTGACTGCAATTTTTTCCTTTTTTTCTTTTTCACTTGTGGGGAACTACTTCAAAGTATCGGATGTGTTGGTGCCAGGCGCCTCATCGTTATTGTTAGAGGAATTTGGAATAGAATTGAAAACAATCCATGATGTGTATTTGAGATCAGACCCAGCACTGGCTCGGTGGGGAGGTAGTATTTAAAAGCTTGTCTTGCTATAAGGCCCGATGTCTACGAGTTGGTCATGAAAGATGAGTCATCTGTGAGTTTCGTGCATCTGGTAAAAGTTTGTGTATCTGGAAAATGCATAACCTGAAGATGCAGGAAAATGAGTCGAAGTACAAGCAGAGAAGGAATTTCTCCAGAGAAAGTGAGAGCTGACATTAGCAAAAATGGACATTTATTAAAATCTAGAGGCCAGAATGAATGGGGGCCGATATGGTACATTTGTGCTTATTATTTAGTGAGGTTTCGCATTGGTTTGCTGTAATGAAGCAAATTGTTCTTTTTATGCGAAGGATTTATTTTTATGTTGCCGTTTTCTCAATGTGCACTAAAATCTGTTCTGCAGAAGAAACGCGCATTTTATTACAAGTGTGGGTAACGCTGTGAGGATGTTAAATAAAATGCAATGTTAGGCGTATGGCGCCTTAACTGCGTGGGAAAGCCCGCCGCGGCAGCACAGAGCTCTGTAAAATTAAGTATGTGCGATGCAACCAGTATATGGCAGTCTGTGCCCGTGCATACCTTGCAAATCTCCCCAGCAGACTAGGGACCAGATGCACTAAGATTCAAAAGTGATAAACAACCAGCCAATCAGCTCCTACCTGACCACTTTCAAACACCGTCTGTGACATGGCAGGTAGGAGCTGATTGGCTGGTGGTCGATCACACTCCATTTTATCACTTTTGAAGCTTAGTGCATCTCTTCCCTAATCCTTGGGTAGTGATGACACCATCTCATAATTTATAGTGTTTCTTCCAGAACTAATGCAATTCCTCTTCCCTGTTTGGAGTGCCACTCTTTGCTGTGGTTATTCTAGCACAGTGTGGTCTGTATTTCAGCACTTATATGCAGACTAGACCTGTACTATAAGCACCACAGCAGAAAGTGACACCTCAGTCAAAGAAGAGGAATTGCGCCGGTGTTGAAAGATGCAGGTTGCTAGAATGAATACTATTTTGATTATGTGTTTTGACTTTTGGGAATGTTGGGAGGCTCTTTGCAGAGTGTTAGGGGGGAGACTTTTATCAAACCATACAAAGAGGACATGGGGAGGTGTTACCCATAGCAACCAATGAGATTATTTCTATCATTTAGCTAGTACATCCTAGAAAATGATTGCTAGAATCCGTTTGCTATGGGCAATGCTTGATGTCCAACAACAAAACTAACAAAACAACAAACTATCGATGGTCATCCATCTTCTTTGACTGCCTGGCCCGTGGGCCAATCAGAAAGTAGGGGCGGGGCTTCAGGGTTGTTAGGGGGGAGGCGGTGCTATGCTCCATGTCCCAGCACCTTGGGAAAAAAAAATAAACATTGGTTTTGCTGTGCCATCTATGGAGGGAAACCACCTGGTTCTCCCTATCGATGGCAAAAGTATTCGACATCGGCAATAAACCATTGATTTCGAATCATCAATGGTTGATGGCCATCCCTAGGTACAAGTTGGCATACCCAATTATGCAACACCGGATCCTATTCTGCAATGTACACTGGGAGAATGTGTCATAAAGACTTGTGCATCGAACAGTGAAAAAAGCGAAGAAGTGGATCAGAGGGGAGGTTGCCAATAGCAACCAACCAGCTTCTATCAGTTTTATAGAATACAGTTTATAAATGTTACCTTTTATTAGCATTTATAGGTTGCTATGGGCACCTGCAACACTCTTTTACTGCTTGATACTTCGACCTCCAGGTAGCATAAACAGGGCTCCCAGGTTATATACCGTAAACAAACCTTTGCATTTGTTTAAGACCACACTAACCTGTATATGTTGTGGATTATAATAAGAAAAAAAGGCCTGTGTGATAATAGTACGGTGTTCTGGCTGTACTCTCTTAAGTGTGGTTATACTTTAAATTTCCTATGTGTTTTCCAGAGTGTTTCCACATTTAGGAATATGATATTTTTTTTTTTTTATCTTTATTCAATATCCATCCTCCATATTGTAGTGTTTACATCAAGTCTGGCTGCTTTATGTCCTAGTTTTGTTGGTTAATTCTTACGTTCTCAATGAGCTAGTGTGAATGCTGAAATGTCTGTATTGTCTGAGGGTAGATTTTTAAATTATCTGGGCTCTGCAGCAAAACTTTAAAAGGATACCCACCCTATGAAGCCCCAGCAATAAAATTACCCACCTTCTCTTTATGTACTATTTTTTTCTATTTGTAGCAGTGTTCAGCCTAATAATGAAGAATTCTTCTTGGTTATGGGCTCGGAACGGCAAGTTGTTGGTTCTGGAGCTCCTTATTATCTGTGTATTGCCTGTTTGTAAACCACAGAAAAATGATATTGCATGTAGCCGTTTTCTGTGTCACATTGATGCCACTGCTACCTAGTGAATTGATACAGTCCATAATTTGTGGCAGATGTATTAAACCTTAACAAGAGATAAATGCAAGGGTGATAAAGAGAGATAAACGTCCAGCCAATCAGCTCCTTACTGACTTTTCAAACACAGCTTGTAACATGGCAGTTAGCAGGTGATTGGCTGGACGTTTATCTCTCTCTATAACCCTTGCATTTATCTCTTGTTAAGGCTTAATACATCTCCCCCAGTGTCTGTTATGTCTTAAACCACAAGTAGTGCCCCTAATACATGTTATGTCAGAAAGTAGTGCCCCTTATACACATTACGCCTCAAAGTAGTGCCCCTTACCGCATTTTCCTATGTACCAATACCCGTCCGCCCCGTCTTCGCCTGGCAGGGTATCGCCTCTGGGTGGCGATACCCTATAAAAGCCTATGGGCTTCTATCGCCGTCCGCGCGCCCCCTCCCGTCCTCCTTTGATCTCCTCCTCCCCCAGCAGGTGTCACAGCCAGGAGGACATCTGGCTGCAGGGGGGAGGAGGAGACGCAGGGGGACACTGCCAGCCGCCGGGATGTGACGGAGACCCCCGCAGACCACATCACAGGTATCGCGGGGGTCTCCGTCACCGCAACTTGATGCTAGCCGCATATGTTAGTACATATGCAGCAACATCACGGCGGCTGTCAGGCGAAGGGCGGCGATGTATATTAATACATCCCGCCCCCAGTCCCTGCAGACACTGCAGGAAACAAGGACCGGGTGGCACAAATGGCAGGCAGCTGGTGTGCTACCCGCTGTAATGTATATTCGCAGCAGTGCATCTGGCAGAAAAGGAGCTGGGGGAAACCCTACTATTATACATTACAGCTGCATCTGGCAGTGGCGGCAAATAAATAGGTAGGGGGTTTGCAGGTGCGCCCACAGGACAAATGTGCTGTATGTTTAGCACTGTACCTTTCCTCATTTTAGCTCTCTCTCGAAACTTTAGTAAATCTTGGCCTTTTTGGTTTTTGTATATAAAACGCGGACTGGTCCATCCACCACACACACACACACACACACACACACACACTGCCATTTTGTCCCGGTAGTCCGGATTCATGATGACACATGGTGTCTTAGAGTCCTGGTGCCAGACTAATGCCCCTAGCCCTCTACTGCACCCAGTTTATGCGTCCCCCATAAGCTGTGAGCCCTATCTCGCGTACCCCTAGCCACACACCTTGCATTTTATAATCCTCAATGCCCAGCAATTCTCTGTCTTGACTTTATTCAGGTTTTGATTGTTTATTAGTTGTTGTGGGGCCACAGAAGCTACAATATTAGGCTTATTCTCTGCTGTGGAATCCTAACATGTGGCTGGCGTAACAGTAGATTTCATGGGTGTTTAATATCACACCCCACAATGAATGTGTTTATGCAGCTGTAATGGGGCTAGTAACAGTGATGTACCTGTGACTGGTCTTGCTGAGAGCATCTAGTGTTCTATCCATGGGAAAACCCTGCTTTCTATATACAATGTAAACAAACATACACTGAGAACCGCAAATTGCTGGCGGAGGCCTTAAGAGTGTGTGAGCCTCTCTCACCGGCGGTACCGCCACCGCCGTCGTACACCGCTCTCGTCTTCCTTGATAATGATTTCTTTCCTGCTCTGGTTTCTTAAAGGAAGATTATTACATTGCATCAATTCACTCCATGACTGTTTTTTTGCTTTTACTTTTTTTTATTTTTAGTATAGAGTCAGACCCAACACACAGATGTTTCCCCACTTCTACTTTAGGCATTTTCGATGGCTGCTCCCTTCAAAGCCAGTCCGTGTGTGACATGTGTTTAATGTTACTTACCACATTTGCTTTGCATATTTACAGTCCGCTATTGCTGGTGCTTGTGGTATTTTAGCCTTGTCCTATTTATAAATGGCAGACGTTCCCAATTTGAGCTTAGCACTGGAAATGCGAAGCAGGCCTGTTAAGTCTCTAATGCTGTGATATTTTGGAAATGACTGAACACCACTGACGTTATTAGACTGGGGAGTTGTTAAGTTCGGTGATCGTATATAACTTTTACAGTTTTTTTTTTTAAGTTTGCTCATTTAGCGCCTGGAAAAAGGTGCAGAATGATGCGTTGTGATGTAAAATATTCAGACTAGCTAGTTTATTGGTGACGTGTGGGTGTGACTAGCAATGGCGATCGCACGTTTAGATGGCAAAACATTTGAATAACAAAAAATGGAGTCTATGTACTAAGCCTTAGCGAGAGATAAAGTACCAGCCAGTCAGCTCCTAAATGCCATGTTGCAGGCTGCGTTTGAAAAATGGCAGTCAGGAGGTGGTTGGTTGGTACTTAACCTCTCTCCACTTTATTTCTTTTGAGACCTTAGTAAATCGACCACATTGTTAAAATCCCTATTTACTATGATTATAAGCTGTAATGGCCAAACTGTGTGAGAACTGGTCGTTCAGTGTCTGAGCCAATCATTTGTACTCCACAGGGAACCGTACGTACAGCGATGCCGATCAATTTCTGACTGACGGACATGACTGATTATCTGATTTCAAATAAAATCTTTGGGTACTTGCAGGGCGCCCATTACGTAGTTTGCGTAGTGGTGTATTGAGAATACCAATACACCACTATGCTGGCTACGTAAACTACATAACTTGCTCAAATTACGTAACTTACATAAACTACGTAAGTTACGTAACTGGAGCTGTGCTAATACATAATGGATCATATACCCACTATCCACGTCATGCCCCCATTATCCACGTGGGCGTGGAGTTAATTTTATAAAGTGTGGTGAGCGCAGCGAGCCGCCAAGGCCTAAGCATGGCCAGCGCAGCGAGCTCCGTGAGGGGACGCGGATATGCGTCCCCTCGTGGGGCTCGCTAGGCTCACCACGCTTCGGGCTCGCTGCGCTCGCCACACTTTATAAAATTGACTCCACGCCCACGTGGATAATGGGGGCATGACGTGGATAGTGGGTATATGGTTGTGTTAGTGGGTTTTGTGTGTGTGTGGTGCATCATACTTACCCATCAACTTATGTCCCCGGTGCCTCCGACACTCGGCTCCCCGTACTCCCGGCCGTCATGACAGTCCTCCCCGGCGGGCACTATGTACGCAATTTGCCTAGTGGCTTTGGGGGAGCTGGGAAAACATGTGATGCTCCCCCAGCGGCCGCCTCGCCTCACTGCCGGCTTTATCTGCCCGCCCACCCGCCGCTCCAGCACTGGCCGCCCCACCAAGCCCGCTGCCCAGACATGAAGTAAGTGTAAGGGGGCGCCGCAACATATTAGCCATTTTATACCATTATAATAGTGAAAATACTTTGAGATGAGGGGGAACATTTACTAAAACTTCTAAATAGACACAGTAGAGGTATTGTCCCTAGCAACCAAACAGAACAGGGCTGTGATTTCAAAATGTACTTGATAGGTAGCACAGGACAACATTTTTTTTTAATCCCTTTTTTAATAAATATATCCTGTAGACTAAATGACCATTATAAGGATGATTTATTTTTTTAAAAGGTGAATACGGCAGAGCATTGTCATTGCGGCATCGCAGACCTAAGGCTACGCCCCCTTTCAGGCGCAGTCTGTACCAACCGTGGTGATGGCAGCATGGTTTGTTAAGGCGGGCTTGATGTTTGTATACTGTAAACCAGGATATCATATTGTCCCAGGACTTTTTAATTCCAGGAATGAATTCCGAGTTTCGGTTTTGCCTTTTGACTTTGCAGAGTAGAAGAAAGCTGACTGTATATCTCAGGCAGACAAAGGAGTCAGACGGAGTCCTTTAAAGTACTGATTGTATATTAATGAACAGCCAAGCGGGAGGGCTGTTGCCAAAACTCAGCACGTGAAAGAGCCAACAATATCAATCTGAACTTTGCACTCTGGAAGTGTGAAGTGATGTTGGTGAGAGGAGTTTACGGCACAAGTGCAATGTGGCGGTACCCTTTGAAGCTGACTTCCAACCTCCATAAAACAGAAAAATGTAATAATTCATTCAGAAGAAAAATCTCCTCACAAACCTCGATTGTTATTTACCGAGTGTCCACTTTACAGTTGGCAAACACAGCATTCACACTAGCGGCGTTGTATTATTACAGCCGCATGGAGATCTAATAACCACACTTTTCTCCAGGACACTCACTACCACAGCTGGGCCCGAAGCACGTTGGCAGTTGTCAACTTATGAAATAATTTTTGCCGATGGTAATATTTACTGACTCAGCACATTTCCTACTGGCACACATATAAAAATTAGAATTGTTTTGGCTTCGTTGGGCCCGGTAAATTATGGATAACAAATCTGCACTGACCCCAGGTGTGGTGCACAGTATTGATATTTTGGGGGTATACTTCTATTTGGCAACCTTCAAGCCAGCTTTTAGCCTAGGGGGCAAGTACTGAGCACCGGCCCGAAAAGGGGGTGTGGTCTCTAAAAAGGGGCTTGCCATTAAGCTGACTGGGGCTGTGAGGCAGACTGGGGTGGTGACACTGATACATAGACAGATGCTGACACTGTAATACAGGCAGCTACTCACACATTACACACAGATGCTGGCAGATATTAACAAACTTACACACGGAAGTTGACACACAAATGCTGACACAGACAGATGCTGACACACAGATACTGATATGCAAACAAATTCTGCAAACACACATACAGAAGGACACTGACAACTGACAGATGCTGACACACTAACCCTTGACACACAGATGAAAGCAGACCATATACATCTCACTATCTCCTTCCCTCTATCAATCATATACCTTTCTATTCCTCCCTCATTCACACACCGTTATGCCTAATAAACTTAATGCCCATTAAACATAATGCTACCCACCTTAATGCCCATTACATATGCCACACACTGTAATGTCCGTTACACATAATGCCACACACTAATGTCCATTACACATAACGCCACACACCGTAATGCCTCCCTCTGCTTTACTAAACTGGCAGCCCTGGTTGGAGGGAAGGTGGGCTGGCGTAGCCAGGGCCCATGGCAATGTAAGGGCCCACACCTGTGAACAATATTAGTGCTAATAAATTATTTGTACTAAGCTTAGTAATGTCCACGGCTGTGGTGCAGTGCACCTGCCGCACCACCAGTGTCATACGCACAAAAACATATGATATACAGTCACACATATATACAATATAAATACATAGTTATACAAAAGTACACACATGTCTTATACATACAGCCACAAATACATTCACACTCATACAGTCACACATACATAGGGCGGGATGTATTAAAATACATCGCCGCCATTCGCGCCCCCCCCCCCCCCAGCCGCGATGCCGCCGCATATGTACTAACATATGCGGCTGGCATCGTGATGCAGTGACGGAGGCCCCCCGCGATACCTGGAATGTGGTGTGCGGGGGGTCTCCGTCACCTCTCTGCCCCCTTCTGCATCCCTCACGCCGGGGACAGCTATGCAAGCTGTCCCCGGCGCCTCTTCCTCCCCCTGCAGCCGGAAGGACGTCCGGCTGCGTCACTAGGGGGAGGAAGGTGTTACCTTCCGGGTCCAGGAGGACCTGGACCAGGTAAGAGAGGGAGGGGGAGAGGGGGGTAGGCGGTTTTTTCGGCGGAGGCGTCGGGCGGCGAAAAGAAGCCCATAGGCTTCTATAGGGTATCGCCACCCAAAGGTGGCGATACCCTACACTGCGGTGACGTGGCGGCCGGGTAATAGTACATAGGAAAATGCGGTAAAACGGTGGTTTTACCACATTTTCCCTTTAGTACATCTCGCCCATAGTCAGATACTTATACTACACAAACATACATAGTCACCCACATACAGTACATGAATACAGACACACAGATTATATAGTGCCCCATCCTCCTCCCTTCCATACTCAAATCACACGCAGGCCGGGTAGATACTGTACCTCATGTCATGTACAGTAAAAGATCCACTGTCCTCCTCCCCACCTCTCTCATCATGCTGCTGGGCCTTGGGCTGCTTGACAGTGAGGGTTGTGTAGCCTCTCCCCCTACTGAGAATCCACTTCCCCGGCATGACTGACAGCCAGGACCAGCATTGATAAGCAGTGACAGTGGCGTTACTTCCCCAGGGTGCACCATCCCATCTCTCTGAGTCCCCCTGTCCACGGCCCCTCGCACCCATGCTTCTTTTTCAAACCGCACGCCAGCGCTACCCGAATCCGCACTTTCGTGTAGCGTTGGACGTGCTGTTATTCTTTGACAGACACTAGAGGTATGGTAGTTCCTCTATTGTCTGTCTCCTCGAAGGCGGTGGCCATTTTTGGAGGGGCTGTCGCCTTCCAAAGCAGGCTGCCACCCGGGGACGGAAAGCCTTGAAAATGCAGTGGCGGCACACTGGACTACCAGGGCCCTTCTTGTACAGTGGAAGCGGCATTAGACACTAGGTAACCAAGTGGCCTAAGGGAAACATGGCACCCTGCCCCCCCCCCCCCCCACCCCCAGCCCAACCCGCCACTGCTTCACGCTCATTGTTCCTTTCATTCCCCATGAAGCTAAGGGTTATTAACCCCACGCTTTATAATAGTGTGCCGTTAGAGGCAACATACCCAATCTTACTCTGTCCACTTGGATAGTAGAGTAGGACCCAATTGGACGGCCCCCAAAAAAGACAAAAAATCCACGTTGACCTTGCTACTGTTGACCAGGTTCCCGTCGATGCTTTCCGCCCGTTGATCTAGCATCACTCTCTATTTAAACGTGGATGACCAAGTGTAGATGTCTAACTAGATGACATCAACCATGGTATTATCGACCTAAACCCGGTGGATTTTTCGGTTTAAACGGTCTCTCGTAGCCGCCGCTTTGAATTGAGTTGCCTCATTTGAATGTTTGGGGGTTATGCAATTCTCCGCCTTTATTCCTGACGGGGAAAATAGCAGCGGGTCCCTATTCAATGCTGTCTTTACCAACAGCATTGAAGAGGGATCACTGAAGAATTAGCCTGACTTTAGAAGCCGTCGAGCCCGTTCTGCTGATAACTGCCGTGGACACGCCCACTTTTTGACAATTGACAGGTGGAACATTAAATCTTGCCTGCCGATTTGCTGTCAGGCAAAATGTAAACGGGCCTGGATCACGGCTGTCTTGAGGGATCGACAGCCGTGATCCGGCATTCCATACCCCCCTTTTGACTCTTAGATTATTTTTTATCTCACCTTGCAGCAATAATTAGGAGACCTATGTTATTCTCCAAGCACCTGTGCTTGCATCATCATTCACCCGACTGTAAACAAGTAGTAGAAAAAGTGGCATATGTGTATATAATTGCAGCACCCTATTATCACATTTTCCATCTTTCCCACTGGGTTTTATCGTATGAAATAAATGTTATTTCTGTACGTGTTTAAAATCTAGGAACTTTTTGGCTGGAGGCGTTGAGGAAATCGGCACAGCCTCTCCTGGTTTAAACCTGCAAACTCCATTAATGCTGCTAGTAGCCATTATGTGAGGTAACCTGCGTTCACGGCAGCCGTGGGAGAAGGACTCTGGCGCTGGTGAACGTTCTGACCAGATTTTAAATGCCGTCCGGTTAATTCAGCTGCAGGTTTTTGTTTTTTTTTCTCCTGAAGTCTGTCAGGAAATGGCTTGCTAAGGCCAGACTGCTGATATTATGGTGGGTTAGGGGTGAAATGTGCTCCTAAGGTCTATCAGAGCTGTTGGGAGGTAATTATTCAGGACAGCTTTACTGTAGGGAGGTGTGAAGTGTCCGTCTGGCTTGTGTGAAGGCGGGAAGGTCGAATAGAGGGGGAGGTGGAAGGATTTAAAAGGGACTTCAGTGGCAGCTGGGGGAAAGTAATTGAATTCTGCTTGTTCCTGTGTTATGTGATGTGGAACGGAGTTTATGGTAGTACAAGACTGTCGTTCGTGTTAGGTTGTAGATGCGGATTAAAACAGAGTTTTGCCCTTCAGCATATTTTAAGGGACTTGGAGGAAGAATTATATTCTTATATTTAAGTGTATTTTTTTTTTTTTCTGTTGATGGTTAAAAAAAAAAGTTCCTGCTTGTTGCTCCATTAGGAACCAGATGTCTCTCAATTTGTCTCCTGCTTCTAAGAAGTGGACAGGCTGCGTTCTGAAGGATATTGGTTCAGGCCATATTGCTTTTATAAGAGAGCCGCCTGAGTGGGGCGACAGATGCTTTGAACAACCATTCTCTCATGATAACGTGGTGATGCACGATTGTGTCTGGTGCGTATTCTGTCACATGACACGGCAATTTGGCACTGGGGATTATATATATATATATCTCAGCCAATCCTAATGCCATGTTATAGGCTGTGTTTGAAAAAAAGACATTAGCTGATTGGTTGGAAGTTTAGCTCTCTCCACTTTTTCACTCTTCAAGTCTTAGTACATCTCACCCATGGTCTTAAAAACATAAAGCTAAAAAAGGGACAGTGGGAGGAGAGATAAAGCATAAACCAATCAGATTCGAACTCTCATTTTATAGGCAGTTATTGAAAAATGACAGGAGCTGATTGGGTGGTAGGTTATCTCTGTACATGCTATCAGTGGCGGCTCTTAGTTCTGTGGAGGAAAGGGGCTGTCATGGTGCTGCCTCCCCCCGCTGCCTGGTCCTGGGGGGGAGGTTTGTAAGCAGCGGAATGCACAAAGCGCCCTGGATTGCTGCTATATAATAAGGACACAGCATTCACTACCATACTTTATACGTGACCCTTGTCTCGCGCAGAAAAGTCGCTTGTCCTCAGAATAAATAATTCGACAAAGGATTTGGTTCATTTAGCGCCTGAGTTCTGCAGTCGTTAGAACCGGATTGTGTAGCTGTCATCTGCAGGAACGCTGTTGGCCAAACAATGGTGAGAGCTATAAATCACACGCTCACCGCAGCATTTACCTCTATTGATTTATCCTGCTGTGTGTTTACTTATGTGAATTATGCGGAGGCTGTCATAGGTGTAGGTCAGGCCGTGAGTAAAGATGAAAGAGAAGGGGAAAGAAAAGCTCCAACCCTCTACATAATCTCTATTGTGCCGAGGTGCAGTGGCAAATGATTCATGAAGGGGGGCGCCGAAATCAGCCCAGTTTATGCAATCACTGTTGCACAGCCCTGGATAAATATTGACAGCCCAGATCTTGGCAGACCTATCATTTGTTATCCACCCTTGGAAATAAAAGATCTTTTCATTGGTGTGTTGCTGTTTGTTTGCAAGACCCTAGCAAGTTAGTGCAGGTGGGGCAATCCTAACCTGCGCCGGCGGTTCCCTAGCAATGTTCTGTTGTGTACGGCTTACAGTATGCCATTGTATATACTGTAGCATAGATGCTCCAGCAGCTGTTCCATTATCATTTCCTGCTAGGCCAATTAGTATTCTGGTTACTGGCAATAACTAATTGCAACTACGCAACCACTTGGGACATCCAAAAATGACTGTGTCCAGTATAATGGGTACGCTTTGTCCTCTCGGGGAAGCCGTCCTGATATATTCCAAGTGAGGCCGAATTGCACCCACCATAATGGGTTGGTGCGCCCAAGCTTTGCTTGGTGGTCCGGACTCCTGTCCCCATTGATGCAGAGTAGGTGGCGGTCACTGGGATGTTGTCACCTTGGAACCCCTTTATTGCTGTTGGTGGTTGATATTACTTAAGGAACCTGGCCAGACCTCAAGGACGGGTACTGGTGTAGGCCTCATTCTAATTGCAGGACATTACTTTTTGTAAGCCTAGTTTAAAATTCATATACATGGCTTTTGTTCTAGGTTTTCATTAGTTTGTTTTTACTGATCTTACATGTTTCTCCATCAATTTTCAACCTGTAAATCATGGGTCCTCAAACTGAGGCCCTCCAGATGTTGTGGAACTACAAATCCCAGCAGTCCTTGCCACAGTTTTAACTCTCCCTTATAGCAAAACTGTGGCAAGGTATGCTGGGATTTGTAGTTCCACAACATCTGGAGGACCGCAGTTTGAGGACCCATGCTGTAAATGAATAGATGTCTATGTATAGAGACTGACCAGTGCATTTAGAACTAGACAAATGGCACTTTGCAGCAGGATGGGGGAAGTAAGGGAATGGGATCATTCGGCAGACTGCATTTAGGTCTACAGTCATTAGGTCGACCCCACTAGGTCGAATGGCAGGAAGGTCGACCTGACTTAAGGTCGACATGGGCCAAGGTCGACATGGCTTAAGGTCGAATTTGCATAAAGGTCGACATGAGGAAGGTCGACTGGTCATAAGGTCGACATGGGTTTTTCACTGTTTTTTGATCCGAATGTCGACACAGTCGACATGGACACAGTTGGCAATGAGAATCGGACCCTCGCTTCGCTCGCAATGCTTCGGGCACGGTGCCTCGCTGCGCTCGGCACACTATTTTATTCTCCCACCACGCCCTAGTGGATGGTAGGGCATGAAATACCGCCTGTCGGCACATGTCGGCTCAAAAAACAGTGAAAAACCCATGTCGACCTTATGACCAGTCGACCTTCCTCATGTCGACCTTTATGCAAATTCGACCTTAAGCCATGTCGACCTTGGCCCATGTCGACCTTAAGTCAGGTTGACCTTCCTGCCATTCGACCTAGTGGGGTCGACCTAATGACTGTAGACCTAAATGCAGTCTGACGAATGACCGCATCCCGAAGTAAGACACTGTTTGACATTCATATACATCACAAACTGTATATTACTGAGCTGAATAATCTACATGAAGTGTTTATACGCCGATAGATATATCCAGCGTCTCCTGGCGGCTTGCCATGATAGGACAGTGGTGCATCTCGCCGAGCAGGCAGTGACTGACAGCTAGGCAGACTTGCATTGCCAAAATGACTCTGGGGGATTGGTTGACTCGCACACGAGGGTGGGGCTAGTTATGTCATGGGAACTCGGTTTTGGGTATTGTTTACCTGTATCATATCCAAGGAGAACGTTCTACTAAATATTCAGGAGGACTTGCAGCTGTCTGATGTGAGGGGGAAGGAAATCTTTACCTTTCTTACTGCTGTCGTTGAACATGAAACCTTGTATTGAACTATGTAATAATCTTGGATATCTTTAAATATTGTTTTCAGTGCACCATTTATAGTATAGAATAATATTGAACTTATAAAAAATTATATTAAGACAACTGTAAATATACAGGAAGCATTAGATACTGAAATCTGTTGTATATCTTTTACGCCCTCCATGTATGTCCTACTTAAGCCACGTTATAAACTATGTGGAAAAAGGTAACACGTATGGTGTAACGGTTAGCTTTACTGCATCACAGCACTGAGGTCATGGGTTCGATTCCCACCATGGCCCTTACTGTGCAGAGTTTGTATATTCTCCCCGTACTTGCGTGGGTTTACTCCGTGTGCTCCGGTTTCCTCCCACAATCCAAAAATATACTGGTAGGTGAATTGGCTCCCGACAAAAGTTACCCCTAGAATGTACATGTGGTAGGGAATATAGATTGCAAGCGCCACTGGGGCAGGGACTGATGTGAAAGTTCAAATATTCTCTGTACAGCGCTGCGGAATATGTGTGCGCTATATAAGAAACCGGTAATAGATTTATTTATTTATCAAACCTTCTAAAGCAGACACGTGGAGGCTCCTAGGTACCATTTACCTCAGGGATGGGGACCCTTCGGCCCTCCAGCTGTTGTTAAACGACACATCCCAGCATGCCCTGCTA
This sequence comes from Crinia signifera, assembly GCF_055691185.1. NCBI lineage: Eukaryota > Metazoa > Chordata > Amphibia > Anura > Myobatrachidae > Crinia > Crinia signifera. The sequence goes on from NC_139224.1 coordinate 26,535,286, forward strand.
CAGTTTTGCTATTTGACCATGCTGAAACTGTTGCAGAGCGTGCTGGGATGTGTAGTTCAACAAGAGCTGGAGGGCCGAAGGTTCCCCATCCCTGGTTTACCTAGTACTTGCAATAAACTGAATGTCCCGGTTATCTTGTGCTCAGTCCTTGCCCTCAAGAACCAAAATGAACCTCGAAAGACTTGTGGATGTGCTCTAGCACTAATGGGGTAAATTAACTAAGATGGGAGTTCTATTGACGATGAGATGTTGCTACGGGCAACATCCCATCTTCAGTAGAATGTCCATCTTCGTCAATTTACCCGTATATGTTCCTTGAAACTATCTATATTTTACACTTTTCCAGTAAGCCGTTATTACACCAGCCCGTGGTATTTCTGGGTGACTATTTTTAGGTAGCGGCTCTCTGTGTGTATACCGTACAGTTTTTATTAATCTACTTTTGCATAATAGATTGCAATCTAATTCTGTACTGGAGCATACTGTGGTTGGGACACTTGCCCAAGGTCACACAAAGTTGTCCGCATTCACTTTTTTATTTTTTTATTTTTTTTTATAGATCCTAAAGTCTAAAGTGGGAGCTGATAACTCCTAGACACGTGGCTCTGCAGCAGATGAAAGGACTGTAGTGGCTCAAAAACAGAGTATTTCTGGAAGGGATTTATTCCGGTTACAAATATGACAGATGACACGTGTAGAATTGGGATTTATTTGCTAGCTGTTGGCTCTCTCCAGAGATTTTCCTTCCTGTATACAGTAGCTGCTACTGGGAAATCTAAATGCTGCTGGTAACGTCCTATTCTCCAGTTGTGCTGTGATCTGCTCACTGAGATAAATAATAATCTTTATATACGGACTCGAGTCTACTCAAAATGCTTAATTATTACTGGATTGGCCAATCCGCCAACTGAGGGAAGGGTCGATGGGCTGATGGACCCATTCTGGAAGCCTAGCCAAGCAGCGCTGCTGGTCTGGCAGTCTTTCTTGACTTCGTGGCCACAACGCCATCATGACTTGTAGTCATGTCCAGGTTTCCGTACATACGAGCAATAGAAATGACTGCCGGACTGATTGTCAGTCCCCGGAGGTAGTGCACAGAAGCCTAATTCATATCAACCTATCAGATTCGGTCTATCATTTTTTTTTTTATTGCATCCTAGAAAATGAGACAGAATCTCATTGGTTGCTATGGGCAACAGCACCTATTCATTTTTAGAAACGTTAGTTCGTTTACCCCCTAACACTGACTTGTGACTGTGGTTTTGGGTATTATTTATATGTGTATTGACAAGAGCCCAACTGCTGTCAGTGAAGACTTAGGGCCAGATGCACTAAGCTTCAAAAATGATAAAGTGGAGAGTGATAAACAGCCAGCCAATCAGCTCCTACCTGCCACGTGTCAGTGACATGGCAGGTAGGAGCTGATTGGCTGGCTGTCTGCCCTTAATCAGTGATTGGCTGGCTGCCCTTAATCAGTGTGTTGCTGTGTGTCACCCCCTCCCACTACAGAGAGATTACAGGATCCCCCTATGGTCCAGACTGTTCCAGATTTTACACCATCCCAGGCAGGGGCGAATTTAGGGGTCAGGCCGCCCCTAGGCACAAAATTTTTTGGCTGCCCCCCCCCCCCCCTTATTTTAACATAGTCATTATATAGAGATAAAACCATATATTTAGAAAAAAAACAATAAAAAAAATTGTATAAAAAAAACAGCAATAGATAAGCTGCATAATAATATGACCAATATTACCCTCCTGTCGTGTAGAATGAGGGCGGAATTCAATAAATTAGTGTTATCCCACTACTTAAGAGAGCTCTCTATGGCCAAGGGGAAGAAAGTGATTACTTACATGACAGACAACAGGCTGTTGGATTCAGCGCGGTGGACATTAACGCTGCTACTGCTAGCTGGGAGCAGGGATGCCTGGCGGGCTGCCGCTTTCAGAGAGCGGGAGGGGGCCGGGCAGACTGGTAAGGTTACTCACTATCAGGTGTTCCGGAACGGTTTTATGTTGGGGGGGGGGGGGGGTGTGATATGCCTCATAACAACACCATAGGTCATTGTGCCCGCTGCTCCATATATCCTATGGAAAGAGAGAATAGTGAGAAGATAGTGACACGACACAGGGGAGAGATAGAGGGTAAGGCAATGGGTGACAGTGAGAGGGTATTGGGTGTAGCCAGGGAATGGGCAACAAGAGGAAGAATAGGGTGATGCCAGGGGTAAGCAGTGGGTAAAGCAGAAGAGGATGATAGGAAGCAGTCAGTGACAGGTCGAGATAGTGGGAAATGGAGAGGCAGTGGGTGAGTGGGAGACGTAAAGGGGGCAGGGAGAGACAGAGGGTGATGTCGTTGGCAGAGAGAGGCCGAGGTGACGAAAAGGAAGATGTGTCTGAGAGATAGCGGATGACTGAGGAGGCAGTGGGTGACAGGGCTAAGGAAACACTGAGATGAGTTTGACAGGGAGATAGTGGGTGACGCAGCTGAGGGTGACACATTGAGGCTAAGTGCGTGACAAGTAAAGGGTAAGGTTGACACGGCGATAGTGGGTGACATGGAGAGGGAAAAGATGACACTGAGAGGGTAAGGGTGACACAGTAACAAGGAGAAGGCAAGCGTGACAAGGAGAAGGCAAGCGTGACAAGGGGAGGCTAAGGGTGACATGGGGAGGCTAATGGTGACATGGGGAGGCTAAGGGTGACATGGGGAGGCTAAGGGTGACAGGGAGTAATTGGGTAACATGGAGAAGGAAAGGGTACTCTCTAAGTTTGCCCCTTCTGGCTTCAGCAGCAGCCAGTAGCCAACCTTCGCTGCAGGCTACACCCCTCACTCCCTCCCCCTCACACGCTACAGGTTTCCCACAGCGGCACCGGCGCTATTTACTGGACGGACTTTACCTCCTGTGTCCTGGGAGGACTTTCTCTGTGTGTGGGCTGCAACAACCTCCTCGTGGCCGCACGGGCTGGGAGTCCCTCTGCAGCTCTTAGCAGCGTCCGCCTCCTCCGTCCAGAGCCAGTGCTGATGGTTGCTGGAGGCGGAGCTTGGTGACAGCCATCAAGCAGCTGCAGCAGTGCTCTCTGTGTCACTCTGCACTGCAGCAGCTGCCCACAAGTTTGCTAGCGCCGCAGCTGAGCCGACCCTCACAGCGCATCCCTGTAGGCTTGCTCCCCCCCATTCCGACGCCCCTTCTCACTATTCAAATATGATGGACAGCAGGAGAAGGCAGGATGAGAGCCGCACTAGACCATCAGGTACGGAACGCCAGTCTGGAAGGGAGCAGGGAGCTTGCTTACACAGGAATTGTCACTGAGTGACCAGACAGCAGCAGGCTGCTGCCGCCCATGATGAGTGCCGCCCCTAGGCCCGTGCCTCAAGGGCCTAGTGACAAATCCGGCCCTGATCCCAGGTCCATACGGGGCTGCTGGAAACTGCCCTTTCTGTGACAGCTGACTCCATATAGGTTACTACGGGGATTCGGCCTGGTCAGATGTTTCGGGGTCTGGAACCGTTTCGGTTTATACCCAATCCTAATTTTTATAATTTGTTGCTGTAGCTTTCCTTTGAAAATAACCCCGCTGTTGTCCAAAGGTTCTCAAATTCGGTCCTCAGGACCCCACACAGGGCCTAATTCAGACCTGCTCACTATGCTGCATATATTTGCTATCTAGTGAGCAGCAAAATGCTGCCCTGCCAAGCGAATCCCCGATGTGTACGCTTATACATCAGCTGACATGCGGACGCGCGGAGGAAAAAATATTCGATGGTCACTCAGTATCTAATTTTTTTTTTCCACCCTTCAGTATGAAATGTAAGCGTATACTTTTCAGATTGCCGCTTTCCGCCAAATTGGGGCCAGGCGCTGCCGTCATGTGACGTCAGCCACCTACCCCGAGCAGGCAGGGGCACTCCGGCGCTCTGACGGGCTTGCCCAGCATTTCCATTGGCGCGCCCGCTGTTTTTGTGGGCACGCCCATGAAACGCTTGGTGGACACGTCAGAGCGCCCCCTGCCTGTCGCTCAGCGAATTAAAAATTTGGCGAAGGCACTATGTGCATTATCGTGCATGCACAAACACCCAGCATAAGCCGGGGGAGCGAATACGGACAACAGAGAACAGGACTGAATCGCCCCAACAGTTCATATTTTCCAGGTGACCTGTGTGGGGTAGGACCGAGTTTGAGAACCACCCTTGCTAGCAGTGGCGTAACTCCCGGAGGCAATGGAGACATTGGCCGCCGGGCGTTAGCCACAAGGGGGGGCACAGAGAGAGGAGCATGGTGAAGTGCACTCATCATTAAAGAAAATGAAAATAAACTACAGCTCCTAGCAGACCTTGCTGCAGGAAGCTCAGAGCTGCTGGGAGCATAATTTTACTTTCAGTTTCTGTAATGCAGTGCACGCATCCTTCCTTGCAGCCAGACAAGAGGGAGCGAGACGAGTGGCTCCGGAGGAGCAGCCCGAAAAGGGGGCGTGGCTACACGGCACAGGACTGTACTGTACACACAGTGATTGTCAGCCAGGCCCTTCAGCAGTAGCATGGTGAGTGTGACTGTTATATCCAGTATGTATTTATCTGTGTGTGTGTGTGTGTGTGTGTGTGTGTGTAACTATTGTGTACAGTATGTATTTCTGTGTGTGTAACTATTGTGTACAGTATGTATTTCTGTGTGTGTGTGAAACTATTATGTGCAGTATGTATTTATCTGTGTGTGTGTGTGTGTGTGTGTGTAACTATTGTGTACAGTATGTATTTCTGTGTGTGTGTGTGTGTGTGTGTCACTATTATGTACAGTATGTATTTATGTGTGTGTATGTGTGTGTAACTATTGTGTACAGTATGTATTTCTGTGTGTGTAACTATTATGTACAGTATGTATTTCTGTGTGTGTGTGTGTGTGTGTGTAACTATTATGTACAGTATGTATTTCTGTGTGTGTGTGTGTGTGTGAAACTATTATGTGCAGTATGTATTTATCTGTGTGTGTGTGTAACTATTATTTACAGTCTGAATTTCTCTGTGTATATGTGTGTGTGTGTGTGTGTGTGTGTAACTATTATGTACAATATGTATTTATCTGTGTGTGTGTGTAACTATTATATACTGTATGTATTTATCTGTGTGTATAATGCATGCCACATTCATTCTCATGGGCTGCAAAAATGGATGTTTAACATAAATATCCATTTGCAGGCTACGTGGAAACAGCCACATGATTCGATGGTCACCGACCATCCAATGATGTGGAACGTGCACGCATATCTAAGTGACTCTCAGGACACTTACATGTGCGTGCACACTGGAGAGGAACTTGGCAGGCAGCTGACATCCGGTGATGTCAGCTGTCCACCCCTGGCACCCACGTCAAGGGCCAATTACCATGGGAACACCCATAAAATGCTGAGCATTCCCATGGGTGTGAATATATGCAGCCACCCCTGCCCGCAGTCTTGGGTGCCTGCGCTTGGCGAACAGTGTGGCGATTCACATGCGCCAGCGCATACGCACATCAGTTCCTCGTGCAAACGCACGGTGGATGCGAACAAATTAGAATGACCCCCTTTATGTAGGTATATGTGTACCCATATCTGCAGCCCAAATAAATGGGTACATTTATGCAAATAATGTGAGATGTGCCATGAGGCGTTTTTAATAAGTAAGCAGTCTGTGTGCATGGATGTTTGTAAGTGTATGTGTGTATTTTTGTTAGTGACAGAAGTGTATGTTATGTAAGAGGTGTGCTGCATGTGTGTTTTCAGTTAAACAGGTTTGTGGATGTTTTTAAGTGACAGAGATGTGTGTGTCTGTTAAGTGTAAGGTGTTTGCGCATGTGCATGTTTGAGTGAAACAGGTGTGTGTTTGTGTTGAGTGACAGAGAAAGTGGCGGATTTCGGAGGGCCACCAAGGCACTTGAACGAACAACCCGTGTCGTTTAAGTGATTTTTTTTTCTACATATTGAACAGCCGACCCGCATATCACAGAAGCCGGAAGACCCGCATATCACCTCACACAGAAGCAGGCCGACCCGTATACCACTCTTGGAGGGAGCCAGGACACATACAGGGAGCTGCAACACCTCCGTGGGACATTGGGCACCCAAAGGTAATGTTGATCTGTATGTTGCTCCCTGCACACTTCTATCAATGCTCTCTCTCTTCTCTCCCTCTTTCGCACACTCCCTCTCCCCCCCCCCCCTCTAACTTTCTCCCTTTTTTCACACTCACTCCCACCTCCTCTCTCTTCTCTCCCTCTTTCTCACACTCATTCTCCCCTCAACCTCCCCTCTTTTCTTCTCCTCTCTCACACTTACTCCCCCCCTCCATTACTCTCACCCTTCTCTCCCACTCACTCCTTTTCTCACCCCTATCTCTCTTCTCTACCTCTTTCACTCCCCCCCTCTCACACACTCACTCTTCCGCTCTCATCCTCCTCTCTCACTCCTCTCTCTCAAACTCTCTCTCCTCTTCACCCTCTCACCCATCTCCTCTCTCTTTAACCCCCTCTGTCTTGCTTCCAGCTCACACTCTCTCCCCCCTTTCTTTCAACTCTGTCTCTTCACGCATTCTCACACTCACCCCCTCTCACCCTCCCTCTTTCACCCCCCTTTCTACGCTCAGCCCTCTCCACCTAGAACCCTCTCTCTCACACTCTCTTCCCCCTCTCACGCTCTCAGCCTCCCCAACTTCTCACACTTACTTTCACCCTTTTCTCCCCTCTTTCACACTCCCCCACTCTCTATGTCCAAAACTCAACCCTTCCTCCTCTCTCTCACTCCCCCACTCTCTCTGTTCAAAACTCCACCCCATCCACCCTTCTCTCTTCACCCTCTCACTCACTCCCCCTTTCGTTCTCACTCTCTCCTTTTACTGTACCTCTCACTCCCCACTCCATCACTGCCTCCCTTCCTTCTACACCCCATCACCTTTTCACTTTTCACCACTGCTTCTCCTCATCATGCCTTCAGAGGCCAAGAAATAGTTGTGAGGCTGCACCCATTGTTTTGGGAGCACGCACAAATAACCCCTCCCCCTGTCATGGTCCCCCCCCCCTGTTGTTTTGTTCTGAATCCACCCCTGTGTCTGTTTTTATTGCGTGAAAGAGGTGTGTATGTGTATGTATTAGGAAGGGGGGGGGGCGCACCAACATTTATCTTGCCTCCGGGCACTTGGGACGAACTTACGCCACTGCTTGCTAGGTTTGTGCTTGGCATTCTTTCTGTACTTGATGAACGGGGGCAAAAGCAAAATATTAGTAAACCAGTTGATAGTAGACCGCTGGAAACAGACCCACACGCCGGTAAAGCCGTGTGATAAATCATGCTTGTTTTGAACTTCAGTTATTTAAGACTACAAGAAGTATTAAATGTTTGCTTAAATTTTAAGTCCTCTGGCGACACAGACCTCCAGACAGATGCTTTTAAGATGAAGTTGCAATCTGTACTTGCAACATATAATGTATAAGTTTAAAGGTGGATCTTGAAGTATGAATTATAGTAAGTTGATCTATATACATGGAGCTAGAGGTGTATAGATATATCTCACAAATGCAAGTCAGAAATAACTATCCTCAATGGGGATTCTGCTTATATGTCGCAGTGGCAGCGAAGTAGACTGGATTACAGTCTGTGGCGTGGACCTTACCTATTTTATTACAACAAAATTTAAAATTGTGTTTTTATAAAACATACCCGGATGGTGGGCCAGATTCTCTAAGCTTCAAAAGTGATAAAATGGAGAGTGATAAACAGCCAGCCAATCAGCTGCTACCTGCCACGTCACAGACTGTGTTTGTTTGAAAAATGTCAGGCAGGAGCTGATTGGCTGGCTGTTTATCACTCTCCATTTTATCACCTTTGAAGCTTAGAGAATCTGGCCAGGTATCGGATAATTTCTAATGGTTTGTGGGGATGTTGCGGCCTAACGAGGTCATTTGGATGGATACTGAAGATTAAAGAAATAAACAAATCTGTTACTGACTTTTACAAATAATCCACTGTCTGGGGAATTTTGATGACTTGATCCCTATATGATTTATTTTGGCGTTCAGTCTTTGATTCATTTAATATATAGATGAACAGCTGGGGACCACTTGCTTTGCTATGTTCTGTTGTCTGCACATGAAGTGGGTATATCATCTGGACAATTATAATTTGAGGGGAAACACTAGACTATATATTGAATGTGGTTCGGAATCTACAGAAAGGAACATTAACCAGTTTTAGGGCCTGATTCATAGGTAAATGCTAACTCGCGTATAGCTCAGTGTGAAAGGGTCTTGAAAGAATATACCGGGATGAACATCCTGACCTGTGTAGATTCCGGAATCAACCCGGGATGCGGTCACTGTGAATGGTCCCGTACACAGGACTTTAAAAAAGCTGCTGATTGGAGCTTTCTTGGGCTCACAAATGCTGATGTCCTCTTTCAGACATGCATATGTATTTGCAGGAATTTCCCGGGATCAGTGTGAATGGGGCTTTCTCGGGTCGATCCCAGGTCTGAGTGCAGTGTGAAAGGGTACATTCCCGGGTAGAGTCCCAGGAAAACATTCCCGGATATGACCCAGCTCTGCGAGTGTGAAAGGGGTATTATTGACACTGTTTGCATTTTAAACAAGACCAAAGTAATCTCTCCAAAACAAGATCCATAGCAGTCCCTAACCCACAAGCTTACAATCTAGACCAGGGCTGGGCAACAGCGGCCCTCCAGATGTTGATGAACTAGACATCCCAGCATGCCTTGCATCAGTTTCAGCATGGCCACATAGCAAAACTAATGCAAAGCATCCTAAGAAGTGTAGTTCATCAACATTTGGAGGGCCACTGTTGCCCAGCCCTGATGTAGACCATAAGGCAGGCATGTCTAAACTATGGCCCTCCAGCTGTTGTGAAACTACACACCCCAGCATGCCTTGCCATAGTTTTAGCATTCCCTAATGGCAAAACTGCAGCAAGGCATGATGGGACTAGTTTGGCCATACCTGCCATAAAGTGATGAGCAAAAAGCAGACTCTCATTGAAGATGAGATTAGTGGAATGCACAACCCGGTTTCATGCCTTTCTCTTGTTGTCACAGACTTTGTAAGTTGTTACAGATGTGACTTTGGCTAATTAGTGAGAACAGAACTATCTGGTAATGTGCAACATGATCAAGAGTATGGAGAGGGTCAGCTGCGTACCGCCTGGAGATGGTCATCTGCCTACTGCATGGAGAGGGTCAGCTGTGTACCGCCTGGAGATGGTCACCTGCCTACTGCATGGAGAGGGTCAGCTGCGCACCACCTGGAGATGGTCATCTGCCTACTGCATGGAGAGGGTCAGCTGCGCACCACCTGGATATGGTCATTTGCCTACTGCATGGAGAGGGTCAGCTGCATACCGCCTGGAGATGGTCATCTGCCTACTGCATGGAGAGGGTCAGCTGTGTACCGCCTGGAGATGGTCATCTGCCTACTGCATGGAGAGGGTCAGCTGCGCACCACCTGGAGATGGTCATCTGCCTACTGCATGGAGAGGGTCAGCTGCGCACCACCTGCATATGGTCATCTGCCTACTGCATGGAGAGGGTCAGCTGCGTACCGCCTGGAGATGGTCATCTGCCTACTGCATGGAGAGGGTCAGCTGCGTACCGCCTGGAGATGGTCATCTGCCTACTGCATGGAGAGGGTCAGCTGTGTACCGCCTGGAGATGGTCATCTGCCTACTGCATGGAGAGGGTCAGCTGCGCACCACCTGGAGATGGTCATCTGCCTACTGCATGGAGAGGGTCAGCTGCGCACCACCTGGATATGGTCATCTGCCTACTGCATGGAGATGGTCAGCTGCGTACCGCCTGGAGATGGTCAGCTGCGTACCGCCTGGAGAGGGTCAGCTGCCTACTGCATGGAGAGGGTCAGCTGCGTACCGCCTGGAGATGGTCATCTGCCTACTGCATGGAGAGGGTCAGCTGCGTACCGCCTGGAAATGGTCATCTGCCTACTGCATGGAGAGGGTCAGCTGCGTACTGCTTGTAGAGGGTCAGCTGCGTACCGCCTGGAGATGGTCATCTGCCTGCTGCATGGAGATGGTCATCTGCCTACTGCATGGAGAGGGTCAGCTGCGTACCGCCTGGAGATGATATTTTGCCTACTGCATGGAGAGGGTCAGCTGCGTACCGCCTGGAGATAGTCATCTGCCTACTGCATGGAGAGGGTCAGCTGCGTACCGCCTGGAAATGGTCATCTGCCTACTGCATGGAGAGGGTCAGCTGCGTACTGCTTGTAGAGGGTCAGCTGCGTACCGCCTGGAGATGGTCATCTGCCTGCTGCATGGAGATGGTCATCTGCCTACTGCATGGAGAGGGTCAGCTGCGTACCGCCTGGAGATGATAATTTGCCTACTGCATGGAGAGGGTCAGCTGCGTACCGCCTGGAGATGGTCATCTGCCTACTGCATGGAGAGGGTCAGCTGTGTACTGTAGTTCACACCTGCAGCTTTGTGGTGCAATAAGGAAATCATTCCAACAATAAAATATTACATATGTATACTTTTCTGCAACTATTTTTTTTATCTGAACATTAAAGTGATTCTTATATAAATAATATGTATACACAGTGTTGGTGTTTCTTTAAGGTGCTTGGTACAACTGTTATTAAATATTTACATTTCCAAACCACTTTATGCAACCTTTAATCCTGGTACATAATAAGCTAGATGGTCCAGTGGGCATAGAACAAAACCCTTCCCTACAACCAACTGCCGGCCTTTATGTGATTAGCCACAGGAATTTATACCCATGCTTTAATTGTATCTCACCCTCAGACGTGACCATTTTACCAGGAGACCGGGAACAGTTATGTGACATTGCCTGACAGAAGCCCATACAGTAGCCAGTGGTTGGGATACTCTTCTGGGCATTAAGGGAATATGCTTCAAAAACAGGGTGGCTTCTTGAGAGGAGATATAGAAAAGTGGGAGTTCTATTTTAGATGTTGCTGTGGGCAACCAATCAGAATCTACTTCTCATTTACTAAGCACCTTCCAGAAAATAATAGATAGTATCTGATTGGTTGCCCATAGCAACATCTTATGTGAAATAGAACGGTGTGGAATCTTGTTGGTAAATTGTAAGGGTTACTTCATCGGGTATGGTATAACGATTCTGACGGCCGTTTTACAGACATCGGAATCTCGACTGGTTCTGACCCGTTCTCTTTCTCTACCAGTGGCTCTGATGACTGCACCACACCCCTGCTTCCTTCTAGTAGCAACCTACGTAATTACTTCAGTATTCCAATCAGATTATCCATTGTTTACCGATAAATCGCCTGCAATGTATCAGGAAGAAGAGTTCTTCTTCCAGAGTATAAAATCCTTTTTGGTTCTGTTTTTTTTTTTCTATTTTTATGCTTTTGCGGAGTGACCGATACATTTGTCACCGTTATAGGTCCCCATATGTTTTTGATTGCGTGGATCATCTGTGCTAACAAAACCAGACTCGGCTTGGAAATCCATATTTTTTTTCACAATCTATTCATTTTCACATTTTGAATATTTTATTTGTGTGTCACAGAGAAACGCCATTTATGGGATGTGTGTGTTGCGGGGAATGTGACAGAAGTGATGGCTCATGAAGGATAGCTAGCAAGAAGGGAAGGAACGGATTTCATGTGGCAGTGGTAAGAGGAGTGCGGGTAGACTACCATATATTTCTGGGTGTTTGTTGTATCTAGTAAAAAAAACATTAATTAGGAGGCTGTCCCCAGAATCGTAACTGCCGGGATGCCGAATGAACCGCAGGGCGAGCTAGGGTTGGGTCAGGGAAGGGGGAGTTTTATGGTTAGGCTGTAGGGAGGGGGGTTAGGCACTTAGAAGGGGTGTTTGGTTTAGGTGGAGCGGTATGGGGGTTAGGGTTAGGCACTTAGAAGGGGGTTCTGCTTTAGGTGATGGAGTCAGAGAAGTGCCAAGATAAAACTCTAATATAATGAAGTCAATGAGCCTCATTACCTACTCATGGTATAGCCTGAATACAGGTAGACAGAACCTTTTATTTAAGTCCATGTTATTGAGTTAGTAAGTCACTCTTCTTATTTTATTTTTATAGTCCAGGTAAAACTCAAGGTAAAAACAGGATAAGCTTTCCCGATACTCTCAAAGATGGACCAATCTGCAGAGGGATGCATGTTACCTAGGGGACTGCAAGCCTGATTCTAGCTACTGCCCTTCCTAGCACTGTTATTTGATACAGACTTTGACGACCATTGACGTCTATTAAAAAAAAAATTCTGTTTAGGAGATTAAAGAGATGGGGCAGGCATTGCACTAGTCAGGGAGACACAAGTTCTGTACAATCCAGGGAATTACTGATTATAGTACTGTCCAATTTCTTTCTTTAATGATATGAATTTGGCTTGATAGATGCCGTGATAATGGATTTTTATAAGCATTGTGTCTGTGCTGGTAGAAAGGTGATTATTTATATTGGGGTAAAACTCAGTAGACCTTTTGGTATGTATGAAATACACCCATTGTACTACATAATTTATTTGGATTCGATCCCAGAAACGTGTTATAGACTGATATGGGATGTGATTTCAACTAGCTGCAGTTCCCCATGATTTCAGAGGACCAACTGTTTTTCTGTTTATATTAAACTAAGCGTATAATTCACATTATTATTGTCCGGTGGCTCTTAAAGCGTTCAAGAAACATTTGTCTATGGTATATGCAGCATTTCATGCCCTAACCCATGGGTCCTCAAACTGCGGCCCTCCAGATGTTGTGAAACTACAAATCCCAGCATGCCTTGCCACAGTTTTGCTATAAGGGAGTGTTAAAACTGTGGCAAGGCATGCTGGGATTTGTAGTCTCACAACATCTGGAGGGCCGCAGTTTGAGGACCCATGCCCTAACCTATAAGGCAGCCATTCTGGAAAGTGAATGCCGAGTTCTCCTCAGGAAACTTTGCCAGCCGGGTGGTATTAAGTAGCCGGGGAAAGGCCATGTAATCTGCAGACTCTTGCAGGCGTTACGCAATAGTTGGCTGGACACTGATACAGATATAAATGCCAGCTCCTAAATGAAATTTTCATACCCCCCCCCCGCTGGTCAAATAATGGCATTCACTACATTTCCGATGAGAGGTTGGGACTAAAATTATGCAAAGTTCATCATTTTAGCCCTGCCCCCTCTGCATAGTCCCACAAATTGTGGCATTTACGGTGTTGGGGGTTGGGCTTGATGACCTATCTCCTCTCTGGGAGATAATAAGTAGGCAACTAGGTTCAATGGCCATGGTCAGGGTTGTAGGGGAAGATGGTCCAGATCCTCCCAATGGTAGCGCCGTAACAACTCACGCCCGCTCAGCAAGTTGGCAATGAATGCCTTGCCATGGCAGGAAATTCGAATGACATTAAGAACATGACAAACGTGGGGACGTCCTGTTCCCTTTTTTTATTGAACTACATATAATATAAATAATTGTGCTATATTCCATTAAATCTTTGTGATTCCTTTAAGAGCATGCAGAGTTCAATAGGTGCGCCATTATCTGCATGCCCCAGCATTTGTCAGACTACATTATACGTGATTTAATATGTCACATGGATATTTTATTTATCCATTAAGACTTCCTCACTACAATTCAAATCAGCAGTGACACGTTCGCCCTAACCTCATTATGTGGTTAACCAGTAATGTAATCTCCGCAGAGAAAATTACATTTTTGGTCCTACATGTTATCAAAAGAGGCGAAGGTTCTGAATGGGCTGTCAGTCGATGTCTCATATGACGGACATTCAAATGGAGATTTTGCAATTGAGGTTGAAGACCGTTCGGGTTTTTCTTTATCGAGTCATTCACGGAACGGAGTAACTTGTATTGTCCCCATTCAGATGCCTGTTTGTATTAGAGATTCCTTCCCTATGCACGGATCGTTACAAAGCAGGTTTCAGTACACAGGATTATAATACAATCAGTGCATTAAACCTAATTGAAAAGAACATATTCTATAGAGCATCCACACACTAATTGCACCACCCATGCTCTCCTATACAAGATTTTTTCTCTTCATAAAAGGAACAAACGTTAAAAAGACTTAAGGCGGGATGCACTAAAGTGAAAATGCAGTAAAACCCCTGCTTTTGGGGTTTTTAACGCATTTTCGTATGTACTAAAGCCCCTCCTCTGGGGCGACGCTGTGTAGGGAATTGCCCACTAAAGCTGGCGATACCCTACCATACCCTTCAACGTGACCCATTCCATTAGGTACAATATGCTCTGTTTCTGGACTTCCCTGCCAGTGGCAGTTGCAGAGGTGAGGCTGCAGCACAGTCCAATATTCAAAGAGGGGAGCCACAGCTAATGCCACTCCAAGCATCACTGTCCTGGACTCACTGGCAGTTGATGTGACTCCCCTCTTTGAATACTGGACTGTGCTGGAGTCCAAACTCTAGAACTGCCACTGGCTGGGAAGTCCAGGAACAGGGCATTTTGTACCTAATGGAATGGGTCATGTTGGAGGGTATGCTATACAAGCCTATCGGCTTCTCTCCGCAGGGGACTTTCATGTGGAGCCCCGCCCACAGCCCCCTGACAACCAAGTAGTTTCTATGACGGTGCGTATGCCTGTAGCTTCCAACCTACCGAGAGTAGGGCAAAGAACCCTTCCTCGTGGCGCCCCCTGATGACCGATTGTGATGACTCTTAAGGTCCCCATATAGTACTGCGAGGTAATACGCCAAGACATATGGCCTCGTAGATGACCTCTGGGTATATCTTTATAGAGCAACTAATTAAGCCCGTAAAAATTATGACTTCTGTGATGTACGTTCACTTTGAGCTGTGACAGTTGTTACTTTCACTTTGAGCTGTGATAGTTTTTAGCCCACAAACTCTCCACATAACCCCCAGTCCCTATCTGCTCCTACCTCCAATCTCTGTCCTCACAGCTCCTTCTCTCCATAACCAGCAAGTTTGAAATAGATCAGTGTCCCTGCAAAAATTTCTTTCACTTTATGATATGACAACTTTTAGCACACAAAGAAGTCATTTGGCCTGTTGAGTGGTCAGTGGTGGAACTTCACCGCATAGAGGTGAGAAGTAGTTAGCTCTAGATATGATCGATCATCTTTTTTTATGCTCTCCGCTGTATCCTATACCATGGTACACGTCTCATTACATCCCATAGACGTCAGCGGTAGAATGTAAACTGTTCAGTAAAGGTTCGCGGTAAACCTCCGGAACTGTACAGGCAGCATTCTTTCCTAGACCAGCATGTATACAGTTTGCACTTTCTGTCTCCCGAAGGTGTCTGCCGACTGATTAGTGTTACGACGTCTCATTAATTGCCATAATACTTCTAATGCCTCGGAAATCAGACAAATGAGCCTGTCGCAGACTAATGCTTCGAGATTGATTTGTTTGGCTCTTCAAACCAAAGAAAATAAATGAAAACAAAGGGCTGGGTAATGCAGTTTAATTTGCTGATTTAATTACCGGGGAATGTAGCATACAGGGCATTTCATGTATCCTTATAGTGCCTCTGTAATTGGCTTGTTTGCCGAGTTTGAAAAAGCTTTGCCATTACCTAAGTGCTCTTTTGTAATAGCGGATCGTTTTTCCCCGTACGATCCAGAATAATCACCGGGCAGCTTTCTGCTGACCTCGGTGGCTGCCGTGTGCTGATTCCGTTGCCTCTTCTCACTTTTTTTTATTTTTCTAATTTTCTTTTCCTTTTTTGTCATTTTTAACAGAAACCTGAGCCACAACAAGCTGAGCAAGATCGATCCGGCCGCCCTTGTGGAGCTTCTGGGGCTACGGGAAGTGTGAGTATTTCTTTTGACGCTTTTGCCGCATTTTTTAGAAGAGATCTCTGGTACTTCAGCTGGAGAGGTGAAACAGAAACCCCCCCCCCCCCCCCCCCCCCCCCCCCCCGGTCCCTGGGCACCATCCTCTGGCTGTTCAGTTACATCAGCAGATTCTGTCTTTTTTTTTTTTTTTTTTTACATGTTTCTGTCCTGTATGTTGTTTATTGCTCTTTTTGAATGGTTTCGATTTATTGCAATAATGTTCCAAGCAAGGGCGTAACTACCATAGATGCAGGGGGTGCTGCTACTATGGGGCCCAAAGCTGAGAGGGGCCCACTTTGCCTGTCAAAGTATCATGTGCTATATACATTTTTCAGCATTAGTTGATGACTAGGGGCCCTTACAAACTTTTGCTATGGGGCCCACATGTATCTAATTATGCCACTGGTTCCAAGAGATGGCGTCCTACCGGGGCACGGAGGGCTGTTGCAGCAAAAGGAACCCATGTCTGCTACCAGTTTGTGGTCCTGCTCCACCAAGATTTTTTAACATTGCATTATTATTTATCTGGAACCTGATCCTTAAGGGAGGAAGAAGGGATCACAGGTATTGGAAACACTGGGGATTTCCCCTGTCCTCCTGTTGGCCAGTCTGACCCTGCCTCAAGAACTCTCTAGTAAATTTACTAAGATAGTAGTTCTATTGAAGATCAGGATGAGAGCATTGAAGCCCCTTGCGGGCTCGTGGTGAGTTGTGCAAGGGGATGCGCTTGCCACATATTCTATTCTCCCTCTATGGGCATTGAAGAACCCCATGAGGTAAAATAGCACGTGTAAGTTGGGATTCTGATGTCGGTGAAACGACCAGCGGTAAGTCATCCGGCACCCATAATTTAGTTGGGTCGCTATATTTAAATGGGAACGCTCAACCTTTTGATTACCACTATACACAACTTTCTGGGGTATATTTACTAAGATGGAAGTTGTACTGAAGATGTGATGTTGCCATAGCAACCAGATTCTGAATAAATAAGAAGTAGAATCTGATTGTATCTTAGTAAATATACCCCTGAGGGCCAGATGTATCAAGCTTCAAAAAGTGATCAAATGGAGAGTGATAAATAACCAGCCTATTAGCTCCTAACTGCCACATTACAGGCTGGGTTTTCAAAAATGACAGGTAGTAGCTGATTGGCTGGTTGTTTTTCACTCTCCATTTTATCACTCTTTGAAGCTCGATACATCTGGCCCTAAGACTGGTTTTGGGTGGAACGGTGTCCTTATCTTCAGAATAGCCTCAATTCTTCATGATATTGATTTGGGGGGTGGGGGGGGGTTCTGGTAACAAGACCCAGAGATTCTGGTCCAAACATTTTAGCATCAGGCATCTGCTGCAAATTACACAAGCTACAAATGTGGTGGCTGTCGCTATGCCAAATTCCAAAGGTTTTTTCGTATTGGATTAAGATCTGGGGACTGTTGAGGCCATTGGAACACACTGAACACATTGTCATCTTCTTGGTATCCGCTTGAGATGATGTGTGCTTTGCGACATGATGCGTTATCCAGGCATTAGGAAAGCGGTATACTGTAGCAGTAAGCTGTGGCATTTAAACTGTATAATTTATTTTTGTAAGATTTTTATCTTACATCTATATTTCCTCTAACATTTAAGTGCTTCAAAGTATGCGTCAGTAATCGCACACATGAAGGCAGACATTTTTTGTGGGCGGAACAAATATTCCTTAGAGTACACTGATTTGTAATCTAGTGACATCACTGAGATTAGTGACATCACTCATTAGCTCACCCACAAAATGATTCCCTTCACTGTGTGTAGATTACAGACTTTTCTCTCCAGAACCCCCGTTCTGCTGTGGACGCAGTCATCTGCATACCTTACCTAAAGAAAAAATAGATATAAAACCTGTAATCTCTAGTTTCTGGTCATATAAACCCTGGATAGTCATAGCTGGGACTCCTACAGATGGAAGGGAATTGTAAAGTAGGAAACCAGCGCTCTTTACTGGGCGCCAAATGACTTAAACACAGTCCTATATTATTCTCTCTATAGCCATACACTATATGCGAATGTGGAAGGATCTCTCCCAAATCAAATTGGCATCAGTGTCCCTGAATTAGGTGTCCCTATTTCTAATGGAAGTAACAGAGAGTCTTCTCACCCCCCCTCCCATAACAATCTGTGTTGCAGTCGGTCACTTTCTCTGGTGACTGTGAAAGAACGTCCCTCGTGGATTTCTGTACTGTAAATTTAGAAAAAAATATTGATATTAGGATTCGGCTCAGTTTCCCATCAGTCCAGGCTTGCATTTCTTTTAACTCTTAAGAGCAATGTCATTTACAGTAAGTGTCAGGTCCTCTCATACTGTAACAGTCTAAAGAAAAAGTGTCATTTTGCACACATAAAAGAAAGACGTTATAGGTGTTGTCTGTTATTTCTCACAATAGGTTAATGTTTGCTCTTGTCTACTTTGCTCACCAGCTCCTACTGTCTGTCTCCCAGTGTTTGACTGGGCCCTTTATGTCCCAGAGGGCAATGCAGTGGTAGGGTGCCATGCTTAAGGGGTGTGGCCGATTAACAATACCTTGTTACTCATTTGGTGAATCTTGGTATATACATGAACCAAGCACCCATGTTTTATCAGTGGCCCTGCTCCACCAGGTAATGAAGACCGCACTGATCCTGTATTTGGAAAGTTTCCAAAAACGGGTCTGCCAGTGTAAAAAAAAAGGCACTTAAACGGTAATATCCCGTTTAAGAGTTGCGGTGTGAAAGAGGCAGACCCGTTTTTAGAAACTTTTCAAAATACCTGGTCAAAGCCAGTTTTGCGGTCTGAAAGCAGCATTACGGTCTCTCAAATTAATGTGTGGGCCCCCAAGGCAGTGGCGCCCACCATGGTTTTCAATGCACGGTCCAACCCTGCTGTCTCCCTTCTCTTGCTCGCCGCTGTCCGTATGTTAAGTTAGAATTCGTATATTTCACATCATACGTAATGGACCTTAAATTGTGGAAACCTTATTTATCTTTCCCCCTGAACGCTGCAGACATGATCTCCAAACTCTACGGCTAATCCCTGTTTTCTCACTTACACTCCCGCACGTTAGTCAGAGATTAGCGTTACTTAATACATCAGCCTGCAAGGCACAAATGGTCTGCTCCGTGTTTTAACTGTCTCCGCTTTCACTTGACACCAAATAGGCAGCTGGCCCATAAATATTTTATATGGGGGTATCCCTGCTTTTCCATCCTCGGACAGGGTGTCTGTTAACGTGAAGCAGAAATAAAGACCATTTAGCCAGAATCTATCATGAGCACACCAATAATACGGTATGTGACGAGGGGCCCATGTAGTGTTCCCCAGTTATTCTGTCGTGTACTGTACATGACGGAAGGATAAATCGAGGGTGAGTTAATTACTGATGTATCTGTCATAACACGGTACTCTGTGATAGTTGCAGAAACGTCTTTACTTGTCTGTACACCATGCCAGACAGAAGCTGCGTTATGTTCCTTACACCTGACTAAACCATTAAGTAAGACATCAATATTTAGGTGTAGCTGGGGTTATCCTTTAATTATGCCGCTGGAGGTGACAGAATTCCTTTCAGCCTTTTGTCTGTCCTGGTAAAGGAGAAAATTATAAGGGGACTGGGGATTTGTTGTAAGAAGGGCGGCTTTGATCACCTGACTTCTAGGTTGCTGTTTTTGCTGCCTTCGGTATGGTGTAGGTAAAAGTTCTGCATTTACGCTTCTCATAGTGACCGTAGGGTATCATAGATCGGTTCTATAAATCGATGTCCAAGGGGCATGTGCATGGACACTTGGAGAGCGATAAAGATGGCAAGATATAAATTAGCAACCACTCCGCTCCTAACTCACTTTACAGACTGTGGGCGGGATGCTCTAAAGCAAAAATGCGGTAAAAAAACAAAAAAACCTCCTTTGGGTTTCATCAGTTACCTTCTAGGAGATGCCATAGTCTACCAATTGAAGGATGGGTTTAGTCTTCCATTATTGGGGATGACATACCTCCCAACTTCTGTGTTGGAAAAATAGCGCCCGAAAAAGGGGGCGGGCGTATGCAAATGAGGATGCGGCTTATGCTAAATAGCCGCAACCTCATTTTCATATGAGAATAGACGCTGTGCGCATGCGCACAGCGTCTATTCTATTAGATTGGGGGGTCTCCCAACTGCCACCCCCCGCAGCGGGACAATGCCTGCCGCGGGTGGGACAGCGGGACAGGACCCGAAAATCTGGACTGTCCCGCTGTAATCGTGACAGTTGGGAGGTATGGGATGATGATGTATTAAGCCTGGAGAAGAGATAAACTGGAGATAAAGTGAAAGGAGATAAAGCACCAGCCAATGAACTGTTTAAAAATGACAGTTGGGAGTTGATTGGCTAATGCTTCATCTCCTTTCACTTTAACTCCAGTGTATCTCTTCTCTAGGCTTAATACATATGCCCCATTGTTTGTTCTTACCCAAGTAACCCTTCCATTATTTGGAATCAGGGTCACATCTGCCTATGGGAGCATCATAGTCCTCCTTAGCCTTCTGTATTTCCTTATTGGTTCCCTGTCCACTCAAGTGCACCATAGTTATTATCCGTTATTTATAATGCATCAAAAAAGGGTCCACAGCACCTTACAAAATATAAACGAAAGTACGTAATGTATATTGCAGTCAATGACAGTACATCTATAGGGGATTAACCATCTTTGCAGGGACAAAGAAGCTTGGTTAGGAGGAAAGCTGGTAGGTTGAGCGTTCTTTTGAAGCTTTGGAGAGAGGTGGAGAGTCGGATGTAGAGGGGAGGTGAGTTCCAGTGGTGGTGAGCAGCATGGAGGTGGAAGTGATCAAGGCAATCTGTTATAAAGTGAAGTGGCGGTCACTGACCAACGGAAGTGAAAAGGTGGTAGTTTGTAAAGAGATGCGGTTCGCTATGTATGGGATAGAGGTTTGGATGAGGCTTTTGTAGTGAGAGTTGAATTGGAAAGGGAAAGCAGGTAAAGGTTTAGACAGAGAGTAGAGCTAGACTCAAAGGAGTGTGGAAGTTCCAGTAAGGACCAGAAATGACCAGTTTAGGAAACTACTGGGGCATTCATGAGGAAATAGCAGAAAGACAACTGGAGATGGAACAGAGGTCTAGGCTGGAGAGCATACATTTATATGAAGGCCAAAAGAGTTAATGAGTTCACCATAGGAGGAAGTTTAAAGGAAGGCGGCTATGACTTGGGGAGGGGTGTTGCGAAACAGAGAGGGGTCTGTTGACAAATTAGATATTTGAGACTGATCCAGGACAAGAGGAATCCACAGTATATTACCTACTTTCTGCAGGAATGGGTAAATCACACACATACCTCCCAACATGACCCATTCCAGGAGGGACAGAATGGTCGGTTTCTGGACTTCCATCTTAATGTATGATTGCCACCACCTGTATTAAACAGGTTAACTGATTCAACACAGATGATTCAACACAGAACTTAAAAGGGAAGTCCAGAAACAGAGCATTGTGTCCCTCCTGGAGAGGGTCATGTTGGGAGGTATTGTATGCGCACCTGATTGCAGAATTGACACAAGGGGGACATTACCTGCACAGGTGTTTTCCCAAGTGCTGCATACCTGTCTATGGTCTTTCTGTCATAAGTAACATATTGGGATTGCCAAGTTCTTTGTTGTTTGCATTGTAAACCAGATACAATATAAATTAATTCAAGAACCCATTAATATCCTAACTGTCCTACCACAAAATGTGCTTCTATTAGTACGCGTGTTCCACCTATATTTTTCTTCCATAAATAAAAGGCCACCGCAGAAGATCTAGTGGGTGTCAGCTATTTTCTTTGGTTCCTCTCTCTTATTTTCATCCCCGGCTCTTGCCACAAAATGTGCACCTTGGGAAAAGCGCGTTCTTGTAAAGTATAATATGAAACTGCGAATTCAGCAACAGTTCGAGGTGCCCCAGGTCCGAGTTTAGAGTTGAACAGGTAATTGCTTCAATCTGGTGCTGGCGAGGTGGAGTATCAGCGAGGGTGGCCGCCACAGACTGAGCCCCATTATTCACAGAGCCAGTCGAAAAATTGTACTAATTAGTGGAATATCTCGTCAGGAAAACACAAGGCGTATTTCATGTTGTATTTTCTTGTGAAAGTATACCTGTCAGCAAGATAAATAGCCGTCTTCTATAGGCTTAAACATGTCACCAAATTACAAGGGACTGGCTGAGGTCATCATTTATTTATCCCTCCCCCTCCCCCTCTTCCCTTGTCATTGAGATTTGGAGTAACTGGTGTAGTTCAGGAAATGACCAAATAGAAATAGGTTCATTTAGCACTTTCTATAATCTGTTGCACAGGAAGCCTCCTGCAGTCACTGTATAGAAATGATAATGGACATATATGAAAAATCGTGAACAAAAAACATGATTTTGTTTTTAGTAACCAATCAGGTGATCTCTTCTCTGAACGGATATTGGTTGCTATGGGTAACAGCATCTTCTATATCAAGTTAACTGTATTTTTTATACACTGTGTAAAGGTTCCATAGATTACAGAACCTTTTAGAGTTTTAAATCTGGTTTTTAAGGACCTCTAAACAGATTCATTTGTAACTGACACTTTATTACCAGTTTCTTATATAGCGCACACATATTCCGCAGCGCTTTACAGAGGATATTTGAACATTCACATCAGTCCCTGCCCCTGCGGAGCTTACAATCTAGATTCCCTACCACATGTACACGCACACACACATTCACTCTTGTTGGAAGCCAATTAACCTATGTGTATATTTTTGAATTGTGGGAGGAAACTGGAGTAAACCATTTGTTCTTCAGGCCTTCTTAAAGAAATATATCTAATATTTTCTGTTTTTTTTTTTAATTATTTTTATTGAAGCATTTGCATCTGTACAGAGTTTACATTTGGTTAATACAAAATGAAAGGAATTTTGGCGTGATATACATGAACATATATATGACCAAACACATACATCTACATTCATATTATATATGTATGATTTATAGCCCAGGTATTCACATAATATTCTTTTTTATTATTGCTATTTTAATCTTTTTTTCATCAGAAATGTATGTCAGATTGTGGTTTTACATAGATTACAGCAGCGGTATTATCTTATATAGATAAAGCAAAACGGTACTCTTTACTTAGAAGGGCGCCCACGATTTTGATCGTGGGCATCGTTAGTAAAAAATCTCGGGCATCTCGGGCATTGAATGCACTAAAAAATCGGGTGCGATCAACCGACGAGATGCCCGAGATTTCCCATAGGGAACAATGTTAAATGTCTCAATTGACCCAATTTTCCTGTTCAATGCCTCAATTGACCAGATTTTTCCATAGGAAACAATGTTAAATGGGCCACAGAGGCCAAATAGGCACCCTGAAGTGAATAATGGCCACCCGAATTGTTAACGCCACCCCACGATCAACGTCAACCCGAAGCGTGGCGAGCGCAGCGGTACGCGTCCTACGACCTTTTCATACCCCCACTATCCACGTCGGCGTGGAGTTGAGAATAGAAAGTGTGGCGAGCCCGAAGCGTGGCGAGCGCACGCGGACAGCTGTGAAGCCCGCGAGGGGACGCGGATACCTGTGAAGGTATTCGCGTCCCCTCGCGGGGCTCGCTGCGCTCGCCACGCTTCGGGCTCGGTGGCTCGCTGCGCTCGCCACACTTTCTATTCTCAACTCCACGCCGAAGTGGATAGTGGGGGTATGAAAAGGTCGTAGGACGCGTACCGCCGCCCCTCGCGGGCTCGCTGCGCTCGCCACGCTTCGGGTTGACGTTGATCGTGGGGTGGCGTTAACAATTCGGGTGGCCATTATTCACTTCAGGGTGCCTATTTGGCCTCTGTGGCCCATTTAACATTGTTTCCTATGGAAAAATTGGGTCAATTGAGGCATTGAACAGGAAAATCGGGTCAATTGAGACATTTAACATTGTTCCCTATGGGAAATCTCGGGCATCTCGTCTGTCGCATCGCACCTGATTTTTTAGTGCATTCAATGCCCGAGATGGCCGAGATGGGCGCCCTTCTAAGTAAAGAGTACCAGCAAAACTTTACTCCAGATGAGCGTGATCTTTATTACTTTATAGTGCTTCTTTGTATTGCGTTCCTGTTTATTCTGTTTAATATATACAGTATATATAATATTGTACTGTTTCTTTTCTTTTTAGCCAATTGGGTTACAATGAACTGACTGCTATCCCATCTCTTGGCTCAGCGTCCTCACAAGTCATCAGCCTTTCATTGTAAGTTGAATCATTAACTCACCACTTTAAAATATTTGATCAAAAGTGAATTTTGCTCTATCTATCTATCTATCTATCTATCTATCTATCTATATTGCTGGGGTGTTGCGAATGAGATCAAATGCATGCTGACACCCTCCCATAACACACGCGGTGCACCTCTTTTGGGAAGACATTCGCTTCTCTTCCAGATTAAGTTATAACCGTGTCATACGCACACTCTATTTATCTTGTACGCAGTAAGGATTTCTTTTGGACTGTGCATGCGCTCTTTCAGGGTTATCACTCCCAACATCCGTTCTCTCAACCGCATGCACCATTTGAATCATGAAATAACCCACTGGTATCAGAGGGTCCTGAACAAAACTAAAATAGGTGATCCTGGACAGCGCAACACCAACCACTCCACCAAATGCTGGGTAACATCGCCTTGAGTCAGCGGGAATAGAAAGTTAACCGGGGACGAGCCCAGGTGCACCAAAGCTGTGTCGGATCACCACACCTCCCCCCAGACTTTGGTGCCCACCAGCTCCCATGGGCTGGCTGACTATCTGCTCGCCCCTAGACTCTTGTGTCTAAGCTTGCTGTTCCCGATGACTCCCGCCAATCATAGGCTGCGTTTGGCGGTGTGGTTTATGTGTTGTTGTCCAGCTGACGTCTAGTTTTAGACTTCGATGTAATCCCTGCTTTGCAATCGACACTGATCCTATTGACTGAATAGTCTACATTTTTATGGATGTTGGCTCGGCTCCGAGAAATGGTGGCGCCTACGATGTTCACAATAAACCCAGTGGAATATTGGTTCTGATCAGCTCAAACTTTTTAATGCTCAATAATAATAGAGATGGTAAAAAGTCAACAATTATTCTGAACGGAGTCCAGTTATTCAGTATTGTATATCTTACATTGATTTCTAGGCTACATTCTGTTGCCAGCCTGCAAAATGTTTGATTCGTCAGCGTTTAAGTGATAAGTACCTGTAGATCCAATGTAATACATAAAAGCGAAAGTGCGTCATTGAACTGCTGCAGGTTTACTCCGTCTATGCCGAAATCTGCTTTTCGTTAGACAACTTTTGTTTACTTTTAAGTAAGTTATAGAAGTTGTTGTTCAATAAACGAGCATTTAATCGGACTGTACTGTTGAACAGCATTTTGTTAGAGGTTGGTACATTCACCTTTCATTTTTCAGTTTAGATTTACTCACCTGTGTTTACTTTCAAGTGGAAAAAAAAAAAAGACTTTACAAATACGGTTGAGGTGACTTGGCACAGGGATCCATCAATAAAAGTGTTTATATAGCTTTTAGATCTAAGATTGATGCAGGCGAATGGCCAGGTTCTGAAGGTATGATGTCCTCGCCAGTTTCTTGTCTTTCCTGGTTACACGAAAGAATGATCTGGGTTTTAATGCAATCAAGTTAAATTCTTGCATTCGTTCAAATTGCCTTAAAAGGCAATTGATAATATTTTTTTATGTAGTGTTTGAATAGTTCCGTTATTTAAAAATGTAGAATTATCCTTCTTTTGCTAGCTGTTTTATGATCTGCTTGTGATGATAGAGCTGCCAGGGTTGATCCCAATGATAGATGTATTGTATATGCAGGTGGAGAGGTGATGGGGGTTCTTGATCAGGTGGAGGGATACAGAGGATTGTTATGCAGGTGGAGAGGTAATGTAGGTGGTTAGGCAGGTAGAGGTGAAGAAGAAGGTGGAGGAATACCAGAAAATGTTGGGCTAGTGGAGTGGACGCCGGGGGGTTGGGCGGTGGAGGTAGTTTGGCAGCTGGAGGGATGCCAGGTGACGTTACCCAGGGGTGGGATGCATGGGGAAGTTAGGCAGGTTGAGAGATGCCAAGGGTAAATAGGCAGTTGGAGGGATTTTGGAGGTTGTTGGGAAGGTGTAGGAATACCAGAAAATGTTGGGCTTAGTGGAGTGGACGCCGGGGGGTTGGGCGGTGGAGGTAGTTTGGCAGCTGTGGAGGGATGCCAGGTGAAGTTACCCAGGGGGTGGCATGCATGGGGAAGTTAGGTAGGTGGAGTGGATACCAGGGGTTGTTGTGTGGTGGAGGGATGCTGGGGTAGTTAGGCAGGTGGGGGGAGTGAGCATATTTCTCCATATAGGGATCGTTCTTTTTTAATGGTATGTGGTCTCTTAAGGCTGTACGGTACCTAGTGGAAGCATAAAGCTACTGGCCAGTAAAGTTTGAAGCCACCACAAATGGGTTTAGGCATATAGAAGATTAGACATCCCCGCAGATGATTCTCCTTTATTGGGGCTTATTATATATTTCTATTTTTTTACATTTTAATTAAAAGAAAGCATTTTTTTCGCTTTTTTTTTTTCTTTTCTAAAATCCTTACAAAGCAAAGATCTATAAAGCTTTGTGCTGCTGAAAAAGAGTTGTTCTGCTTACATTGCTGTGAAGACCAGGCCTAATTCCAACAGAGCCTTTCAGAAGAAACCCCCTTGTACTCTCCAGATGTTCTTCTATTATACGTTTTGTTAATAGAAAGTGGTCAATTAGCTGTCCCTGCTATGTCGCAAATACGGAGCCATTCAGTGCTGGAGAATTAGCGGATAACTACTGGGATTTGGAGAAAGTGCATTAAAATGCTTTGGATTTTCTTTTTTAATAGAGTAATGAAAGCCCAAGTTTCAATGCAATATGACATCAAGGTGTTCTTTAAAAAGTCCCCAAGTGTTCCACTAACTAACGCCAGTAGGAGAGAATCCTTTCTTTGTCCTGAACAAGGCTGAGCCCCCCCCCCCCCCCCCCCCCGTTATTCTGCACTCACTGTCCTGATCACTGTCAATTCAAATGGGGCGAAACGAGTAAAAAAAAAAATATATATATATATATATATATATATATTTTTTTTTTCTTATTGATTTTCAAGCTGCTGTAGTCACTGCGATGTTTAGGAAAGCACATTCGCCCAGTGCTGGGCCAATGCTTTCTGTATTAAAAGCCATAAAGACAGTCATATAAATCTTCATTGAATCTGACCTTAATCAATCGTCTGTGGAGAATGGTCCAGCAATAACAGAATGTCCCTATGGAATGAATCTTAATAGCACAGCTGAAACTAGGATTTCTATAATCCGGGGCAGTAGTCTATTGCCTTCTATTTTCTCTCTGTCCCCCACCTCCCTTTCTCTGTTTATCCCTCTTCTTCTTGCCCCTTTCCCCCACCAGAGACCGAATGTACTGACACCACGACACAAATTCTGTCAGAACAACGGTATTGTAAATACAACACACAAAAAGATCCATCCAGTAACAACGTTTCTAGTAAAATGTTGCTGCATCTCCTTACCACCGCCCCAGCGGTTCTGTACCTATGAGGAGCGCAGCGTTGCACTACAAATGTTGGTCATAGAACAGTTCTCATACCATGAGGGTACGCAGCTAGTAAAAGCTGATTTTCTTCCCCTCCCTCGCTCATGTAACACACATAAAAAAAAAAAAAAGTGTCCTGATGGTGGTTTTAAATGGATTGGATGTGGCCAATTAAAGTCAGAATTAAAACAGTGATTGGGAACTCCATTCATTAATATTAGATCTAAAGCCCAGTGTTATAAAGGATTACTAATTGTTGAGTATTGAGGGAAAGGCAAACTTTAACGGAAGCCTCCTTTTGGGTGGTTAAGGCAGTGGAAAATAGGATTAGATGGATCACAAAGGGCGAAGCGGCTTTCTGCAGAGTATTTACTGTTGAAACTAAATCAATAGGTCTACACTGTCACTACAGAGAGCATTACTCTATTAAAAAAATCAATCTGTTTTACTGGCTAATTACTGTCCAGATCAATCCACATTTAACTGCAATTAAACAGACTGAGCAACACAGAAGTCTCTGCAGAATGGCTATGGATATGAAGGAATAATTGGGAATCCTACACGGGGGGTGACGAATATTTACTCTTATTGCATATAGAGTCTTAGCAGCACGGCAGCCTATTGTACTGTGTACTTCAAGAAACGTTCTCAAAGAACGTCACTGTGCGTAGCGAAAACTGCAAGCTGTGTGAGATTTGACACATAGGGGGAAATTTACTAAAGGAAATTTGTAAAAAAAATAGGTGTATTTGTATCCAGAAATACACTTATTTTTGACATTTACTATCCCGAAAATACGGCAATTCGTAGTCGTATTGATGTGCTATCAATACGAATACGAATTGCCGTATTTTCGGGATAGTAAATGTCAAAAATAAGTGTATTTCTGGATACAAATACACCTATTTTTTTACAAATTTCCTTTAGTAAATGTCCCCCAGAATGTGTATGTGTTTTCCTCATTATGACCTGCAATAATTATTATTGTGGTTGATTTTGTAAGGGTCCACGGTGCTCTGGAGAGTCTGACTGTGGGGAAAACATGGTATTCATTAAACCGGGACCTGCAGGATTAAGAAATCACACTTAGGTTTATCATTTTACTCCCTAATCCTGAGCTGGCCAAACCGGTCCTCCCAAGATCTACTAACGGTTCATGTTTTCCAGATCACCTATCTGGAGCACAGGTGCAGTCATTACTCACTGTCATATTTTCAAACATGTGCTGCATTCATTCCTAACTGACACATTCTACAGATCCACAGGTGGCCTGGAAAACAAACTGTTGTTAGTTCTTGAAGACCAATTTTGGCCTTCCCTTCCCTACTCCATAGTAGTCTGGTAAACAAAATAATCCTTGAGTCATTACTCCTAATTAATTAATAGCGCATTTGTTTAGCCTTCATGATGTACATGTAGAGTACACTTATTATTTACGTTACATTGGGCCAGATGATGTATTAAGCTTCAAAAAGCGATAAAATCGAGAGTGATAAACAGCCAGCCAATAAGCTCATGTTACAGGCTGGGTTTGAAAAATTACAGGGAGGAGCTGATTGGCTGGTTGTTTATCACTATCCTCTTTATCACTTTCTGAAGCTTGATACATCTGGCCTATTATGTTCTAGCTTTCTAAAACTACTTTTGGTACATATTTAGGTTTCCCACTAGGCTATTTCCGTTTGAGACTGTGCCTTACCGATTTTAAAGTGCTTTAAATTGTCCTGCTCTTATAGCAGAGCCTTGTTGACCTCAAAGGGTCCACGTTGCCTCAACTCCCGCTGTGCTGATGGTGGGGATGGGGAGAGTTGATGAAGAACACTGACACTTGTCAAGCAAACATCTTGGGAGCGAATGCGCACCAACATCTCCAGTACTGCTAAACACGCCCACACAGTAACGGAAAGGGGTGTCACCTGACCACGCCTCCTTCCAAAGAGGCCACTCCCCGCAATGTGTCCTCCCAAATAGTCAATGCCTCGCCATAACAAGCCCTACAATGGACACTTTGTGCATTAGTGCTTTTAAAAACAAATAACATAAAAAATGCTAAAAATGTAAAAAAAAAAAATATATATTTTTATTCTGTTTTTTTTTTCTCCTCTCGATAAATCTATGGTATATAATGCAACATGTCATGATGCATCCTCTATTCCCGCTCCCAAGCAGCATCTGTGTGTCCCTGGCCTTTTCTCATTATTTGACCAGCGTTCTCCAGGCATGAATTGCAGATTGCAGATCAATCTGTTTTCTGGTTTTAACCTAACTCGTAAACCCTGACTAATCCAGAAACAATATACATCTAATAGATTCTTAATGCCCGAAATATGTAATCTGTAGTAAAACAAAATAAAAGAACACAGAATACAATTATTGATCACAACGGCCTTTACCGCATGTTATACATTAGAAACAAACTAGTTAAATCAAGGATAGTACTTTAGTGGAATTGCTTACATGCGGCACATTTGGTTGCAATTATGGAACTGGCACCTAATCACAGTAATAATGGTGGTATTTCCAAAATACTCTTATTGCCCTATATGGTATTTGGGATTCACAAGCTGTTTTGAATTATTTAGCAGTGATTCACGTTTAAATTCCCTAGAATGCATCTGATAGATATTACCAAAACTGCAGGCTCCCTCCTACCCCGCGTCCTTTTGGCTCTCGACTACATGTATGTCTCCCTTTACCAGTGATAACCATGCAATATAAATTTATGTTGGCCATACATCAGACCAACTTTCATCCTACAATTCAACTCTTTGTTCGGTGGAGTACTACCAATTTTTTTTTCCATCCTGTTGTTTCCTGTTTACAGATTTTGGGAGTGAATCCTTTGCTCCCATCCAGTACCAGCTTTTTATTCCATCAAAACCAACTAGTCGGATGATTGGATGAAAGTTGGTCTATAGCAGTGATGGCTGACCTTGACACTCCAGCTGTTGTTGAACGACACATCCCAGCATGCCCTGCTACAGTTTTACTATTTGGCAATGCTAAAACTATGGCACGACATTTTGCGTGTGGTGTTGACCTTCTGTAAATGCGGACCATGTACATGTCATACAAAGCAACAGTTGACTTCCTCTGCGGGATGTCATCTGTCCGAAGTGCAAAACGCTTTAATTTCCCCCATAGAGCTGAGGAGCAGCATAAGCCGTTTATTATATAGGATGATGTAACGAACCCCTCATACTAACAGTCTCTGCGTAGTACTTCACCTAAAAGTGCATGACATCACAATCATTTTATATCAAAATAAAAGTCCTGCCTTAAGCATTGGCCGTTTCCAGCTGAAGTGACTGAATGTTTTTCCAGCTCTATTTTGACAGCCAGCTCTTGTTTCACGGAAAACCTCGGGAAGGTAAAATAAAAGGAAAACTATATATTATCATCACAAGCCGCCTGGATGGATTTCAAACTCTGATGTTGAGGGGGAGACTAGATGGTGTTAAAGGTGTTTTACTTTTATGCTGATCTATAGAACGTCCAATTACACAGTTTAAAAAGCCATTTTCAAGCAGAGTCTAATGACTAACAGACTTCAATGTGGAGCGAAGACAAATATGGCTGAGTTTTTTTATGCCGCTGTAAAATAAATCAACTGTGGGTCGTTACTTCGCAATTAATTTTGTTCCGTACTTTAAAAAGTGTTCAGCTCTTAAAAGAGAAAAACATAAAAAAACAATATTAATAAATTTCTAATAAATCTCTGGCCCAGTGTCCTTCATTATAATGTTCTTAATCATTCTAGTCTTGTAAAAATAACGCACACTGTTTTTTATAGTGTTGGCTAATTTTAATTTTCACAATGAAAGAGCAATAAACAAGACCTTGCCAATTAACTTTAAGGACTCGGAAAGAAGAAAGCAATTTACAATTTACTTTTTTTATTTTCACTTGTAAAAAAAAAAAATTCTAAAATGTTTTAAGGACAAGAGGAAGGATTGTAAAATGAGTTTGACAAATCTGTAACTACTACTGGATAAATTGACCTATCTGGGTTCAATATATAGAATTTCATAAAATATGTAAAGGTGCTTTTTGTAAATATCCCATATAGGAAAGTTCCGGCAACCCACAAGGGTTTAGCGGCGCCCTTTATAACCCCTTGTCCATTTAAACAGAGATTATTAAAAAAATAAGTTGCGCAGACTCTGATTTGATTGGCAACTGTCAACACAGTACAACGTCCAATCAATTCCCCATCAAAATCCCTTATGCTTACGGAGCTTGGTGGACTTGTATGTTTCCACTCTGACCATTGTGCTTTTGTTTGTGTGTGTTTATAAAAATAAAAAACTTTTGAATAGTCAACTGTTTTTTTTTTTTTTTTTATTGTTACTTTAGGGGTTTATCTGCTTTTACTGATGGTAGGAACACACAGGTTTATATATTTCTGGCCTCCCGGGTTCATGTATGCAGCCACTGCCCTATCCTTGCTTTTTAGGATTAAATTCCCACCTGAACAAACACACCATGTGCAGCCTGGCCTGAGAATTTGTCCAGCTTCCCTGGGGAAGGTCTGACTCAGCATCATCGCATAGAAGTCACTTTTATGCTGATATGAGTGTGTTCACTTCCTGCTGGATGAATGAAGTCCAAACAGGCTTAGCAGATCCTCAGGGCTTGTCCACACTTGTGCACTGGGAAAATGGGGGAAAAAGGTGCAGGAAAACGAATGTGCAATATAGATGCACTCAAATCATCTGTTTTTTAACCCATTTGCCATCCCTTTTTTTTCTGTCTGGGCCATGCTTTTGCCAGTACTGTACAACCTTGTTATTGGAGTATACTGTATATACTCCATATAGTTAACGTTGCTTGTGCCTGACAGCTGAGGTCGTGGGCCACCAGTTAGTGTATCGCAGCCCATTGCGCGCCATGCTTTGGTTCAGGTGCGTTGCTCTGCTACAGCTTCACTCTGCACACTTTACCGTTCACAATTGGAATCCACGTGGATGGTAAACTATGAGAAAGTAAACAAAAACTAACCCCAAAAACTCATGTTGACCATTTGCCCATGTTGACCATTTGTATGTTGACCCTATGGTTTCAACCTATTGACTGTTGACATAGACATTGCCTGCCAGCCATACAAATAATGCGATTGCAAGGAGTCCTCTTTCTGCCGCTGCAGAATGTGTTACTTTTCTTTGCCTGGTTGTGGTGATGTCACATGCTTGGTCCTTTTTGATGATGTCATCTTCGTTTCTTGCAGGCACCACAATAAGATTCGGAGTATCGAGCAACATGAACTGACGGAATACACTGTACTGGAGACCTTGGATTTGAGTTCAAATGAAATAACGAAAATTCATAGTGGTTCATTTCCTTTACGACTGCGTATAAAGGAGCTGTAAGTAATGTAACTACATGGTAATTGTCAGAACTATGCTGCCCACATTTTTGCGGAGTAACTTTAGTCTATGTACTAATCTCCCCATCTCCTAATCTGAATATGGGGTATCCCTCTCCTGGTGATGAGCTGACAAACTATACATCATCTGGACCATCAGCCATTGTACAGTCATTCTGTCTGTGAACGACATCATTCACAGACCTAGCCAGTCGGCCCTGTAGCCCAGCTGATGCCGATCTATCGCTAGATCTGCCTATGTGTATGGCCAGTCCACCGACTGATCAATATGTCGGCTGCAGAGTCCATTGAATATGATGTCACAAGCTGGAGGGTATATTTAATTGATGGCAGATATTTTGGGCAGCCGATGTGTAGTGTGTATACATAAGATTATTTAAGCATAAACCTTTCCAATCGTTAGATTGGTCAGCCGGGCAGCCGATCTGTTGGCCAAGTGTGTACTCAGCAATACTCTATACCAAAGGCTGGTGAACCATAAAAGAAAATATTTTTTTCCCTTTAAATTTAAATCCCATATATGAATGACAAGAATTGTAAATTAAGAGTTTATTAGGTAGTTAGACAATTATTTATTTAAGGGGACTCTGTATAAAGGGCCTGATTCTGGTTGACTCGCTAAATATCCATTCGCAGTGAGCGTACAGGGCAAAATCATTGGATGGTTGCCAACCATTGAATGATTTTTCCCCTGTTCGCAAATATGTCAGTCTTGGCGTCTTGCTCCTGCGGCGATTGGCATCCTTTGACATCAGCCTTTCGCCATCAGCAGGCAGCTTCCCGCCGGTGTTCCCACTTCAGCGCCCAGCGTTTTCCTGGGCGCACCCACCATTTTTTGTGGGCATGCCGAGGAAATGCTGGCATCTCCATGTGACAGCCCCCTCCCCTGTGCTAAAGCCTTGGCGACTGTGCAAGTTGCAGAAGGCGGCCACACAACGGCACTGCACATGTGCGCATTTGCGACTATACGCATGCGCAGAGCCTAAATATCGGTCGCCAGTGCGACTACGCTGGGGATTGAGCAATCCAAAATCAGACCCAAAGTATCACTTCACCTATCGGATAGGAGGGATCATTACTTATGAAATACAGTTGAATAAAGAAGCGGCGCCAACGTCCGTTTCACGCATGTAGATTTTTGTCAGGGGCTTGTATAAGAACATATATACTGTATGGCATGTTTGTTACAAATAATGCAGTGCTTGTTTATCAACTTAAACACTGATATTTATAACAGCCTTTTTTTCTGCGAAAAGAGACCCGCTCCTCATTCGCAAATGTCACGCGGCCTGAAATTAAATAGTTGACATTTTTTTCTTTTTTCCACAACTCTCCTTTTTGTACAGCAACTTGGGGAGCAACAAGCTCAACAGCCTCGAGCCTGGATCATTTGACAACTTGTCACGCTCTCTGCTTACACTTCGTCTGAGCAAAAACAGAATCGCCCAGCTTCCTGCCAAAGCATTCCGGCTCCCCTTTCTAACCCAACTGTAAGTACCAGTCCAGAGCTTAATTAAGGCTCCCTACACCCTCTACAGATATTGCACCTCTTGGGATTAACTTGCCAACTGTGACGATTTTCCCAATGCTCTGTATTCACTCATTCCAAAACACCACCTCATAAAACATGTTAGCCTTTTTTTCTCTCTACCTTCGGATAAATGGCTTGTTTAAAGATTAGGGACGTATTTTACCTAATAAACCTAGAGCCAGTGGGACTTTCAGACGTACGGGGGCCTCGCAGCCTTAAACAATGATGGTAAAGTTTTAATGGCGATCGGTAATTTTAACACGTTCTTTGGTTGAGGTCTGGCACCGTTGAGATGTTTCCAGACCACACAGGGGATGATTAGGCAGGAAATGTAGTACATGGTGATCGTCAAATAAATCATCTTTGCTTTGCTAATAAAGTTTTTTAAAACTGTAGCCGGTCGCTGTAATACTGCAGTTAGGCACTTCAGCTTTTCTGCCCACATGTCTATATTTAGGTAGCACCACAAGTAGTATGCGGAAATGTTATAATGTGTATACTTTAGGCATATTTATGCTGTCCTAGACTACTTGTAATCTACGAACCATTATATGTCCAATATACCCAAAATCAAAGTAGAGGTCATCGTATACATTTTTAAATGAAGTGAAAGCATTGAAGTTGTTTTGATGGTTTCCCAAATAGCTAGACAAGCCAGTCAATGGTTGTCATGACCATGGTATTCCATTTTAATTGTTTTTCTCCTTATGAGCCAGTTGCACTAAGCTTCCAAACTGATAAAATGGAGAGTGATAAACAACCAACCAATCAGCTCCTGCCTAACATTTTTCAAACACAGTGTTTGACATAGCAGGTAGGAGCTGATTGGCTGGCTGTTTATTACTCTCCATTTTATCACTTTTTGAAGCTTAGTGAATCTGGCCCTATGACTCGTCTCTATGAAACTTGCCAACGTGGAGATCTTAAGACTTGCCGGCTATCGTAAAATCTAAATGGTGAAATCATCACTCCCTGTATTGATAACGTTGGTAAAATTAAAACCAAAGTGAAATATTCATTATGTTAAACCCTTAAACGAGCACTCAAAGGGCTCAATTCAATTAGGCGTGAATTAGCCTGCGGTGAGTTCCAGAATGGTGCATTGGGAAACCTCTGCATTGCTGATAGAGGGGAGCAGGAATTTACTCGATGTAGGGGTAAATTTACTAAGATGGGAGTTCTATTGAAGATGGGATGTTGCCCATAGCAACCAATCAGATTATATCTATTATCTTCTAGTAGGTACTAAATAAATAAGTAGATTTGGTTTGATTTCTCTGGGCAACATCCCATCTTCAACAGAACTCCCTTCTTAATAAATTTACTCGGTACTTGTGAGTTATCTGGGCGCCCGATTTTGGTACTAGATCGCATGCGAGATCGCATGCGATATCGCATGCAATTTGCTATTTGCATGCGATTTGCATAAGATTTGCTATTCATTTCATTACCCCACTATCCCCAAAGTGTGTCTATCAACGTGAACCCGAAGCGTGGCGAGCGCAGCGAGCCCGCGAGGGGCGGCGGTACGCGTCCACCGACCTTTTCATGCCCTACTATCCACTAGGGCGTGGAGTGAGAATAGAATAGTGTGGCGAGCGCAGCGTGCCACCGAGCCCGAAGCGTGGCGAGCGGACGCGGACACCTGTGAAGCCCGCAAGGGCACGCGGATACCTGTGAAGGTGTCCGCGTCCCCTCGCGGGGCTCGCTGCGCTCGCCACGCTTCGGGCTCGCTGCGCTCGCCACACTATTCTATTCTCACTCCACGCCCTAGTGGATAGTAGGGCATGAAAAGGTCGGAGGACGCGTACCGCCGCCCCTCGCGGGCTCGCTGCGCTCGCCACGCTTCGGGTTCACGTTGATTGCCACGCTTCACGCTAAGGGGATAGTGGGGTAATGATGAATAATGAAACGGATAGCAAATCGCATGCGATATCGCATGCGATATCGCATGCAAATCGCAAGTACCCAAAATCGGGCGCCCAGATAACTCGCAAGTACCATTTACTCTGTAGTGTCTAGGGTAGGCATGGCCAAAACTGTGTCCCTCCAGCTGTTGTGAAACTACAATTCCCATAATGCCTTGCCACAGCTTTGCTATTATGGAATGCTAAAACTATGGCAAGGCATGCTGGGATGTGTAGTTTCACAAAAGCTGGAGGGCCACAGGTTTCCCATATTTTAATATATTTATTTCGCCAATGGATCCCCCTTGTCACTGGGAACTTGTACTTGTACACTTATTATACTGGGACGTCCCAGACAGTAAATGCCGCTCAGTGGAAAGTTGTCAGTGCACCAATTGGATGACTGACAGTGACAACCTTGCTCTGCACAACATTATGCCGTTTCCAGTTGTCTCTACTGTTGTGGATGTAGGTGTTACAGGAGCTGGTGGAAAGGTGTGGGCACCAGCAGCTCTACTACTGGCAAAGGGACCCAATGATCCATACACCATTAAAAGTCTGTAGGTCTTTGGGTTGAACTATATTGGGTTGACATGCATTGAGTCGACTACTACAGTGTGACTGCATTACGTGACATATCTGTGTATTGCAGGGAGCTGAATCGGAATCGGATCCGACTGATAGAGGGGCTCACGTTCCAGGGGTTGGATCACCTGGAGGTTTTAAAGTTACAGCGTAACAACATCAGCAAACTTACAGACGGAGCCTTCTGGGGCCTGGCGCAAATGCAAGTCCTGTAAGTATTGGCCAATCAGGCCAGAGCTTGCTTAGGAGATGTAAACAGAACTGTTTGTGTTTGCCAATAATTTTCAACATTCCTAATGCACCTAGCGGTTGCTGTATCAAGCAGTGATAAGAAGTTGCCCCTAGCAACCTATCAGCATTGCATTTATCAAGAATATTTTATAAATTATAGGCAGAAGCTGATTGGATGTTGTAGAGAACTTTGCCACCGGTCCGCTTCTCCCATCTTTTCACTGCTTAATACTGTACATCAATTCCTTATTATTTTATTGAGGACTGTGCGGGGGCAATGTCCTGCACATCGTGTTTCAGTATAACACATTATGCATCCAGTGTCGCCAGTTTGCTAATCACCGGGGGCCAGATGTACAAAGTTTCAAAAAGTGGAGAGCGATAAAGAAACAGCCAATCAGCTCCTACCTCACATGTTACAGGCTGTGTTTGAAAAACGGCAGCTAGAAGCTGACTGGTTTAGTACATCCGGCCCCCATTGAGGTAGGCAGAAAAATGGCTGAAGTTGTGGCTAACATAACTGGCTCACACGTGTATGTTTGAGGACACAACGCCAGCAAATGAAATTGATGCATAACTGTTAGAAATGAAGGAAATTTATGAAGTATTTTATACTGGTATTGCAAACTTGTCCCATATACGCAGTGGAGGCAGACCAGCATACATAGGAATACTGATTAGACTTCCATGAAGTACAGAAAATAATTGTATTTATTTATAATAAAACTTAAATTGAACTTTGGGCCTAATTGGCAGTGGTCCCATGGAGATTCACGATTATCAGGCCTACTCATCTGGTTTTCTGCTTGGAACATTGCAACCTAAGGCTTATAACCGGACAGAGCCAATCAGAAGCCTCTCTGAATCCGGCCCTTTGTGTCTCTAAAGGAAGGATCGGGAAAGTTTGGCCCTCCAGCTGCTGTTCGAACTACACATCTCCCAGCTTGCCCTGCGACAGCTTTGCTATTTGGCCATGCTACAACGGTGCAGGGCATGCTGGGATGTGTAGCTCAACAACAGCTGGATGACCAAAGGTTCCCCATTCCTGCTCTAAAGAATAATATACATTTTATATATGTAATATGTGTAATTACCATCGGATACTAGTCTTTAAATCAATATGGATATCACAGGTGTGAGTCCTGAATAAAATGGCAGTTGACTACACGCGTTTCGCAGGTCAAGGTATGGGGTGCATACTCCTTCACTTGAACTTCCCCAGCTGTATAAATGTTAGGTAAACAATGCCAATCTTGTTTTTATCTCCAGTGAATATTTGTATGATGGATGTGTATACTGCAGTTAAAGGCCACATTTTAACCAATGGATTCATCATTCCCCCCCCTACTTGCCTGTCTTTGCAGACATCTGGAATATAACAGCCTGACAGAAGTGAACAGCGGTTCTCTATACGGGCTGAAGTCACTGCAGCAACTTTACCTCAGCAACAACTCCATATACAATATCAGCTCCGGGGGCTGGAGCTTCTGCCAGAAACTGCAAGAGCTGTAAGTTACCCCTACGTCACTACCCGTCACTACCCAGTGCCACCCAGGGGGGGGGGGGGGAGGCAAGCGGCGTAGATGTACTTAGGTCAACTTGTTTAAAGTGTAATCACATTCTGAATGACAATATTTACCATATGGACACCAGAATGTTGAGGTATGGTTTTTTTATGGTTATTTTAGCCTAACCCTAATTATGAACCCCCCAAAAATATGACCACATTCTGATGTCGACATATTTAATGTCGGCATTGTGAACATTTCTGCATTCTAAGTGATACATTTACTAAAGCTTCTAAAATAAGGAGGTGATTTGGTACTTGCATAGCAACCAATCAGATTACATCTACCATTTCTCTATTGCCTCTGATAAAATGATTGATAGAATCTGATTGGTTTGTAAGGACAACATCACCACTTTCTTCATTTTTAGAAGCTTTAGTAAATTTCCCTCTAAGTTTATGTCAACGTATTGACCTAATGTCCATGCGGAACTTCTGAAGGTCCATTAACCTACTCAGCAGTGGTGTCAAACTCACAGGCCGACAGTTGTTGTGGAACTACATATCCCAGCATGCCCTGCCACAGACTTTATATAATGGATTGCTAAAACTGTGGCAGGGCTTGCTGGGATGTGTAGTTCCATAACATCGGGAGGAACATGACACCACTGGTACTGCGTAGTTACCGCTGACAATCTAATCCCCCCCCCCCCCCCCCCCACAGATAAGTCAGTCTAGACTAACTTTTATCTTGCCTGGAGATGGCCGAATTCAGGGCGGGCAGCTGACGTCAGCGCCCGCCCCAAGCAGGCATCGATACAGGGGATTTGTCACCTCACAGAACAACTACTTTGGCGAATGTGATCCTTGCCGTAGGCGTTCGCACAGGGAGGTTTGAACATGTGCAGACCGCCACCATCGGCCGGGGGATCGAATTCCGACCTGCTCTGTGCGTGTGTGAATCACCCTCTGTATTTGGATTATACACATGCACCCGCAGACTGGCACAGTCTTTTTTTACCAAGCTGGTTGTCTGAAAACAGCACAGTGACCCCACTGTCTTGTGTAGTGATATAGATAACATATTTAATTGCACAGTGAGCATTGCTCGGTTAGAAGGTCAGTACGGTAACCCACAAAATAATATTTATTTTTTGCTTGCACGGATTATAAAGAGTAGAAACCACTTCGCTTCTCCTCCACAGTTATTGACTCGGAAAACACACAGCGGACGTTCTGCGGGTTCCGATTTAAACGCCCTGGCACCAGTATTGGCTCTCATTGCCGGTAGCTCCATATTTTTCATCCCCGCGTTTGAGTGATGGGCAGTAAGAGCAGAAAAACGATATTGCTTTGACATCGGTGGCAGATGTTTCCCTGCCTTTTATCAAAGTGAACTTTTTCTCGTTTCTGTAAAAACCAGGTCTTGGGTTACTTTCTCAGAAATCCGTTTATCTCTTAGCCGAATTCTTTAATAGTAAGTGTAGACGGTATTTTGGGTGTGTGCCAGTTTGCGAGCTTTTCTTTGAGACGTGTTGCACAGATCATTAGTTATGTCTATCGAGAAGTTCTGTTACCATTAAAGCGACAAGGAATCCTTAGTACGACCATGGAATACTTTTGTGCTTATTATTTAATTCTGTTTTGTTGTATTTATTACTTTTATTTAGAAATTGATTTTCTCCCACGCTTACACTATGGTCAAAATGTATGTACTAGATAAAAGATATCTAGGGGTATATTTATTGAAGTGTGGGGTTTACAACAGTGAAGATGTTGCCCGTAGCAACCAATGGAAACATGCTTGCTGCCCCGGTTGGGGCCAAGGAGGCACTATACCGTACAGAGAAATCGGGCATTGGTGGATTTATGATGTCACAAATCATGTTATCAGGCCTCGCGTGCTTTGAAAGGATGCGGCCATTAGGCAGGGTTTAGTGGCTGAATGGGGGGGGGGGGGGGGGGGGGTTGCAAGGTTTGGACACCTTTCCTTGGTGTAGGGACTGCCATACAATTTTTGAGAGCCTCACAGCCAATCAGGGAGAGTAGGCAAGTATGAGGTGGATTATCTAGCTTTTAGATAAGTAAAATCTTTCTGGTTGCTATGGCAACTTCTCAACTTTTGTAAACCTACACTTTATACCCCCTGGTTTTTGAATGCATTATTAACATTAGTGATTGAGACTATTTACAATTATGTAAAGTTTTTATGAATATGTTTGCTTAAATTGTGTTGCTTTTTTTGCTTAGAAGTTCATTGTAGCGCATGTCCATGCTTTACCTTCCCTTCCCCATTAATGCTTGCCTAGCAGCTCTCAGATTGGTCACATGGTATATATATTATTTGTCTCCACAGAGTCCTGTCCCATAATAATCTCAGTCGATTAGATGAGAAGAGCCTTGCGTATCTGGGGTCTCTGACTGTCCTACGCCTCAGCTATAACACCATTAATTTAATTGTAGAAGGTGCATTTAAAGGCCTTCAGAAACTACGTATATTGTAAGTATTAATCGTCATGGTCAATAAACAGCTATATTGTTATTGTTCATAATCATATTGTATTAATAACCAATGCAAATAATAAACCTGAACTATTAGAACATTCAGTCCAGCTAACTGTGCTTCACTAACCTATATATAAAATCTATATCTTATATTACCCAGAGCCGGACAATCCGGTCCTCGAGATCTACCAACGGCCCACGTTTTTCAGATCACCCAGCTGGTGTACAGCTGTCACCTTTTTAAACCTGCTGCATTCATTCATTCATTCATTCATTCATTCATACTATAGATCCACAGATACATGAGCTGTTGGTAGATCTGATCTACATGAACTGTTGGTACAGATAGAGCACCTCTTATACAGCGATCGCCGGCGGAGAGGCACCCCATCTGACTGGGACACGTGTGCGTCTCACATGCACGCGCGTCCCAGTCACCCGGCGGCGGTGAGCAGAAACCCTGTCCATCTCTGCTTGAGAGAGACTGGCAGGATTGGGGGGGGGGGGTTTGCGGGCAGCAACTGGGGAGCATCATTGATGCGGTGAAGAGCTCCGTCAAAAGGGGACTCACAAGTGTCTCATGCGCAATATTAGTTGCGCTGCATCTGTAGATCTGATATACATGAACTGTTGGTAGATCTGATATACATGAACTGTTGGTAGAACTGACATACATGAACTGTTGGTAGATCTGACATACATGAACTGTTGGTAGATCTGACCTACATGAACTGTTGGTAGATCTGACATACATGAACTGTTGGTAGATCTGACATACATGAACTGTTGGTAGATCTGACATACATGAACTGTTGGTAGATCTGACATACATGAACTGTTGGTAGATCTGACATACATGAACTGTTGGTAGAACTGACATACATGAACTGTTGGTAGAACTGACATACATGAACTGTTGGTAGAACTGACATACATGAACTGTTGGTAGAACTGACATACATGAACTGTTGGTAGATCTGACATACATGAACTGTTGGTAGATCTGACATACATGAACTGTTGGTAGATCTGACATACATGAACTGTTGGTAGATCTGACATACATGAACTGTTGGTAGATCTGACATACATGAACTGTTGGTAGATCTGACATACATGAACTGTTGGTAGAACTGACATACATGAACTGTTGGTAGAACTGACATACATGAACTGTTGGTAGAACTGACATACATGAACTGTTGGTAGAACTGACATACATGAACTGTTGGTAGAACTGACATACATGAACTGTTGGTAGAACTGACATACATGAACTGTTGGTAGATCGGACATACATGAACTGTTGGTAGATCGGACATACATGAACTGTTGGTAGAACTGACATACATGAGCTGTTGTTAGATCTTGAGGACAGTGTTGTCCACCTCTGATATATACTAAATCACCCTGTCACTGGCCACAAATATTTTTTGATGAAATCCAATGAACTATTTAGAATTTCCCCCCTAAACCAGTGCGGAACCCTTCCCGCCTTTATTCCCATTTCCACCCTGACTGACAGACGCGGTGTCCCCGGGGATTTGCAAAGCCTCGGTACTTGGCACACAGAGAGCATCGGGTAATGGCAGCTGTTGGTGCCTGTATTTCATTCAGGATCTGTAGGAATTCCAAAAAGAGTTAAGGAATGGCGCGGCCTTGTTCAGCTCAACGTTTTAATGCAGTGTCCCTTTCAGCAGGGGAAGAATAGGGAGAGATGCAGGGTGAGCTCTGATTTAATAAGTGGGGGAGCGTACCAGCCCACGCACCTGGTGAAAGGGACCTAGACATGCTTTAATTACAGCCCATTGTTTGGATGCCTTTACTCGGTGCGAAACTCCTGAATTACTGGGATATTCAAATAGAGGTCACGCTGGAAGACCTCAGCCCTGTGATTAACAGGGCTACTTGCATTTAGATGCAGCCAGCCAGAAAGAATAGGAAATTGGCATGAGAGAGGGGCTCACTGAATGGAATGATAGATGGGCCCAAGCCCTTCATTGTCCATCCAACAATACGGATCTAAGTTTTCAATGGAATAGCAAACCGGGCCAAAAGAGGCTATAATACATCAGCAATGGACATTGATTCCTTGTAACATCATGGATTTACTATATAAATGACGGTCACCTACGGGGGCTCCACCGCTGCATAGAAATTGCCAGAGAAGGGTGTCGGCATTATTCCATGCTGGGAATTCTCATTGGGCGTCTCTGCGGCCTCGGGTAAATGGGATCCTTATTATTTATTCATTTAAAGGGACAGATACATTGTATAAGAAAAGTTAATGTGTGAAAAAAACGACTGTGGTACAAAACTTCACAAACTTTGTGAGGGGACGCGGCACACGTAGACTATGTCGACATTCGGGACAGAAAAAGTGAAACGCTCATGTCGCCCTTTGCCATTGTCGACCTAATGCTTGTGTTAACATTAGCCATGTCGACTCATTTCATGTGTCGACAGTCATATCAACCTTCAGCGATCGACCCAATGCATGTCAACCTGGTCGACGCAATGACCCATACCCATGATTGCTGATTAGAATACTGTGATCACAAAGTAAGGTATATGGAAATCATTTTCTGAGTGCAGAATCATTTTGAGCTAAAAGCAGCTCACTTTGGTCCAAATGCACTAAGCTTCAAAAGTGATAAAATGGAGAGTGATAAACAGCCAGCCAATCAGCTCCTGCCTGCCTTGTCACAGACTGTGTTTGAAAATTGTCAGGCAGGAGCTGATTGGCTGCCTGTTAATCAGTCTCCATTTTATCACTTTTGAAGCTTAGAGAATCTGGCCCTTTAACTGTTTGAGCTGCTTTCGGGGGAGATTCTCTAAGAATCTCCGCCCCCCTTCGCCGCCCATCGCATTTCTAATTATCGCATATGTTCTAACATATGCGATAATTATAGCAAAGGACAGCTCTTCCGTTAAGAGCTGTCCTTTGCGGTGAGAGTCGCCGGGTCCCAGCAGGTCCCGGCGGCTCCCCCCTAGGCCCCTCCCTCCCACACCCGGCGCTGCTGCTGCTACGCCGGGCTCTCCTCCTCCCTGCACCCGGAAGAGGATCAGTGCAGGGAGGAGGTCACAGGTCCGGGCAGCACAGAGCTGTGCTGCCCAGACACAGGTGAGGGGCGATGCGGGGGTCCGTGTGGGGCGGCGGGGGGTCGGCGCGGGATGCGGTAGAAGCCCATTGGCTTCTATGGGGCATCGCCATATTTTCCTGGTGATGCCCCCCGCCGCGGTAACCCAGCGGGGGATGCTTACAGCATCCCAAAATTTCTTGCTTAAAAAATCTCCCCCAATATCTCCAAAAGCCTCCATAGCGCCCTGCTGTGGAAAGTCATCCACCCCCTGCGAAAATCGCTGGCCAGGGGGAAAATCGCTCAGTGCGTATGCACAGGGCGGTTTTCAGCCCAGCAACTTTCACAACATCGTTGTCCATACACGCTGGGCAAAGTCTCCCAGTGTGTATGGGCCTTTTAATTAGAGGCTGAATAATCCCACTGCTGGGCATTGCTGAACAGTATGTGAAGACTGCCTTTTGTAATCTCCTTTCCAAACCTTCTACTTCAGCCAGCACTGAGAAAGTGACTGATTGTAAGCTGTCTCTTTTGTGTTCTCTGTAGGGAATTGGATCATAACGAGATCTCGGGCACAATAGAGGATACCAATGGAGCCTTTAAAGGCCTGGACAATCTGAACAAGCTGTGAGTACTTTCCCCTTCTCTAGTCTTTCTCCTTCCCGCTAGCAGCAGGACTGAACCCCTCCCCCTCTTCCTACTGTGAGCCTTTTATTCTGGAAGCACAAGCAAAGATGACCGTTCACACACATATCTTCTAAAGAGACTGTCTCAGAGTCAGGG
Organism: Crinia signifera; assembly: GCF_055691185.1. Taxonomy (NCBI): domain Eukaryota; kingdom Metazoa; phylum Chordata; class Amphibia; order Anura; family Myobatrachidae; genus Crinia; species Crinia signifera. The sequence continues at coordinate 26,580,224 of NC_139224.1, forward strand.
AACTAGAATAATGCTCATTGTATCGAATATTAATGACCTTGGATAGTTTTGGAGAAAGCGTTGAGGGGTTGGGGATGATTTTGGGTGGTCCCTAAGTCAATAACTTTTTTCATTTTTGTTAAAAGAAATCCGTATATTGTCCATACACTTTCTTTTCTGATTGAACTATGAATAAATGATGGTGTATATATATAATTATTATGACAACTGTTTCGACCCTAACAGTGTGGAGAACTTAACATTTTATTTGTGGTTTTATTTCTGAATAATTCAGGGTTATTCACCTTGTGGTTTTCCCAACTGTAGGAGAACCTGCCACAAGCACAGGGTTTAAACCAGGGATAGCCAAACTGTGACCCTCCAGCTGCTGTGAAACTACACATCCCAGCATGCCATGCCATAGTTCACATTCCTTAATAGCAAAACTGTGGCAAAGCATGATGGGACGTGTAGTTACGCAACAACTGGAGGGCCATTGTTTGGCCATGCCTGGTTGACACATAAGGAGTCATTTCTGGTTTAGTACATGTGAGTACTTGTTACTGCGTAGTGACAATAGATTATCTCCTGCCCCAAGACTAGTGGTACGGATTGTGGCGCCCATTGTTTGAGACCCATCCCTTGCTCCCATAGATCCTGAAGCTCCGTTCTCAGGACTCCAAACCTTTTCATGTTTTCCAAGTCTACTCACAGAAATGCAAGTGAAATAATAGATCCTCCTGTGGATCTTTGCAATTGTGTCATTGAGTAATGAATACACCTGTGCACCAATCAAGTGAACCAATCAAGTGACTTTTAAATTGTTCGGGGTCCTTGTTACCGAGTTTCAGAACCACTGTAGCAAACTAATTTTGGAAACCTACTGAAATCGATGTTTAAAACCTGATTTAATTCACCACACTGAGTGTTCTGCTTGTGGATATGGGGGCATATACCTGGTATTCTAGTTGTTTTAAGGATGTAAGGCATTGTGTTCCAAATACTGGCGCAGTTTTATTAAGCCTGGGGAAGTGATAAAGTGCCAGCCAGTCAGCTCCCAACTGCCATGTTACAGGCTGGTTTGAAAAATCGTAAAGGGGCTCTCCCCCCTGGGAGAGCTCATTACGATTTATCCCATGTAAAATTCCCGGGGAGCTGTGGGGGGCAGGAAAGAAAAAAATACCTGGGCAGCGTGACGTTCGGGCTGTGTGAAGCGCCTGGGGGCTGTGGGTGCAGCGGCGGAGCGGGCAGTCCGCAGTGTCCGGAAAGCACCGAGTGAGCGGATACTGCGGACAGCGGCGGAAGAATTTGAAAATTCAAAAAGATAGCGCACTCTCAGCCAATAACTGGCCAGCCTATTTGAATTTTCAAATTCTGCTGTCCACAATGTCCGCTCACTCAGCTCTTCCTGGACACTGCGGACTGCCCACTTCGCCTCTGCAGCCATAGCCACCAGGCACTTCACCTGTGCCTGCCTGCCTGCCCGCCCTACCGCGACCCTGCACCTACAGCCCCCTGGGCGTTTCATGCGGCCCGCCCCCTTCATATAGGTGCGTGCTAGCGGTGCTTCACACGCCTACGGATCAGACCTACACATCGTGGGTGCTAAAAAGCACCTGCGATATTTATCTGATGGGTCCAACCCAACAGATCGAACCTGCAGCAGGTTCTATCTGTAGGGTCCGACCCATGATGTAGGGCATTGGTTCATGGACATTTGTACAATAATTGAATACATGTTAGACCTTGCATCAGGTGCTCAGGAACCATCATCAGAACTACTGCCCAAACAAGTCCCCTGAATAGCCGCTCTCTTACAGGATAAGTACATGCTTGTCATCGCTGGTAAATTGCATTGAAGATAAAGGGATCTCATTTCAGTAGTCAAAAGAGAGAAAAGGCCTAATTTCTGTAGTTTACATTTAAACCGCTGTACACCGGACACACTATCCGTTTCACCCTAACTAATTCTGTTTTTTTTTTTTTTTTTTTTTTATCCCTCCTCTCTCTCTTTCTCTCCTTTTTTTTGTCTGACCCTTGATGTTTGGAAACTGCAGATCTCTGTTTGGAAACAAGATCAAGTCGGTGGCCAGAAACGCTTTCTCAGGCTTGGGGGCCCTGGAGCACCTGTGAGTGTCCCATCATGCACTGCGTTTTATAGCGGGCTGCCAAAAGTAGCTGCTTGAGAGGTCTGCAAGCAATTTAATAGCGTCTTTGTAAGCTGAGAAGCTCGTCCATTTGAGCAGGCCAGCTGCTTCCTTCTCATTATAAGTCAGCTTCAACTTTGGCCTCTTGTTGTGCCAGGAAAGAAGTTGGAGACCATATGGCAAATTTGGGCGCATTTTTTTTTTTTATTCTGTGATTACTGTTGGCATAGAGAACACTCAGGCACACACATACAGACACGCGTGTGTTCACGTTCCCCCTGCGGTGAGGGGGGCGATCCCACGAGTGGGGCACATTGAGTGTTCCTCACACAGACTGCAGCAAGCTGTATGTGCAGCAAACGTGGCCAGACCCAAGATTATTATTTATTTATTTCTTCTCTCCCCGAGGACTATGAATGCTTAAAGTACTGAATCAGCATTCGTTTCCTTTTTGGAAATTAAGCGCAGCCAAGTCTGGAATATCGCCAGGAGGACGCTTTTGCTGGTGTTTTATATTCTGATATAAATTAAAAAAAAAAATCTTAAAAAATATTAAAACCATTTTGTATACATACAAATGAAATAAATAATAAAAAATATATATATATATATATATATATATATATATATATATATATATATATATATATATATATATATATATATATATAAATGTATGTAAAGTTTTTTTTATTTCAAATTTATTTTAAAACCATTTAAATTCATTTAGATAAAAAAAAAAAATTCCATTTTTTTTTTTTGTTTTTGTGTGTGCATGTTGGGTTCTCAGACTACAATAATTATTATTATTTTTTCCCCCCGGGCAGAAACATTGGTGGGAACGCTATGCAGTCCGTACAGGCTGAGGCCTTTGAAGAAATGAAGATGCTGAAGGAGCTGTAAGTGTTCACAAAAAGTTCCACTGCATACTGTGGTTTTTGTTGCGGCAGCCCCCGACACACGGCAGGCAGCAGGAGCATCGTCTTCTGCCTGCCGTGTGTGCATTAGAAATGGCAAGTCCGGAAACGCAACTGTTTTTCCGAGGCAGCATTTTATTGACCAAGCCAATTTTTCATGGCCTTTCCACACACTAGAAGGATAAGAAATAGTTGACATCGATGGGAATAATCTTGTCCTTCGCTAAGGAAGCCCAATTAGTGTCAAGTTGCAGTTCAGCTTAAGCGAGTGCAATCCGAAGTTGTGTACGAAGTGCCTCATTTGTACAATTGTCTTTTGTCCAGATACATCAACAGTGAGAGCTTCTTGTGCGATTGTCATCTCAAGTGGCTTCCGTCATGGCTGACGAATAGGAATCTTCAGGCTAACGTGAAAGCTGTTTGTGCACATCCAGAGTCCTTACAGAACAAGAGTATATACAGTGTCCTGCCACGGAGCTTTGTTTGTGGTAAGTTCCACTTTTATTCTCTAGCAATTATATGTCCTAAACTATCCGCTCTGAGTTGACCAAAGCCGGGTCCTATTCTGTGCTGTTGAACTGGATTTTTTTAAATCCTTAATGCTGCAATTCCAAAGGGAAGGCCATTTCTAAGCGCACTCGCAATGTAAGAATAATAACTAGGGGCCAGATTCTCTAAGCTTCAAAAGTGATACAATGGAGAGTGATAAACAGCCAGCCAATCAGCTCCTACCTGCCATGCCACAGACTGTGTTTGAAAAATGTCACACAGGAGCTGATTGGCTGGCGGTTTATCACTCTCAATTGTATCACTTTTGAAGCTTAGAGAATCTGGCACTAAAAAAAAGAAACCGTCGACCCTCCCAGCTGTTGTTGAACTACACTTCCCAGCATAACCTGGAACAGTTTTAGCATGGTCAAATAGCAAAACTGTAGCTGGGATGTGTAGTTCAACAACAGCTGGAGGACAGAAGGTTCCCCATCCCTGGTTTAGGCCATAAATTTGGCTAAAACGACAGCAGATTTATTAGAAAACTGAAAAGTACAACTTAATGAAATAAGTTATTCTAAAGGGGCCTCCCTAAGGTGTGCTATCACCCATAGCAACCGGGTGCAAATGATACAAGTGTTCTGTTCTCTATAGCAACCGGGTACAAATGGTACAGCTGTTGCATATTGCAACCAGATGGAAATAGCACCTTTGCCTTTGCCCATAGCAACCAGGTGCAAATGGCATAAGTCTGATCTTACTTATAGCAACCGGGCAAAAAGTCTGTAACTATAGCGAAGCGCAAACATAACTTGCACACGTGTGCCAGACTGTACTTCTGTAACAGGAGTCAGTATCTGGGGCTGCATACCGTGGCCGTATAACTGTATCCTGAGACCACCCTAGTGCCCGGACAGGATAATAGACCAGTATCAAAAACTCTTAAGGACACATATGTGCAGAACATGTGTTACTTTCTGCTCACACCCAAATCCAAGTATTTCTCTCCTCTGTGGTCCATCTGGCCCTACGTCCTGGACAGCTGAAAACACAACCCCCACAGCACAAACAAAAGGTTTCCAAAGACAAGGTACTCCAAGATCAAGCTTCATTAGAAATGTTTTTGTTTTAGATCTGTACGTGGCTTGGAACATTTTGCATTGCTTATTTAGTTTACTGATTTGTGCATTCCAGCAGTGGAACTTGCAAAAATAGAGATTCGTCATTCCTGTTTTAAACTTACCACATGTGCGGGGAGCACAGTATTGTCATGCGTTAGTTACCAGCCAGGGCGGCCATTACCCCTTCTGTCTGGTTTCTTTTCTACAGCTAGGAGGGAGATCATGAATTTATCAAATTGGGGGAGATGTACTAAGCCTTCAAGAGTTATAAAGTGGCAAGAGATAAAGTACCAATTAAACGTCTCTTAGCTGTCATTTCTCAAACAGTCTGTAAAATGGCAGTTAGGATTCGATTGGCTGATACTTTATCTCTCTCTACTTTACCAGCTGCCGATACCTCGGCATTATACACCGGCACCCAGGTTTACCTCAGTCGCAGGTTCTGTAATCCCGCGCTTTTAAAAATAGAGCTAGGTAGGTTCAACTACTTCACCCATGATTATCAAAACTTTACCTCGTAATAAAATGATATTTACACGCAAGGGGGTGAATTTGCGGAAGTGTGAGTTTTTAGAAGTGAGTGATGTTGCCCATAGCAACCAATAAGTTGGGGTGGCCAAACTGGTCCGCCAGATCCATTCTACAGTACCAGCAGTTCATGTTTCTAGGCCACCTGTGGACCTGTAGAATGTGTTGGTGAGGAATGAATGCAGCACATGTTTGAAAATGTGACCGCTAGATGGTCTGGGAAGTGTTACAGTTAGTAATGACTGCACCTGTGCACCAGCTATGCTGCCTGGGAAATGTGACAGTTAGTAATGACTGCACCTGTGCACCGGTTATGCTGCCTGGGAAATGTGACAGTTAGTAATGACTGCACCTATGAACCAGCTATGGGGGGTCTGGAAAACGTGGCAGTTAGTAATGACTGCACCTGTGGACCAGCTAGGGGGGTCTGGAAAACGTGGCAGTTAGTAATGACTGCACCTGTGCACCAGCTTAGGGGATCTGGGAAACGTGGCAGTTAGTAATGACTGCACCTGTGGACCAGCTAGGGGGGTCTGGAAAACGTGGCAGTTAGTAATGACTGCACCTGTGCACCAGCTTAGGTGGCCTGGGAAATGTGACAGTTAGTAATGACTGCTCCTGTGCACCAGCTAGTAGTTCACACTTTAGTAAATGAACCCCTAGTGATTTTAACTGTCCTACGGTCATTGCCAATAATGGCTTTAAATGAACTATAGTCTGAAAAGTCGGACAGATCAAAAATTCAGACGATCTAAAAAAGCGGAAGATCTGGGTTCATCCTTTCAGAGAACGCAAGTCTGATCCAATTGCCTGATGGTTTTGGAAATGTAATCAATCGCAGGCCTCTGCAAATTAGCAGCCCGGTGATCAAGCCTGAATAACCCCTATGTTTTCCCAATTATTACTCCGTGTGTAAACACTGTGCGCATAATCCCTAAACACGTACAATAAAAACATTTTTGTTATATTTAACACATTTATTTGTGTGCACAGAGTTCTGAACTACGGCCTCTGCTGTCCACAAACAGAGACCAATATTCTGGCCTCTACTGTACACACAATGATTATCCCACCAGTGTTTGGGTGTTTTAAAAGGAAATAAACTGTTTTAAGCTTTATTTCCTGGCAATAACAGTGTCCAAGCTTCACATTAAAACCAAAATAACACCCTCGCCTTTTATGCAGCCCCCAACTACCGTCCGCAAATAGCTATTAGGCTGGAAATAGGAGCGAGCAGTCAGGGTGCCAGGGACCTGTGGGGAGAGGGGGGCATGGATCAAAGTGTAACAAAGAAAATCAAGCTCTTAAGCCATAACAGATTTAGGCAACCTGTGGTTATACAGCTGTTGGTGAACTACAAATTCCAGCAATCCTTATCTGCCTCTTCTGATGTTGTCTAACTTATAAACACTTTTTTAATCTTTCATTATCTTGAATTAAATGACTTTAATTCTTAGTGTAAAAGACTAATTGAATATAGCATTTAAGGACCATGGGGTAGATGTATCAAATTTTAGTGAGAGATTGAGGGGTAGATTTATTAAGCTCGGTGAAGTGATAAAGTGTCTGGTTTTTATCACCGGCCAATCAGCTCCTACCTGTCGTTTTTCAAATAAGCCTGTAACTTCACAGGTAGGAGCTGATTGGCCGGTGATAAAAAAAACAGACACTTTATCACTTCACCAAGCTTAATAAATCTGCCCCTGAGAACCAGCCAATCTGCTTCAAGTTGCCATGTTACAGGCGGTGTTTGAAAAATGACTGTTATATGCTAATTGGTTAAGCCTTAGATGGAAATAAACTGAACTGAGTTAAAGTACCAGCCAATCTGCTCCTAACTGTTATCAAACAGACTATAACATGGCAGTTGGGAGCTGATTGGTTGGGACTATCTCCGTCCACTTGATCTCTCTCCCAGTCTCCCAGACCTCCATAGGACTGACCTGGCCATAGCTTGAAGTGGATGGAATATTCTAGCAGCATGCTGGTAATATGTGACGTGATGTTTCAAGGTGACCTAAAGTGAATGTTCCCCATATCCTAGATGATATGCCGAAGCCGCAGATCACCGTGCAGCCGGAGAAGACCATGGCGGTGGTCGGGAAGGACGTGCGTTTCTCCTGTACCGCCGCTAGCAGCAGCAGCTCCCCCATGACCTTCGTGTGGAAGAAAGACAGCGAGATCTTGCACAATCCAGAAACGGAGAACTCTGCCGATGCCCAGGAGGAAAGCGATGTCATGGTCTATACGGCGATCCTGCACCTGCGCAATGTGACTTTTGAACACAAGGGACAGTACCAGTGTATCATTACCAATCATTTTGGTTCTACGTACTCCAACAAAGCTGGACTGACTGTACATGGTGAGTGAGGTTCCCGATAGGCCGATATGCAGCCTCCATAGGTAGACATGGTTACTGCTGCTACACACATTCTGTCACTCCATTTCCAGTTGTGATTGGCTACTCTGACTTCTAGCATTATTTATTTTACTCTATGGAGGCCATGTTGCTGCAACCTGCATGACCCTAGTATATACTGATGATCTGCCATTTACAAGAGTATGTGATAATGCATGAGAAATGCTAACATGTATTTATAGCCGCCGGGAGGTTATTGCAGATCACATATGTTTCCCCAGTACAGTCACTTGCGAAAGCATGGAGCAAGCATTCCCAGAGTTACAGCTACTTTCCAGAATGAGTAGCAGTGCTTGTGCGGGGTCATTGCAAACAAGGGTTTCCATTTTCAGATCAGTCTATGTGCCATGAATATATATGAATCTAGAATGTAGCTATTGTGGGGTTGACTATGGAATGCCGGTACTTAGGATGCCACTGGTCAGAAGACCAACGGTGGCATCCCAATGCTGAGGACCCGGACACCTTTGACCATCACCCCCCGTAATCCTAAACCAGCTTGACCTAACCGACTCCGCAGCCTTACCCTACCCAGCAACCTTTGGGATGCCGGCTGTCAGGCTTCCGGGGTCTGGTACCGATCTTTTGACTGAACCCTGACATTGTACTGTCATCAACTTGACAATGTCACAGTGCTAGGTGGTCTGGGAAACGTGACAGTTAGTAATGACTGGACCTGTGCTACATCTAGGTGGTTTGGAAAATGTGAATATCACACCTGTGTTTTTGCAGCCGCTCCCCGATTCCTCTACCAAATATTTCCTCACTGTCAGTCACTTTGCAGATAAATCCTCTATTGCAAGGTAATCGCAGCACATGCAAAAACTTGGCTTTGGGTGCATGTCTGAATCAGGCCTTACATATATTGTAGTAATCAGTGTTGGCTCTAGAGGTGGAGCTGCAGTTCAAACTTCAAATAGGGAAGCCACACCCACTGCCAGCGAGTCAGTTTGGAATGGCAGTTGGTGGCTCCCCTATTTGAATTTTTAACTGTGCTACATGACTGAAAACAGTGTTTGCAAATCATGGGTTGGGAAATGATGGTGTAATGGGGATCTGATTGGGTACACAGATCGCGCTTGTGCTACTTACTTATTGCATCATCTGTTTTATTCTAGTTCTGCCATCTTTCACCAAAACCCCAAGCAACAGGAACATAAGAGTGGGCACCACAGCTAGATTGGAGTGCGAGGCAATTGGAGACCCCACTCCAGAAATCGCTTGGCAGAAAGACGGGGGTACAGATTTCCCTGCTGCCCGGGAACGACGAATGCATGTCATGCCCGAAGATCACGTATTCTTCATAACAGCCGTAACGATCGAGGATATGGGCGTGTACAGCTGCACGGCGCAAAACGCAGCCGGATCCGTCTCTGCCAACGCAACATTAACAGTACTTGGTAAGCGTGCGCAGGCTTTCCTCGGGAAATAAAAATGGCGTCATCGGTGCAGTGTTTGTGGCGCTCACTTCCCATTTTTGTCGCTTTGTATTTTCAGAGATGCCTTTTCTGGCACAGTCCCTTGAAGACCGCACCGTTTATGCCGGGGATACATTAGCATTACAGTGCAAAGCCAACGGTAGCCCGCCACCACGCATCACCTGGCTGAAAGGCGACGAACCCCTCCTTATGACGGAACGCCATCATTTTACTACGGGCAACCAGTTCCTCATAATACGGAATGTAGCGCAGGAAGATGCCGGGAGATACACCTGCGAAATGTCCAACACACTCGGGACGGAACGCGCTTACAGTCAAGTCAGCATTATCCCCAAGACCAGCTGTGCATCAGAGTCCACCAAGATGGAGGGAGCCATGACGTTTGGCATAATCACCATCGCTGTGGTGTGTAGCATTGTCCTCACCTCCCTGGTCTGGGTGTGTATCATCTACCAAACCAGGAAAAAAAGCGAGGAGTACAGCGTCACCAACACAGGTAATGTCCCGCTTTTCTGTCACTAGGGATGGCCAACGACCGTCGATGATTAGAAATCATGGCTGATTTATGGCCGAGGTCGAATAATTTTGCCACGGATGGGGGAGAACCAGATTGTTTCCCTCCATCGATGGCACAGTAAACCTATCTTCTGCATGTGTTTCAAAGTGCCGGATACGTAACATAGCCCTGCCTCCAACACCCGTGAAGCCCCTACCCCCATGTTTTGATTGGCCCACGGGCCAATCAGTCAAACATAATGGATGACCATCGATAGGTAAAAATATCGATAGTCATCCATTGCATATTTTAACACTATCGATGGCCAGATGCACTACTGCCATTGGTAGTCATCCATATCTGTCATCTCTACCAGGAAATACATTGATGTCATTAACACAGAAGTAATAAAGTTATTTTGAAGGAGATCAACTAGGGAATGGTGACCTTCATAAAATAATCATGCACAATGGCCGAATAGTGGACCAAGCTAACAGTGGCTGCCTCTACTGCAGGGGCAATGATCGTCCCTCCAGCTGCTGTGCGACTACACATCTCAGCATGCCCTGCCATTGCATGCTGGGAGGTGTAGTTCTAAAGCAGCTGGAGGCCCTCTCACTGCCCACCCCTGCTCTAAGGGGTGTCGAGACTTATTGTCTTGTATAAGTTTTCATTTCTTAGTAACAAACTTTTACAATAATTATTGAATCATTTTATAAAATATTTTGGAATTAAAGAGAAGTCCATTTTTAACAAAATGGTAACTTCCTAGCAGGCTACATATTGAAAAGCAAAAACTTGTTACCATTAATGACCTCACCCAAATCTATAATGGGATTCGGTATGAAATCCCGACGGTCAAAATCCCGAATGGGTCAAAATACCGACAAGGACAAAATCCCGACATGTAAAATCTCGACAAGGTCAAAATACCGATATATAGAATGTACAGGAGAAACAGTCAACATGACTTTCGGTCGACAGGATGCAAAGTCGACATGGTTTTTTTCACCGTTTTTTTACCCGACTGTCGACATGGACACAGTTGGAAGTGAACCGCAGCCCCTCGCTTCGCTCGCTATGCTTCGGGCACTATTTTATTCTCCCACCACACCCTAGTGGATGGTAGGCCGTGAAATACCACCTGTTGGCACATGTCGGGTCAAAAAACAGTGAAAAAACCCATGTCGACCTGTCGACCGAAAGTCATGTTGACTGTTTCTCCTGTACACTCTATATGTCGGTATTTTGACCTTGTCGGGATTTTAAATCACGGGATTTTGACCCTGTCGGGATTTTGACTGCATCCCCTATAATGTCAGGTGCCGTTTTGCTTTCTAGACTGCTTTTGCGCCTGCTCAGTCTGCCTCCTCCCCATTATTTGTATAGCGCAGCGTTGGCATTGGGGAGGGACTAGCAGAAAAAGACATTGCTACAAATTTGTCACAAACTCATTAAGCCAATCCTAGCCCTGTGTTTCTATTAGATGCTTGATTTCAGGAGAAACCTAAATGGTTTTGGTTTGTTTGTGGTTGTACTGAAATCTTGGTTCCATTCACTCTGCCGGATACTGTATACAGATATAACAGTTGTTGTTGGTTTTTTTTTTGGTCATTTTTAATCTAAAACCCATGTAACCGGAAAACATGTTCTGCTTTACAGATGAAACCATTGTCCCACCAGATGTGCCGAGCTATTTATCATCGCAAGGTATGTTCCAGGAATGCTCTGTTGTTAGCATTGGGGTGATTCAGGATGGTTTGCATAAGTAAACTCCTTCTGTAGTGGACAAAACCATGTGCACTGCAGGTGGGGTAGATGTAACATGTGCAGAGAGAGTTACATTTGGGTGAGTTATTTTGTTTCTGTGCAGGGTAAATACTGGCTGCTTTATTTATACACTGCAATTTAGATTTCAGTTTAAACACACCCCACCCAAATTTTACATCTGCCCCACCTGAAGTGCACATGGTTTTGCCCATTAAAGAGAGATTTTGCTTTTGCGAACCAACCTGAATTAGGACCATGGAGCTAGCCATTGTCTGAGAAAGTAGTCTGGCCCTTACTGACCAGTAAACATCACTCGTCCTGTGCAGTTCCAATGGCTAGCCATTGCTGACATGGTAACTGAAGTCTTACTATATGTACATGAAACCCATAACTCGCACACATGCGGATGAGTGATAGATTGGTCTGGTCTTGTCTTTCAGGAATATGCTCTAATGATGGAACTGGAGACACTGATGTGGAGGCTTGCAATGTAGGGTACAGGCAGCCAAGACTTTGCATAGGATGTAACTCTGACGAGCTGTGTAAGGCAGCGGATGGGTTGTTCAGTACAGATAATACAGGTAAGACACATTGTAGATAATCACTCTTACATTATCATCTTCATTTAATGACTCTGCATGTTTAAACACAAACATGTCTGCTTTTACGTTATTCCAGGCTATGAATATCCCGTTGTGTGTGCAGACTGCTTGGAGGGCCGTGCAATGTACAGCAAGGACACTGACTATTGTCCACAGACTTTGCCATCTATAGACTGTTTATACCAAAAGTCCAAAAGCGACCATGAAATCTATCTGGACAGGATTGACCACTCCAGGCTGCCGAATGGTCACCCAAACAATGGGACAATAAACTACAACAAAATGGATGACTGTGACTTTGTGTATCCAAGTAACCATGAGAGGGAACCTCTCTTCAACCAACAGCAGTCGCATGTATTGGTGTCTGATGCACAAGGTACATTACAGTACTCGTAAGCTGTCAGCAGAAATGCTCCGATACACTCTACACCAGGCACTCCAAGCTATGGCCCTCCAGCTGATGTGAAACTACACGTCCCATCATGCCTTGCCACATTATTGCTATTAGGGAATGCTAAAACTGTGGCAAGGCATGCTGGGAAGTGTAGTTTCACAACAGCTGGAGGGCCACAGTTTGGACATGTCCTCTGTACAGGTTTTTTATTTACGAAGATGGGAGTTCTATTAGAGATGGGATGTTGCTTGTACTTATTTATTTAGCACCTTCTAGAACAGGGCTGGGCAACACCGGCCCTCCAGATGTTAATGAACTACACATCCCAGGATGCTTTGCATTAGTTTTGCTTTGTGGCCATGCTGAAACTGATGCAAGGCATGCTGGGATGTGTAGTTCATCAACATCTGGAGGGCCGGTGTTACCCAGCCCTGTTCTAGAAGATAAGAGTGATTCGTTGCACATAGAGATGGAGCCAGCCTTGCCATTGCCGCCGGCTCGCCAGACACTACTATCTGGCGGCTGGCACGAACAGCTCACGCGTCCATTGCCGGGAATGAGGCGTGTGAGTGTAGAGTCACCGCGGCAATGACCAGGCTGACTCCATCTGTAGCAAAATCCCATCTTAAATACAACTCCCATCTTAGTAAACCAAATCCCTACCTGTCCTAACACACTTCAGTTTGGTAAATCTGTCCTATCACACTTCAGTTTAGTAAATCTGTCCTATCACACTTCAGTTTAGTAAATCTGTCCTATCACACTTCAGTTTAGTAAATCTGTCCTATCACACTTCAGTTTAGATACAATCTATATATTAATAAAAGTAGGGCGACTTTTAGGAGTGCCTTTGTCAGAGCAGGGCACATCATATGGCAAATTAAAGGTCTTGGGGCCAGATGCACGAAGCTTCAAAATGTGATAAAGTGGATCGTGATAAACAACCTACCAATCAGCTCCTAACTTCCAATTTTCAAACCCAGCCTGTAACATGGCAGTTAAGAGCAGATTGGCTATAATTTATCACTCTAAAAGTTTTCACGTTTTAAAGCTTTAGTGCATCTGGCCCTCGGTCTGTAAAGTTGCAGAATCTTTGCATTGTTACTTCATTTCGGAGTTAGGTGGCAAACCGTCAGCTTGCCATTTACAATGCATCACCATTGTGCTCTGGAAAATGTGACCGTTGGTGAGCTCTCTCAGTGCTCCTGCAGGGTGGTCTGATGAAAATGAGTAAAATGTTAAGCCCAGCATTTTTTGCCCATTGAAACCAGGAATATCAGCTAGTATTACTTCTTGGGAAACTGAGAGGAGAAAGTGCCTTTTACCTAATCTGCATTTATGCTAATGAGTATTGTCAAATACGCTACTCTTTAATGCCACATTAACCAAATACTCTTTAATATCTTTATAGGTTCACACCTGGAGCCATTAATCAGGTCACCTGAACGAGAGGGACTGTACCACCCCCCAGTACCAGACTGTTCTGTACAGCAGACACCAGACATAACTGATCCTGTACCCGAGGGTACAGCCAAACAGACTGTGCTTTCCAACGGACATGCAGTACCACCAACGCCGACTGACCACAAGCCTCACAATGGCCCAAGGGACTCGGACTGACTGCTTTGTGCAAAGGAGAATAAATGACTTTAGATATTGCACTGAACCGGCACGGATTCTACTACCTCAGCTCCTAAACTCACTACTTAGGGGTAAACGGGAAAGTAAAATGAGGTATGAATCAAACGCTTACGGGGGGAAACCATCCCAAGCTATTCTCGCGGGGAGATGAGTACTTTACAGACTTCTAATACAGGTGTTGGTTGCTCAAACGTATTGCATTTGCGGCACAAGAATGCAAAAGTATGTAAGTGGTGAAACGAAAGAAAATGTATTTGATACATTGTACATAAGAGTTTTCATAAATATATATATAAATATGTAAATATCTAAACTAGATTTAAATATATACCTATATGTTTTACAGAGTCTATTTTAATTGTTAGTGCATGGATAACGCGAAAACAGCTGTGAAATGTGTCACTGGTTTTTGGGAAAGAATGAATTAGGTGCCTTATTGTATAAATGTGGGATGAATTTTGGGGGGGCGAGGGGTGCAGCCGGCTACACGTTTTCTCCTGCCTTGTACAATATTTTCAACTATTTTTAGTTATTGATCATTTTGCAAAAGTCTCCTAAATTCCTTGCGGAATGAAGAGGAAAGTAAACTTTCACCGAAATATGGCAGAATGTAGCATGCAATAGAGCAAGAATACTCACAGACCTTTCTAAAGTATCCAAAAAAATGTCATTTGTTGCGATGCAACAAGTATATGGCAGTCTGTGCCCGTGCATACCTTGCAAATCTCCCCAGCAGACTAGGGGCCAAATGTACCAAGCTTCACAAAGTGTTAAAATTGAGTGATATACAACCAGCCAGTCAGCTCTTACCTGTCATTTTTTAAACCCAACCTGTACCATGGCCGTTAGTAGCTTTATCCCTCTCTATTATCTCTTTTTAAAGCTTGATACATTTTCCATATGCAATCCAAATAGCCTTAAATAAAGCTAGTTACTTGTAAGTATTCACTAAATCTTAGGGCCACAGGACTTATTTTATAGCCCCATGCCAGTATTCAGCGGCTGTCACTTCCTACCGCCCAGCAGATTGCCTACAGTCTCAACAAATGGCTTGCTCAAATTTTGACAGTAATAAAAGGTTAATTGCACTTATCTAAAAAGTTCCAATTGATGGTACAAAAATAAGTGCAGTGTGGGAAAAATGGAAGGAAATGTTAAGCACGGAAAACATTTCCAGATCACATTCCAAAAACATAATCTAGTATTACTCAATTATAATCGGCTAAAATAATACTATGAAGACAAATTCCGGTGACACTATTATGTGCTGGGTCAAATACGTCCTATATGGAGCCAACTCCCGAAGATAGATGGCGGTACTTGGACACTTGTCTGCATTGGATGGGAGATGCCATCCCACGTTCCCCCATCTGCTGCACAGTTTTATATACAAACGGTCATAAGTATGGTCAAGGTTTGGGAGCTGAAGCAGCACAGACGGGGGTATCTTGGAATAGAGATAGATATTCCAGTTGTGTTTTGATGGAGTTATCCATTAAAATTATGCTTTTTTTGTTTCTGCACCACTTATTCAGTACTAAAATAGATGAAAACACCCAAAAGAGTCTTAGCAAGTCTTCTAAACCAATCAGCAGTCATTTTTTAGAAAGCACTAGACTAGTGATATCTAGAATTTCAGTGGTTGACATGAGCCACACCCCCACAAGTTTTATTAATCTTCCCCCTTTTCTGATGACCTCTTTCTAGCAAAACTGATGAAAAATGGGGGTTCTAGGGCCGAAGAACGAATGAGATCTACGTTAGCTGCTCACACTGTATATAGCATGGATTTGCACTTTTGGGACATCTAGCGCTGTGTATGAATGTAAGCCGTGTGCCAACGTTTCTGACCATCTCTATAAATCCCTTATAAAGGGTTTGTAACATAGGATTCATGATCGTGCGACAGTCCGAGACCAAAAGTCACGAATTGTACAATGTAGGGAATAGTTACTCTAATGTGAACCAAACATCCTCTAACAGAACTGTGATCGTTTCAGTTTTTTTATAGCATAATGTAAATGAGCCTTTTGGTAGATTTTAAAGAGAGACTATATTATTTGAGGGGGAACAAAAAGTTTAGTAATTTTGCTGAATTTTTAAAAAATGTCTAAAAATTTGCAGAAGAAAATAGATTTTTCTAGGGCAGATGTATGTATGCTTGGAGAGCGATAAAATACTAACAGGTTAGCCCCTAACTGTAATTTTCAACCACAGGTAGTTAGTAGCGGTTTGGCTGGTACCTTATCTCTCCAACACGTTTATTAACACAAAGGATCGCTCTTGCAATAGCTGTCCCTTGCGATGCGGCCCCGTCACTGGGCTTCCAGTTTTGTGACCCGGTAGTCCCTCTGCTCATGCTCGCGCAGAGTGACGGCGCCGGCCGCAGGGCATGCTGGTAGAGATGCGTGATGGATCCTTCAAACAACACAGCGAACTAAAGCACAAAGGATGAAACTTAATAGGATGAGATTCAGAAAGTGAGGGATTTGGTAAGACATCTCCATTTTTTTAAAAGCGGCAATCATTTACACTGCAAAACAAGATTGATTTTGCAATGTAAATGATTGCCGCTTTAAAAAACTAGAGATGTCTTACCAAATCTCTCACCTTTTTTTATTAAATTTCACCCAAAGGCTTCTATGGGCAAAAAGGTGGTGTTACTCTCCAATACGAGACCCCACGTGTGGGGTTTAGTGCATGGGGAAATACAGTAAAAAAAATCCAGAAAATGCGTTTTTATGCCATTTTCTCTTTAGAGCATCTCCCCCATTGTCTGTTACCTATCCAAATGCAATTTTTAAAGGATATGTTAAATTTTGAATAGCTTGCAGTATTTTAATATAGGAATTTCATATATGAATGAAAACAAGATCTTCATTTCTGTGCCAGGGTTTAATCGTTGATGGTAGCCGGATATTTATTAATGTTGGGCTAAGAACAATTACGCTGAACACTAGACAGAGTGGGACTAAAACACCAGCATATTTTTACTTTTTATTTTAAATTAGGGGCCCTTTGGCATTGGTGTATACAGACTTAAGGGCCAGACGTATCAAGCTCCATAAAGTGATCAAGTGGAGAGTGATAAAACAACCAGCCAATCAGCTCTACCTGTCATGTTACAGGCTGGGTTTGAAAAATGACAGTTAGGAGCTGATTGGTTGCTTGTTTATCACTCCCCACTTTATCACTTTTTGAAGCTTAGTGCATCTGGCCCAGAATTACTCAAATAATTTAACCGAATCCAAACGATCTACACAACAATATCTTACTAATGGAAGAGAAATATCTGAAGGAAAAAATAGCCATAACCAATATAAACAGTAGGAGCAGTATTTATCTTCACATGGAGACAGATAAAGTGTAGAGCGATCAAATGCTAACCAATCAGCTCCGGTTATTCTTCAAACACAGCCTGTATAATGAGAGATAGAAGCTGATTGGTTAGTACTTTATCTCTTGCTTTTCTAAATTTACCACCTAAACATTCTGCAAATCAGTTTCTTCCGCTAGTTACACTCAGTCACTTTTCTATACCCTTTATTAAGATATTGATGTTCAAAAACAGCTTCCATATGTATCTCTGTACTGAGAACTGAGGGGACGGCCATTTTGAAAGCTGTGAAATATAGTATGACTACAGTTTTATAAATACAAGTTGTACGTTGAAATTGACTCCCATTTTGTTTCCATTAATATTTGTTTCTGAAATAGTTCAGGTTTTTAGTGGAACGTAATTTAGGTGTGGACTGTTTACTTCACGGTTTCTTCAGAAAAGCCTTGTTTTTTTGTTTTATTGAATATGTGAGGGTACTAATACATATGGGTCAGTTTCAGGAATAATTGTAGCTATGCAGGTTATCAGTATATTTTATGTCAAGGCAGCACCAAGAGCTTGACACTAAGCCCCATGTTGTTTCTATAGCAATGTGTCACATGATAAATGAGCCATGTGTTTGTTCTAGAGAATACCGATAGCATTACCAGACACTAAGAACAAAGTATTACTAGGCCCTAGGCCTCTGTAGTAAAACTCTACTTACTCAGTTACTTCAATTTAAAGAAAAATAAAAGTTGTTTTTAAGCTAAAGCACATTTGCCACATTTAGCCATAATGTTTTTGTGGGATAGTCCGTGTTATAACTTCCAAAAAACCATAGGAAACCGCTGCTTCTGAGAGGCCACGTGAAAAGGAAGTATTACTTATGTATAGTTATTTATTTATAGAAAATGTGGTACAATGTATATTGAAAAATACTGAAGTTACTGACAAATGGCATTGAAGTGTCTTTACTAAATGATTGTAATAACGCGGCAAAGCTTTTTTTTGTTGTTGAAAAATAAAGAAAAAATGAAGAAAAAATATCCTGTTTCTTGTCTTTTTTTTCCCCCCTAAAGCGTTTATTAAAAAACAGGGGGAGATTTATCAAATCTTGGAGAGAATTAAAATACCAACCAAACGGCACCTCAGTGGCATTACCTGGGGGATACGGTCACTAGGTTGACACTATGAAGGTCGACAGGGTCAGAGGTTGACAACTGAAAGAGGGTGACGGTCAAAAAATCAACATGTTTTTACATCGACCCCCCCCCAAAAACAGACTATTTCATACCTTACCATTCACTAGCAGGCATGTCCAAACTATGGCCCTCCAGCTGTTGTGAAACTACAAGTTCCATGATGCCTTGCCACAGTTTTGCTATTAGGGAATGCTAAAACGATGGCAAGGCATGCTGGGATGTGCAGTTTCACAACAGCTGGAGGACCACAGATTGGACATGCATGCACTAGCACATGGAGGGAGAATATAATAGACACGGTACACGGTGTCCATGTTGACATGTTGCGATTTCTCCATAGGCTTCAATGTTAAAATATTTTTAACATTGAACCCGATGGAGAAATCGGGTCCATCGCGTCGCGTCGTGTGCCTTAAAGTTAAGGCACACGACGCGACCGACACGATTTCTCCATAGGCTTCAATGTTAAAATATTTTTAACATTGAAATACTGTCGGTCGCGTCGGACTTGTGCCATTATAATGGCACAAGATCAAATGTAGTTGATAAAGTCCATCTAACATAGAAAACAATGGGAAATGGGCCAATATGGCCCATTTCTCATTGTATATGGCCCCGTCATGTCCAAATATAAATGGCCCCCATTGTCAGCGGCACCCCAGTATTGACGCCAACCCGAAGCGTGGTGAGCGGCGGCGGTACGCGTCCTACGACCTTTTCATACCCCTACTATCCACGTCGGCGTGGAGTTGAGAATAGAATAGTGTGGCGAGCGCAGCGAGCCACCGAGCCCGAAGCGTGGCGAGCGCAGCGAGCCCCGCGCGGGGATGCGGATACCTTCACAGGTATCCGCGTCCCCACGCGGGCTTCACAGGTGTCCGCGTCCCCTCGCTGCGCTCGCCACGCTTCGGGCTCGGTGGCTCGCTGCGCTCGCCACACTATTCTATTCTCAACTCCACGCCGACGTGGATAGTAGGGGTATGAAAAGGTCGGAGGACGCGCACCGCTGCGCTCGCCACGCTTCGGGTTGACGTCAATACTGGGGTGCCGCTCACAATGGGGGGGCAGTTATATTTGGACATGACGGGGACATATACAATGAGAAATGGGCCATATTGGCCCATTTCCCATTTTATTCCATGTAAAATGGACTTTATCAAGTCCATCTTATCTTGTGCCATTATAATGGCACAAGACCGACGCGACCGACACGATTTCAATGTTTAAATATTTTAACATTGAAGCCTATGGAGAAATCGCGTCCATCGCGTCGTGTGCCATGTTAATGCACACGACGCGACGCGATGGACCCGATTTTTCACACACGATGGACGCGATCCTCATCGTGGGCGCCGCCAAAATACACAAGTACCAAATTCAGGACTGTTGACCCTTCCCATTGTCGACCTAATGCTTGTGTCGGCCTTTATAGTGTTTACCCTATGACCCATTCCCTCAGCCGGGTGACAACAAAGTGACAGCCTCTGTTACATTATGTGCAGCACGTGGCTCCTGTTAGTGTGTAGGAGCCAGCGCTTGCAGCCACAGGTCTTCGTGGGGGCAGCCTAGACCCCTGAAGTACCAAAAAAGAAGCCCGCCCATTTCTCTACACCGACGGTAACAGGGAAACTGCAGCATTTTGTAAAATGACAGCTACAACCTGATTATTTGTTTGGTTCTACCACTGTCTATCGCCAAGGTTAGTACATAGAACCCTATTTAACGAACTAAAAATTCTTGATAATATTTCCTGAATTTTTCTTATTCCAGAAAGTTTTATTAAAAGTCCTCTCCAGGCAGAAAACATCCGCTGTCCCTGACTGAGCAGTCAGTAGGTATTCATCTCTTGGTTCTTAAATATTTGTTACAAGTGACAAAAAGCTAATGCGGCCTAGCACTAACTGACACTTGTGACTTTTAGGTCTCAGCTGCCCTAAAGTATGTACGACGAAATAACTTTGTACCGTTTCAAGTATGAATGCTACATTGAAGGCCAAAAGGCTTTAAGAAATTCTACAAATACCAAAATATTTATCTATGTTCAAAGAAGAGAGTTGTGAGGGAGCCCTGTCTAAATTCTTAGGAGCTTATGCTGAAGAAATTCTAAAAATGTTGAGGTGACTGACAAGCCAGGGTATTAGTACAAGGGCTGTACCTGCACGCTGCAAGGAAAGGGGTCTTATTCATTGTCTGTAGGAAAAGGAGAAGCGTATCACTTTTACATTGTAGGTAACCTATTCATCTGCATTTAGTGCATGATTCTGATGCACGTGCTAGTCTGGTGTTCACATCACCTACCGTAGGTGAATTGTCTAGAACAGTGATTCTCAACCTCGGTCCTCAGGGTCACCTCACAGATACACAGGTGCACTAATTACTCTCTGGCACATTGTAAAAGATCACAAAAGTGGAGCTAATTATTTCACCTGTGATTCTGTGTGGAGACCTGGAAAACGTGCACTGTTGGGGGTCCCTGACGACCGAGGTTGAGAAATATTGGTCTAGAACACAGGTTCTCAAACTATGTCCTCAGGACCCCACACAGTGCCTGTTTTACAGGTTTCACATATCCACAAGTGAAATAATTAGCTCCACCTGTAGATCTGTTAAAATGTGTCAATGAGTAATGAATGCACCTGTCAGGTGACCTGTAAAACATGAATTGTGTGGGTTCCTGAGAACCCCTGGTCTAGAACTAACGGTGGTATTACAGTGGGCAGGGCGCTAAGAGTGGGACTCTCAAGGCTTGTACATTTAGGGGGAGGCTGAAACTAGCACTTGCATATTAATGCATTCACAACCGGCACGAAAGCGAATGCAGCAGCCTCCAACGCTTAATCAGGCATGCTGCATACACAGATAACATGGCCGCTGGAGGCCAAAGTCTCAGCCAAATGGAGCAAGACAAAAGCAAACGTGCAATTGCCATCAAAGGGAAAAAAATACCCAAATGTCAGGGATGTAAAAAGGAAAAAACATACACGCTGTTCTCACATGGAGCGTGAAACTATGAAAGGAATTTTGGTACTTGTGTACTAGCACGGCGCCACGATATGTGGTAGCACAACATATAATTGCATTGCATGGCATACACCTGATGCACTGCGATGCGATTAAAAATTGTATAAGCCCCCTATACGATTTTAAATTGTATAAGCAGCCTAATGGGGGCTTACAATGTAAAATGCACCCCCACTATGAACGCCAACCCGAAGCGTGGCGAGCGCAGCGAGCCCGTGTCCTACGACCTTTTCATACCCCCACTATCCACGTCGGCGTGGAGTTGATTTTATATAGTGTGGCGAGCGCAGCGAGGGGACGCATATTACTTTACATGTATTCCACGTCCGCTCGCCACACTATATAAAATCAACTCCACGCCGACGTGGATAGTGGGGGTATGAAAAGGTCGTAGGACGCGTACCGCCGCCCCTCGCGGGCGCGCTGCACTCGCCATGCTTCGGGTTCACTTTCATAGTGGGGGTGCATTTTACATTGTAAGCCCCCATTAGGGTGCTTATACAATTTAAAATCGCATCGCATTGTATGCCATATACAATGGTATACAATGTTAAGTGGTATACCATCGGGTCCCAATAGCGTCGCATCGCATGCCTTATGGTCTGCGATGCGATGGGCGCCGTGCTAGAACACAAGTACCGGAATTTTATTTAATAACAGACCACAATAGCATGTTCTTCAAAAAATGTCTTCTATTGGTGGAGGCAGCCATTTTGTGGCTAATATAAAAATGCAGTCTACCCATTGACTAGGTATATGTGCTTTATTATTGGCCAATATACCTCAATAGGAAATATGGAACTAGTAAATAAGATAAAATGGGAGAATTAGCATGTAATGCGTATAGTGATGTGACAATATCACAATTTCTTGCAAATTAAATTGATTTAATCAACACATTGATCATGTGAAGGTTCCCCCCCCCCTCCCCAGTACACTGCAATAGGTGGTACTTGTGTAGTTTCACGGCTCCAACATGGCGCCGTGCTACTTCCGGGTTCTACGCTCGCCACAAACTATGTTAAAAAAGTAACTTAACTCCATGCCAACATGGATAGTTCATACCTCCACTATCCATGTTGGCATGGAGTTGATTTTAAATAGCGTGGCGAGCCCGGAGCGTGGGCAAGCGAAGCGAGCCCCGCAAGGGGACTCAGACGCACGGCGCCATGCTGGCACCGTGAAACTACACAAGTACCCAATAGGTTAACTAAATGAGATTTACATCCTACTTAGTAACATAGTAATTAAGGTAAAAAAAAAAAAAAAGACGTTAGTCGATCGAGTTCAACCTATCTGACTGGTAACTACTGACTTGTCATATCTATAGGATTCCCTTCGTGTATCCAGTTTTGATTGAAATTCATTAACAGTAGTTGCTGTAACCACCCCACCGGCAATGAGTTGCAGAATCTTACTGCTCTAATGGTGAAGAATCATCTTCTTAATTCAGTTCGGAATTTCTTTTCCTCCAGCCTCAGTACATGCCCGCGTGTACTAAGTACAGGCCTGTTACTGACCAATCATCTCCCAGTTCCATATGATTCCCAATCCTGTATTTGAACATACAAATCATATAACCTCTCAACCTCCGTTTCTCCAGTGAAAACATATTCAGCCTGGTTAACCTAACTTTGTATTCTAGTGATTCAAGACCTTTTACTAGCTTAGTCATTTATATCCTTTTTAAGGTGCGGTGCCTAGAACTGAACACAATATTCCAAGTGTGGTCTCACCAATGCCTTGTAAAGAGGCACTACCACATTGGCATCCATTGAATCCCATTCCCCTTTTAATGCATGATCATTGTAATGCAGGGATCTGTGTTATAGCAAGGAGCCACGCCCTGCCCTTTATAGAGGTGCCTCACTGACAGAGCCAACCAGGTGCCACAGCTTCCAGTGTCCAATCGGGGGATGAGGTAAAGTCATACCTCCCAACATGACCCATTCCAGGAGGGACAAAATGCTCTGCTCCTGGACATCCTTGCCAGTGGCAGTTGCAGAGGTGGGACTGTCACAAATTCAAATAGGGGAGCCACACCTGCCAATGACTCCCAGACTGTGGTATTTGGGGTGGCAGTTGTTTGGGCTCCCCATCTGAATTTTGGATTTTGCTGCAACTCTGCAACTACCACTGGCATGGAAGTCCAGGAACAGAGCATCTTGTCCCTCCTGGAATGGGTCATGTTGGGAGTTATGGGTAAAGTTGCGGTTGAACATTCACCTGATTCTATAATTTCTCTGTTGCCTCCTAGAAAATTATAGACTGATTGGTTGCTATGGGCAAATCTCACCTCTTCATTTTTAGAGGCTTTAGTAAATTTACCCTTAGTCACCACCAGCTACAGCAAGGTGTCTCTAGAGGAGCAGATTGGCTGGTACTTTAGCACTCTCCACTTTACCACTTTTAACAGCTTGCCTGGTCGACCTTCGGATATCCGGCTGTTGTGAAAATACCCAGTGCCCCAGTTTTACGATAAGAAAATACTAAAACTGTGGCAATGCATGCTGAGATGTGTAGTTTCACAACAGCTGTAGCGCCACAGGTTGACCAGTCTCTCGGCACCTATGATGGACCAATACATAGATATAGCAACTGCATTTCTGTGAAATAATGATTATGACATTTATACACCACTGGTAATGCAGGGGTGGGGAACCTTCGGCCCTCCAGCTGTTTTGGAACTACACATCCCAGCATGCCTTGTTACAGTTTTGCTATGTGGCCATGCTACAACTGTTGCAGGGCATGCTGGGATGTGTAGTTCAACAACAGCTGGAGGGCTGAAGGTTCTCCATCCCTGCTGTAATGCTACGAACAGTGTTGTCACATGCAGGACTCCCATCAGTTTTATGAATGTACAAAAACCATCCTTTAAAACATTTATTACAATAGAATCTTTCAAATGTTTTAATTTAAAAGTTTAATGTTATAGAACTTTAATAAATCAACCATTTACATGAAATCTTTCTTTAATTAGAAACTTCAGAGGGGAATTCAAAATGGCTCCCTTCCGGAGCAAGTCAAGTATTACATGCACAGCTCCCGAAGCAACATTACGGTCATGTTGTACCGTAATTTTATCAGGCTGGTAACTAATAGACTAGTAGACAACAATATATTAATATACCAGTCTATTTAAGGCTGCAATACTTCCTAATCTTTTCGGCAAAGTTGAATCGAATCAAAGACTTGTTCCCGAGTGGCATGATTTTTGGTGACTGGCTCGGCCATATTTAAGGAAGGGACTGGAATTACAGCAGGAGTGCTATACTGGCTCCAGTATAAAGGATTTTGCTGTTCAGTATTGTCTTTTGGTGTAACAGTGTTCTCATTTTAGCTGTATATACCGATGCTGGGTATACTTGCCACATGTCTAAGACTGCATTACTATATGGAGGGATTCTTCTGAGGGAAGAAAAGCTGAAGATGTCAATGTGCTGATGTTAGCGTTGCCCTTTGTGATTTTCCTGAGGCCATAGCAGACTATCATGACGCCCACATAGTGTCTCTGTATAAACCAGTGGACAGTGGAACTTGCTATAGTTCGCGTCTTGCACCAACTTCCTTTTTGCAGGTTCCACTTGGATTCTTCACAAAAGCAAACTGCGCATTTTGTCGTAAGCCCCCAGGAAGATGAACCCTCCGAGGCTGATTGCTGTCATTCTGGGGACAATGCCGGCAAATAATCTGAACAATGAAAAAATAAATCAGATTAAAGGAATTCATAAGATGTACACACTTAAGTGCAATTGATGCCACAATCTTCCTGCATCAGTGTGACAGCAGCCTCCCGTCATTACCTGGTGCTGTCGGAGACCCTGCAGCTTCTATGGTCTAAGTCACAAGTGTATAGGTTACTGCCTCCCGTCAACATGAGCACTCGTTTCCTGAAATACTCTGTGCTTGTGTTACAATAAACATTCTGACCGGTGGTTTCCAAACGCAGTCCAGGTTTTAAGGACATGTGACTTCATTAGTACCTCATTCAGTTCGATTATACCATCTGTGCACAAACAAATATCCCTAAAACCTGGACTGTTGGGGTGCCTTGAGGAACACATTTGGGAACCTCTGGGCTATACTATAATATAAATATATTATCTCAGTTGTAAATCCTACAAAACGTGTTAGTCATGGACACAGTAGCCATAGGGGCCTATTCTAGATTACGGGCAGTGATCCGAATTCGGCCCGTTTGTGCATGTGCAAACCCTGATTGCGAATGGCCGTGGCGAGTTACTCACTGGCCCATTCGCAGGGAGGAGGGAGGGACAGGGGTGGTGCTGTGCCATGAGAACGCCCAGTGTTTTATGGGCGTTTCCATGAGTACGCAGGTGGGCTGATGCATGCTGGATGTAGGCGGCTGATGTCACATGACGTCAGCCGCCCGTCCTTTCTTCGTCCCGGTGCCTGCAAATATAAGTCAGTTGAGGCGGACTTATACTTGCGAATGCAGGAAAAATCAGTCCATGGTCGGCAACCATCGATTGATTTCTCCTGCAGAGGTGGCATGCGAGGGTGTGTGTCTTCATTACACATCTC
This sequence comes from Crinia signifera, assembly GCF_055691185.1. Lineage (NCBI taxonomy): Eukaryota > Metazoa > Chordata > Amphibia > Anura > Myobatrachidae > Crinia > Crinia signifera. Next base: position 26,606,259 of record NC_139224.1, read on the forward strand.
CTCGCGTGGTTGCAAGTAGGGTGACCAATGCCGGGATCGGTGGGAATATCCGAGATTTCAATCCCGGGATTGGAGCACTTTCTCAGATGCTGCCCGACTGTTCCCGACCTTGGCGTGCAGCGTGATTAGGTTATAGGTCACGCTGCACAGACCGTACTGCTGTACCGCCAAAGCCGCGGGGAACCCTCTTGCAGCCTGCTCCCGGCTCCACTAAGAAGCTCAGCCGCCCTGCGCAACACCTGCCTCCACCTGCTCCCCCCAAGAAAGTTAATATGGGGCCATTTTCTTTTAGGGATGCCGATCCCAGGAATCCTGGGATTGAGCATGTTTCAATCCCGATTCCTGGGTTTGAAAAAATGACCCAGGATTGGCATCCCTAGTTGCGAGGGGAAACGGCAGGGGGGCGGGCATTCATGTGGGCGGCGTTACATGGCTCGCTAAGCAGTGAATTTTTGCTGCTTAGCGAGTCAATCAGAATCACCCCCATAGTTTGTAGTGCCCCAGCGCTTGTCAGATTAACCTGCGCTTTCTAGATGTAAGGAGCCCGTCGCAAGAATTGATGCCGGTTTATAAAGTCACACAGAGAATGCAGCGCAGGAAATGAGCGCTGTTCCGGCTGAAGGGAGGATGCCAGCTGGAAACAGTTTAAGGATTCACTAGGCAGCACTTAGACCTATTAACATAATTGCAGAGTAATTTGCATGAGACTGGTAGAGGGCAAATCCCCAAAGGGAAACGGCTCAATATTGTTCAAATAAACTCCTAAATTATCACTACCACCAAACATTGTCATTTGTTTTAGATATGATCTATAGATTGCTATTCACAAGAAGAGACTAACCAGCATTATCACAACTGCTCAATTCTGCTGGGGCTGCTGCAGCCCCTTCGAGTCCAGGTGCTGGCTGCAACATGGTCCATGCCCCGGGAGCCAGCCGCCGCGCTACACGATGATTCTTTCAGCAGGAACCACCGCCGGGGCTGCCTGGGAGTTGGGGGCAGCCTCCTGCACACACCAGGAGGTGTGTGCAAGAGGCTGGGAGATGTAGTCTAGGGCCATGGTGGGAATCCCCTGTGGATGGCAGGACACAGGCTGCAAAAACTGATACGAGCAGGCATAATGTGAACTTGGGTTACGGCGGGGCAAGGTGAACTGGAGGTCACGGCGGGGCAAGGTGAACTGGGGGTCACGGCGGGGCAAGGTGAACTGGGGGTCACGGCGGGGCAAGGTGAACTGGGGGTCACGGCGGGGCAAGGTGAACTGGGGGTCACGGCGGGGCAAGGTGAACTGGGGGTCACGGCGGGGCAAGGTGAACTGGGGGTCACGGCGGGGCAAGGTGAACTGGAGGTCACGGCGGGGCAAGGTGAACTGGAGGTCACGGCGGGGCAAGGTGAACTGGGGGTTTGCGTGACATTTATAGGGCTGGGAATATTTCCACGTCATACTTTTTAATACCATATGCAGTAGATCATTTTGACAAGTGCACTGGTAAGAATAACCCACACACCTTAACCCAGACCTGTGCCAGTTTGCTTTAGGAGACCCTGCAACCCAAGCCACCTGTACCCACTACGCAACATGGAGAATACTTTTCAGGGTTGAGTCATTCAGCAATAGTCTATCTGCCCAGTCCAGTTGCAGCAATACAGTACATTTGCTTGCAGAATGGAGACCGTCCAAGAGCAGACGTCAGACAGTGCAGACAGCTGCAGAGGGCAGGCCCTAGACCACCGCATGACGTAAACCTCTCTGCAGGCCCTTAATCATTCTGCTGTGTACAACAGTGCCGGGTTCTATGCAGAATGACCCTCTGTCTCCTCCCCTGTACCGTATATCACCGTCCCCCAGCTCCTGCAACAGCCGGATTGAAAGAATTGGGTTTGGGAAGTGCTGTAAGCTATCAGTCCTGCAATAGCAATGCTGTGACTCACGGTTCATTTAAAGGGAATCTGTTGCTACAAAAAAGTATATGTGTATAAAATAACCCCAAACGATGACGCGTATCCAGCGGGTGTGGATCATAAAAGGTCAACAATGTCTAGGTCAACCCCAAAAAGGTCAACACCATGCACAAGGTCAACACAAGCAAAATATTGACACATGAAATGGTTGACATGTGTTTTTCACATTTTTGTTTCAAGCTGTAGATTTAAGCACGTGACCTCCCCACATTATTGTACTGCTTCTCTTGCCATGCTTTTGGGCATGGTGCGCTGTGCTTGGCACATTTTACCGTTCTCAATTGGGAGTCCGTTTAGATGAAAACGTCTCGTCGACCATTGCCATGTCAGTATTTAGTGTATGTTGACTATATGCGGTCACCTTATTAAATGTTGGCCTAGACTATGTGATCCTATAATTCGGATCCCTAATCTGTCATGTGACAGTGCCTACATTGCGTCGGACCAATACGCACGCAACAGAAGATGCCCCCCCCCAAGGTCTCGGCAGAAACAGGGGGCTCATATGCCAAACATCTGGGTGGACTCCACAGCCATGGTAAGGAGAAAGGCTAAGGGACGACAAGGACAAATAAAGTAAAAAAAAAAAAAAAAAAGAGGAGGAGACAGATGAGAAAGCAAAGTACTCCCGGACAACAATACCAATGCAAGGTGTCATGTTAGGGGGGGTACAAGGTGATTATTACAAATCACTGATGGACAGATATACAGGTTGAGTATCCCTTATACGAAATGCTCGGGACCACAAGCATTTTGGATAAGGGATTTTTTCATATTTTGGATTTTTTTTTTTCATATTTACCTGGGTCCCCTGGTGGTCCCCCGACGTCACGGTGGCCTTCAAGATTGTCTTCAGCGGCATCTCCGGTCCCAGGGGTGCATTGCGTGAGTGCGCCGGGGATGTCTACGGTGCGCCCCTGGTACCAGAGATGCCGCTGAAGAGGATCCGGGAGGCCCCAGTGGACATTGAGGGACAAAGTAAGTATGAAAAAGGCGCTGGGGGATAAAAAAAAAAAAAAAACCTGGAATAATCTGAAAATCCATGTTTTTCTAAATATTTCGGTTTTTGGAATACACGCATTAGGGAGACCCGACCTGTACTAAGCTTGAAAAGTGATACAATGGAGAGTGATAAACAGCCAGCCAATCAGCTCCTAACTGCCATGTTACAGGCTGGGTTTGAAAAATTGGTACTCTTTACCTAGAACGGCGCCCGCGACTGGCATCGCGGGCGTCGGGGGTAAAAAATCGCGGGCATCGCGGGTACATAAAAAACGGGTGCGACGCGATGCCCGCGATTTTCCCATAGGGATCAATGTTAAAACTGTGATTGGACGCGATTTTACTGTTAAATGCCTCAATGCCCGCGATTTGGCCATAGGAAACAATGTTAAATGGGCCACAGAGCCCTAATAGTGCCCTTGAACTGTGAAATGGCCCCCACAATCGTTAACGCCACCCCACGATCAACGTCAACCCGAAGCGTGGCGAGCGCAGCGAGCCCGCGAGGGGCGGCGGTACGCGTCCTCAAACCTTTTCATACCCCCACTATCCACGTCGGCGTGGAGTTGAGAATAGAATAGTGTGGCGAGCGCAGCGAGCCACCGAGCCCGAAGCGTGGCGAGCGCAGTGAGCCCCGCGAGGGGACGCGGATACCTTCACAGGTAAACGCGTCCCTTCGCGGGCTTCACAGGTGTCCGCGTCGCCATGGACACCTGGGAAGCCCGCGAGGGGACGCGTATAACTGAGAGGGTATCCGCGTCCCCTCGCGGGGCTCGCTGCGCTCGCCACGTTTCGGGCTCGGTGGCTCGCTGCGCTCGCCACACTATTCTATTCTCAACTCCGCGCCGACGTGGATAGTGGGGGTATGAAAAGGTCGGAGGACGCGTACCGCCGCCCCTCGCGGGCTCGCTGCGCTCCCCACGCTTCGGGATGACGTTGATCGTGGGGTGGCGTTAACAATTGTGGGGGCCATTTCAGACTTCACGGTGACTATTTGGGCTCTGTGGCCCATTTAACATTGTTTCTTATGTAAAAATCGCGGGCATTGAGGCATTGAACACTAAAATCGCGTCCAATCTCACTTTTAACATTGATCCCTATGGGAAATCGCGGGCATCGCATCGCATCGCACCCGTTTTTTAGTGGATTCGATGGTCGCGATGGTCGCGATGGGCGCCGTTCTAGGTAAAGAGTACCGAAAAATTACAGGTAGGAGCTTCTTAGCTGGTTGTTGATCGCTCTCCACTTTATGAGTTTTTGCAGCCTAGTGCATCTCGCCCTAAATGGTCCATGGGCTGTGGATTACAATGATCTCAATAACTACCCCGTTTGCAGAGGAGCAGATGACACTAGCGGGACTGCTTCGTCTGCCTGCGCTTTACAGCCTTGTATTCATATGAACAGTTCAAGCAGTACACTTTCACCTGTCCTGCAATAACACCGTGCCCAGCTGTGATCTCTGCACTGCATGAATCTTAGCCATATCCAAGGGCAACAGATAGAAACACCGTCTAATATATAAAGTCTTCCGGCTGTTACAGTCAGACATTTTTTCCTAATACATCATAAAAGAGATATATTGAGCCATTCCTCCTGGTAAAAAAAAACCAAAGTAATCTTCACGGGATCTTGCAGGTGTGTGCCGCTATGGCGGACGGCAGGTGTGATCCCTGCTTCAGAACGCTTTTGTGCGTATTTAAAAATAAATCAGCTTTGCATAGCTAGAAGTGATGCGGAACTGACGAGTGAGGCTCTGCGCTTAACCCAGGGCTCGGAGCAAAGTTATGCAGCAAAAAATTTTTTCAAAAATGGTTAAACCTCATCATTTAACGGTTAAAGTACTTTAGCTATAGGGAGTTTTGCGGATCAAAGCGAATAGGAACTGAAGTGAAATGGGATATATTTGTGCAGATTTGCCATATGGAATTTATAAGGAAAATAGCATAATTGTCAGGCTGGGTACAGCTGGCTAGACAACTGAAATCACATAATTGCTTCATTTCACTTTGCAAGAAAAGCCTTGTGTATTATCCGTTTGGGAGGTCAGAGGGCAAACGCTGCCTGTGTTCACACCCAGTGACTTGTAGTGTTACACGCAGTTATAATCCCCTCTTATCTCTCGTTTATAACTGTTGTATTTCTACATTAGAACACTTCAGTTAAGTATGACTTCAACCTACATTACTATATATTGCTGGACTAGACAAAAATCAACAACTTGTGGTGAATCATTTTTACTAGAAATTGTTTTGTTACTAAGGAGTAGATGTATGAAGCAGTGATAAGTGAGCCAGAGGAGAAGTGGCCCATGGCAACCAATCAGCACTAAAGTAACATCTATAATTTGCATAATATAAAATTATACAGAGCAGCTGATTGGTTGCCATGGGCCAATTCTCCTCGGGCTCACTTCTCCTCATCGCTGCTTCATACATCTAACCCTCAGAACCTAGAAGGGCAGCAGCAGCAGCAGCAGCACCATGCCATCTGTATAGATGGTGTAATGGTTAGCATTACTGCCTCTCAGCAGTGAAGTCATGGTTTCAATTCCCATCATGGCTAAATGTGTGAAGTTTGCATATTCCCCCTGCGCTTGAGTGGGTTTCCTCTGGGTACTCTGTTTTCCTCCCACAAACCAAAAATGTACTGTTAGGTCAATTGACTCCCTGTGTTAGGGAAGACTAGATGGGTCAAGTGGTTCTTATCTGCTGTCAAATTCTATGTTTTTATGTAAGTAACTCAAGTGGGTACTTGTTTCCTAGCACGGCGCCCGTCGTGGTTAATCGCATACCTTAAGTTAAGGTAACTTAAGGTATGCGATGGACGTGATTTTCTGTCAATTTTGAGCCATTATTGCCGGCAAGGGTAAAATCGCGTTGATCGCGTCCATCGCATGCCATTATAATGGCATGCGATGCGATCGACGCGATTTTACATAGGGAACAATGTTAAATGTCCCAATGGACCTGATTTTTTATTGTATACCCACCCTTATGGGTAATTTGTATGTGAAATGGCCCCCATTGTTAACGCCACCCCACTATTAACGCCAACCGAGCGTGACGTGGCGAGCGCAGCGGTATGCGTCCTCCGACCTTTTCATACCCCCACTATCCATGTCAGCGTGGAGTTGATTTTATAAAGTATGGAGAGCGCAGCGAGCCACCGAGCCCGAAGCGTGGCGAGCGCAGCGATCCCCGCGAGGGGACGTGTAATACCTGTGAAGTAATGCGTGTTTGCTCGCCACACTTCGGGCACGGTGGCTCGCTGCGCTCGCCACACTTTATAAAGTCAACTCCACGCCGACGTGGATAGTGGGGGTATGAAAAGGTCGGAGGACGCGTACCGCCACGCTTCGGGTTGGCGTCAACAGTGGGGTGGCGTTAACAATGGGGGGCCATTTGAGCCATACGGAGGGTATGCAATAATAATTGGGGTGTACGGTGTCTTTTACATAGGGCCCAATGTAAAATTGGGCCTCAGGGACCATTTTACATTGATTCCAATGTAAAAATCGCGTCGCCTGCGATTTGGCTGCATGCGATGTGATCGACGCAATTTTTTAGGTCCCGATCAATGCAATTAAAATCGCTGGCGCCGTGCTAGGAAACAAGTACCCTCAAGTGATTTCAGGCACCACTGGGCCACTATGTCCTACGCTTTTTTGCAGGCCTTTCTGGCCAATGATACAAGGTAATGCATCCAATTTCGGACAGGTGGGCCATACCATCCTAGGACACAATGATCTTAACCAAAGGGCAGAACATCAAATGTGAGTTTATAGTGATCGATAATGAGCAAGGGAGAGAGTTCCAGAGAAAATATGCAGCTCTAGAGAAGTCCCACAGAAAGGAAAAAGCATTTCTTGCCAACGTATGCATAAACAAAAAACATTTAGTGTAAAAAATAAAAAAAACACCCCATCAAAATATGTAAATCAAAATGAACAAGAACAGTTGGTCTTTACCCTGTAACTCCATGAGTTCTCCATACGTCATTCAGGGCAAACAACACGTTTCCATTTGCAGTAGTCGATCCCACCTAGAAGAAAATGAGATTAATAGCCACTGAATGGCCTTTTATAGTGAGATTTACTACAGAGTTTAATTTAATATACCATATCCATGCTTGAGTCCAAATGGTTAAGTCAAATTGACTTAGCAACTAATTAATTCACCAGTGCGTAAGCATGAATACCCTTTAAACCTGAACTGTAATGGTGAGTTTGGAAAACGCTATTTTAACCCACAAGTTCTCAAACTCGGTCTTCAAGTCCTGAAACAGTTTTTATGTTTCCTTAAAGAATCCCAATTGAAATAATTAGCTCCACCTGTGGATCTTTTACAATGTGTCAGTGAGTAATGATTACACCTGTGCACCTGCCGGGTGACCTGTTTAAACCAATCAGGTGTGCTCAGGACAAATGGCTGTGATCTACAGCTATGCTCATACAGAAGGTTATTGCCATGTAAACAAGAAATACAATATATTATTTAGCAAAGTGGTAAAAATCACACAGGTGTGTACAAGTAGGCCGTATTATATCACTACCTTTGCTAGCATTATCCGGGTCTTAGCTACGTCCAGGGGTGTCGTAACTGCAGCTGCAAATCCACCTGCGCAGGGAAAGAGAAAAGACACAACACAAATAAGACCTTGTTGGGGATTGATCTTACAGTACAGTTCCCACAACCTCTGCCAAGACATCTTGAAATGTGATGTTTATATATAAACTACATCAAACACATGAGATGGGTCATTCAGCTTCTGACCCGGGAATAAAGTTTTTAATGGTAAATTTGTGTTTTAAAGAGGACGGATAGCAAATCTCCTAAAATACCCCCTCCTCCACCCAATGTACAGATTAAAAAGTCTAACAATATATATTTAAATGTATAAAAATGATCTTGCTATACAGAGGCATCCCCTTACACCTAGCGCCTATACTCCAACATGGTGCAAGATGCCCAGCACATTTTGAGTGAGATAGATGCTCGGAGTAGTACTCATACAACTCGAGCAGCACTATGGGCCTTATTCTAGTTCACTCTTTCTGACAAAATCCTTCTTAGATGGACAAAACCATGTGCACTGCAGGGGGGTAGATGTAAAATGTGCAGAGAGAATTCGATTTGGGTGAGTTCTTTTGTTTCTGTGCAGGGAAAATACTAACTGCTTTATTTTTACACTGCAATATAGATCTCACTTTGAAGTAAAACCCCACCCAAATCTAACTCTCTCTGCACATGTTACATCTGCCCCACCTGCAGTGCACATGGTTTTGTCTATCTAAGAATGATTTTGTCAGAAAGAGTGAACTAGAATAAGGCCCAAAATGAGAACACATTTGTAGGCTTTACAGAATTGTGGGCACTAAGGTGATGGCAAGCACATAACAATGCACAGGTTCTCAAAGTCAGTCCTCAGGACCCCACACAGTGCATGTTTTGCAGGTCTCCTCACAGAATCAGGTAAAATAATCAGCTCCACTTGTGGATCTTTTAAAATGTGTCAGTCAGTAAGGAGTGCACCTGTCGGGTGACCTGGAAACCGTGACTTGTGTGGGGTCTTGAGGACCAAATTTGAGAACCACTGCAATAACGGAAACTGGACAGAGATGTCCTTATTTTCTCCACCTACACAAATATTTTCGAAGAAAGAGACATAGATAAAGGTTTGTCTATAGGACAGGAAAGAGTGGTGAAGTAGTCAATGTCAGGGTGGATGGCTGCCACATGTGGACTATCAGAGGTTAGACGTGGCTACTGGTTTGCTAAGTGGTATTATATCTGGTCTACAAGGAGAGATTTCCCTGACTGCAGAGGATACAATTTGTAACAGGGCTGATACCACACACATTGGGGCAGACGTGTTAAGCCAGGTCATAATGCAGCAGCCAATAAGCTCCTAGCTGTCATATTACAGGCTGGGTTTGAAAATGACAGTTAGGGGGCAATCGGCTACTGCGTTATCACCTTCCACTTTATCACTTCAACGGGCTAATACATCTGCCACAACAAGTAATACAAATGCTTAGGAACTACAGAGGATTGGACTAACGTGTGGAATATTAAATATGAAGTATAAATACAGTTGTACAAAACAAAAAAAAATACATAATGAACGGTGAAGCGAACAACAGAGAACCTTGGATTAAGCGGATATGGAGCTTGCAATAAGTACCGGCAAGCAGTAGGAAACGCCACTGGATGCTTGTACAGGAACATCTTACCAGCTGGATCACTGGTAAGATCTCACCTTGGGTGTGGTGTACAGTTCCCTATCTACAAGAACACGTCAATAACAAATACTATTACTGTATCTCCTTCTCAAAATCATAGAAACATAGAATGTGACGGCAGATAAGAACCACTTGGCCCATCTAGTCTGCCCCTTTTTTAAACATGTTACCTTAAACCATATTTGATCCTTATTTTTTTGTAAGGATATCAATATGCCTATCCCAAGCATGTTTACATTGTACTACTGTATTTGCCTCTACCACCTCTGATGGTAGGCTATTCCACTTATCTACTACTCTTTCTATGAAGTTATTCTTACTCACATTTCCCCTGAATCTTCCTCCCTCTAGTGTCAGTGCATGTCCTCGTGTTCTGCTGCTCCTCTTCCTGTGAAGAATGTCTCCCCCCTGTACCTTGTTAAAACCCTTGATATATTTGAATGTTTCTATCATGTCCCCCCTCCTTTCCCTTCTCTGCTCTAAATTATACAGTAGTAAAATGGGCTAAAACGCAAAGTTTACCAGGCGCTGGTTTGTATAAGAATAGACAAAGTTCTGAGGGGTATTTAGGAGAGATAAAGTATGAATAGGGAAGGCAGACACAACTAAAGTGAGAAATAAAAAGAAATAGATTAAAATAAATAAAATAAATACAAGAAAAATGAAAGGAAAGCATCTAGCCGATGTGAAACGCATTGGTTGGAACTAAGGAAGGTATCAGGAGAACAGAAGCTGCCAGTGGCGTGACTATATATTTTGCGCCCCCCCGCCAAACTTTTTCGGCGCCCCCCTCCCCCTCTCCCTCCCCTCGGCGCCCCTCCCCATGCCCATACCTGACAGAGCCGCATCTGCGGTCACTGTCCCGTCCAGTCTCCCGGCGCCGGCTCCTGCTGATAATGAAAAGTGACTCTTAGAAAATGGCTGCCAAAACTGTCTGCAATACGGGGGCAGCCATTTTCTAAGTGTCAGTTTTCATTATCAGCAGGAGCCGGCGCAGGGAGCGAGTGACGGAACAGTGACCGCAGATGCGGCCGGGCAGCAGCGCAGCGGGTAACTATAGCACCGCAGCCCCCCCCCCGGCGCCCATAGTTACGCTGCGCCTCCCCACCACGGCGGGGGCTGCGGAGGCATAGTTACGCCACTGGCCGCTGCCGAGGTCCGCAAGCCGCTACACTGCCGAGACGAAGGAGCCGTGACGTCATCACAAAGACTCCCGCAGAAGCTCTGTGCGCTGAAGCGCCGGACCTGTGCCGCCTGACTGCCTCTTGGAGTACCTGCTGACTAGATAGGGTCAGTTAGCATTCGGAATCCATTCTGCAACTGATACCCTTCAAACCTCTTCCTACAAAGGAATTGAAAACATGCCGCATTTATTGTATTAATTTATTTTTATTTATTTATTTTATTTTTATTTTATTTTATTTAAATCTATTCCTTTTTATTTCTCGCTTTATTTGTATTTGCCTTCCCTATTCATACTTTATCTCTCCTAAATACCCCTCAGAACTTTGCCTATTCTTAGACCAACAAGCGCCTGGTAAACTTTGCTTTTTAGCCCACTTTACTACCGTTAATCTATCACCGGGAAGCTCACACATTAGCGCAGACCCGTTTTAGGATATTATCCCAACATCCAACATTCTAAATTATACATATTAAGATCTTTTAGTCTTTCCTGGTATGTTCTGTGATGTAGGCCATGCACCATTTTAGTTGCCCTTCTTTGTACAGTCTCTAATGTATTTATATCCTTCTGGAGATATGGCCTCCAGAACTGAACACAATACTCTAGGTGAGGTCGTACCAATGACCTATACAGTGGCATTTTTACTTCTTTCTTTCTACTGCTGATACCTCTCCCTATGCAACCAAGCATCTGACTTGCCTTCTTCATTGCTTTGTTACATTGCCTACCTACTTTTAAGTCCCCTAAAATAGTGACACCTAGATCTCTCTCTTCCTCAGTAGTTTCCATTATAGTGCCATTTATACTATATTTAGCCTTTGGATTTTTAAGACCTAACCTTGCTGTAGGGAAGACCGTTATTGATGCCAGACAGACCCACAGGCTAATAAGGGGCATTACAAAGTCTTGCTGCTCACTACATGGGACTGTGGTTGCCACGGTGACATGACATAAGAGATACAGTACTCCTGAATATTAAACAAACCAGTAATAGCAGCCTGAAAAAAACAATCGCAAGGGAAACCAGTAATTTCAAAGTTTTTTTTATTAAAGCCTGGCATAGTTATAAATGTTTAAAAGCACACGCGCACACACACACACAAACACACGCACACACTCTTTAATGGGATAGCGGCCTCAGTCACCACCTTTTGCAGATCTGATATGGCTTCCTCTTGGCTTTGCTGACTGATCTCTACTTCCTCCATTCTGTTTGCCAGATGTTCATCTAAAAGTTCTGCAATCTCAACTTTAAAGAATACAAATCTAAGGGATTGGTGTAGGAAAGGTAAATTTTACCCTACATATGAAGGGGAAGGAGGGTAGAGAGGCCCCTTATCGGCAATGTACATTTCTTTATTCTCCTCTAGCATCTGCTCCGCTGGCCTGGATTCTCCAAGTGCGAGAAAGAGCGCATCACCAAATTAGGAGTTACAGGCATCTACATGACATCAGCCCTCAGGATGCGCAGCCCTACCTTGGTGCTCCAAGAGCATAGTGGCCCTTATTCTGGTTCACTGCGAAGGCAAATTCCTTCTCAAATGGACAAAACAATGTGCAATGCAGGGGGGGGGGGGGAGATGTAACATGTGCAGAGAGAATTAGATTTGGGTGAGTTATTTTGTTTCTGTGCAGGATAAATACTAGCTGCTTTATTTTTACACTGCAATATACATCTCACTTTGAAATAAAACTCCACCCAAATCTAATTCGCTCTGCACATGTTACATCTGCCCCACCTGCAGCGCACATGGTTTTTTCCATTTGAGAAGGAGATTGGTCCTTATTCTGGTTCACTCGCAAAGGCAGTGTGTCAGTGAAACATGGTTCACCCAATGAAATGAGCCCTTTATTCTATACTCCTCCCAACAAAACATGAATGATTATACACACATTTATATAAATTACACATTTAAATACAATATATAGATTGTATTACTTTTAACCATCTTCCCGTTCTACACAGGGGTTTTATCAGTGGCGTAAGTTTGTTCCAGTTGCCCGGAGGCAAGATATATATTGGTCCCCCCACACACACACATACATACACACACAACCCTATATAACCTTATATTAAATATATATATATATATATATATATATTCTGTTCAGCATATAGATCGATCGATAGATAGAACATGTATATATATTTCAGAACTCAGCCACAGAAGCAATATCGTTGGCTTTTAAATAACTGATTTAAACTTCCAGGGAGAGGTGCCCCTTTGGGAGCAGGAGCCCGGCGGCAGATGACTCCATTGCCTCCCAGAGTTCTGCCTCTGGGTTTTATCACAATAGCTGGCAGGAGGAAAGTTATGAGGGGACCCAGAGGCATCAGGGGGTGACCAATCCCCATACAAACCAAATTGAATTCAGTCTATTCAGCAGCTCGGATGCCAATCAACTGTTGCCGCATGAAATAAAGAGGCCTCTCACCCCCCCCCCAGTGCAGAGGAAGAGAAAGAACATATTATAATACAAATACACAACTAAGGCTGCTCAAAATGTCAGCATTATTCTGTCTGCGGGCCTGTTGTGCTGATCATTACATTATGGACCTTATTCTGGTTGATTCGCAAGGCTGCGAACTCGCAGGCCATGCAAGTCCACCAGATGCCACCCTGCAAATGCCGATATGCGCCCCCCCCCGTAATATTATAAATTGTCCAGTCTTGTCCTTTTCAATAGTGCCGGACATATATGAACAAAGTTGAAATTGAAAATCAGCTTAATAAACAATGGCTTTGGTCAGAGTTGGACGGATTAAGCAGTGGCGGCACCAGAGGTGGTGCTCCAGCACAGTCCACAATTAAAACAATGCCGGCGATGACAGGAGGCATTTCAGTGGCAGTTGCTACTGATCCCCAATTTGAAACTGCACTATGCCGCAGCCCCACCTCTGCAACCGCCACTGCTCACAAGTATACTTTGAAAACCACTGCAACCCAAATCACCCAATCATGCATCAGCTTAAATCAAGCGTAAGTTATACTATTGAAAGCATGCACAGGATTGGTTGCTTTTGCCAAAACACACGTCCGCCGTGCTATCAGGGCAATCCTCTCTGCGTATAATTATTCTTCTCCATGATCTCATGTTTATTGCTTCCACACCGTCCTCACACTGCCCAGATGTTCTGTCCTCCATTGCTGCTTGTAGAGGAGGCTTTTCAGCCTGTAGGCGCTTACAACAAATTTCTCCTACTCTCATGACACCAGTTAATCTGCGCTGCTGTCAGGCCTGTCACACCGGCTGTGAATCATGGTCTTTCTGCAGGAGTCTGAGAAAGCCCTGAAGAACAGCTCTGGGCAGACAGCTGCAGCGTCCTTCTCCTCTCATAGGAGTTCACTCTGCGGATTGCAGGGCGGGAGGATGATTGACAACTCTCCGATTTTAACCAAAGCAAATTTGTCAAAAACAAATTAGTTGTCTTTCAACCTTGTACACCTTTTTTTTTTTTTTCATCCCTTCTCTAGAGTGACCTATAACACCCAACAACAACTGCAGTGAGTGCGCTTGTAAACAAATCTGAAGGAATGCTCTGCGGGTGAAGTTAATACGGTTTAAGGAGTTTTTTATTATTATTTTCTATCCTCGCCTCTTAGATTTTTTTTTTGTCCCCCCCCCCCTTCTTCCTCAGTTTAACATATAATCCCTTGCACCTGCAAAGGCTCCACAGACTGCAGACTGCCAAGAATCCAGCGCGGCGCTCTGCCTCCATGACCAGAGATCCTGGAACGGAAAACAGAAGAGAAATATTAAAGAAAAAGAAAAAAAAAAGTATTGAATGTTTTACATCACATGAAACTGGCTGATTTCAAGGGTGGGAACTTATGTAACGGGTCACAGAAAGTAAATTCCAGGTCATCTTCGGGAATCCCGTGACTCGCCAGCTGTTGCTGAACTACAACTTCCAGTAGGCTCTCCAGAAACCAGGACACGGAACTAACGTACTGTATGTTGCAACTTACACCCAGTGTGTCATTGAAAAAATACAAAACACATATATAACGTATTCATTCCACAAAATGGCTGCCTCCACCAGGAGTTTTTTTTTTTTAAGGAGAAGGCATCTACAGCTACTGCTACATACAGTATAGTTTTAGTGTGACTGCACGACTGGAGGCGGTGGTAGTGTGGGAGATGTAGCAAACCCTGATAGCGGCTGTAGACAATATGCTCCAAAAGTTATGTTTTCCTCCAACTCCCTGCTTGCCCATTTCTGTCTGGCTTACGCCCTCTCCACTCTCCACTGAGACTGCCCTCACATACATTTACAATGACCTCAATGGTGCTAAATCCAATGGGCACTATTCCCTGATGCTTTGGACACTGTGGACCACTCTCTCCTTCTGCAAATCCTTCACTCAAATGGTCTGAGTGATACTGCCCTCTCCTGGTTGTCCTACCGCTCTGACCATTCCTTCTCGGTCTCCTATTATGACTCCAACCCATCCTTCCACTAACTGTAGGTGTCCCCCAAGGTTCTGTTCTTGGTCTTCTCCTTTTCTCTCTCTAGGTGAGCTCTTTACCTGACTTATAATATCATCTCTATGTTAATAAATAATAATAATAAATATGTTGCTGACTGTAAAAAATGTACCTTTCCTCCCCATCTCTCCTCACTTGTATCTTCACTTGTCTCTCTGCTATCTCCTCTTGGATGTCCCAGCTCTTTCATAAACTCAACACATCTAAGACTGAGCTGGTCATCATCACCACAACCTCACTAATATAACCCCCATAATTTCGATCAGGATGTGAGGAGGGGAATGCAGGCAGCAGAAAGTCACAGACTGAAAGTTATATAGTGGAAGGAGCAGGGTCCACCTTTAGCACATAGTGGTGATGTGGAGCTCCTCTGGCCTTGGTGCATGACATCTGTGGTACCTTCGTAAGAAATGAGTTTCACAAATGGAGAAAGAACTGTCTCTCCTTGAGGGAAAGAAATTTGATGACAAAATAGAACCAAAATGAGTAAAACAATAGCGTTAAGATGCTGAATAACAGCTTTTGTACACAGAAACTTTAAAGCATAAGACCTGGATAAATGTCATGGAAATAAACCTCTTTTTATGGCTTTGGAAACCTATTTTCTCCAGAAACGAGCAGGGTTACTCCCCAGCGGTTACTTAGTGAGTTGCTATGACTTTGCATTTTGTGCAGGAACGTCCGGGAATCATCGGTGTTTTTGGAGTGAAAAACACTTTTCCATTCATCTACAAACGCAGCCTTTAAAAAAATATATTTCCTGCTACCTTTCCAAAACTGAAGACTTCCTGAAAAGCAGGCGGTGCCGAATATTTACTGATCTCTCTTCTGAGGTCCTCTTAAGCTCCTTCTAAGTACAAGGCCTTGTAATCCCCCCACCCTGCCCACCAACATAAAACAGGAGAATGGAGTGCGAGGAACAAAAACAAGTTTAGAGAAAAAAGGAAAAGGCAAAAGGAAATCTACCGGCCGAATGTGTTACAGGACATATGTAGGTACAGCAACTACAGGAGGATCGCTACCGTGCAATGTGTAAGTAAAGAGACAGCATTAGCGATCATTTCCAAGGGGCTGTCGCACTATTGCACATGGTAAGTGCCAGGGAGGGATCCTATGGATCCCTCTTCCGATACCATTTGAGATGTGTGGCCTATAGGCTACAATGGCTAACTGGGACCAAGCTCACTTGGTAATTTGGCAACAAAAAGCAGCCCCCATAAATATCTGTGAGGGGTGCTTTTGAGGCTGAAAATGGGGGAAGGCATCCAATGTACATACATTTGGGGGGATACTGACTATTTGGGGATACTGACCTGAAAACTATTGGCGTTCGGTGCATATCCTGCAAATAATAATTGATAAATAGTCCACTAATAAGTAGAGATGTTTTGGAACACCCCACTGAGCTTCCTTTAACTTGGCGCCATTATTGTTTGCCCGCCAGAGAGATTTTGAAAAGAAGATAATGACTGACAGTTGAGAGTATGGACTTTCAGATGCCTGCTTGCAATGCATTTGCTATTTAGGGAAGCAAGGTGATTATTTGGGATTAAGAGTCCATCCAGTTACCTCACTTAATTTTATATATTGTCCAGTCTTGTCCTTTTCAATAGCGCCGAATACTATTGAAAAGGACACTATTGGCTGACAGCTTTATGTTTTCTGGATGTTACCAAAGAATGAAACAAACGTTTCAATCCCCTTTTGGTTTAAACCATTGGTTTTCTAGTAGGGAGACTTCACAGAAAAATATATATATATATTTTCTTTTAAATCAGAAAACACTAAACAGTTAAATACATTCTGACCGCCAGACTAAAGCAGAGAAACTAGTTTTAATGCCCCAGTAAATCACTTTACCGTCTTACGCCTCAGGCATCAAAACTAGACTGGAATCTCTAGATGACATGGAACCGCAGGTCTCAACTCTCCAGTGTGAAAGTGTTCTTTATCAATAAAGTTATAATATTACGAGAGATAAGAATATTGTTATAGCCCTATAATCCCCTCTATATAATTACATTACTGTAGGGTAGCAATGATGTCAGTAATAGTGTACGGTATTCACCATGTACTGCTGCTAAAGAAATGTCTGAAATACATTTACAAAGAAATGACTTTACTTTAAATAAATATTTTACAAGTATGAAACAAGGACTCACGTGTGACGTGTTATTTTTGATTTGTTTGCATAAAGTTTAAAAAAACTAGAGACGTTGTGGAGGTATGAGGCGTCATGCACTGCTGCCTCATGCCTCCGTGATGCCGGTAGTTCCAAAAATTTGAAAAACAAAACAAAAACAAAGCTTCTTGTGAATCCATGGACTGAATACTAGTTCAGTCCACAAATTGTCTGTATCCAGTGTGTGTGTGTATGTGTGTGTGTGGAAGACAGATCAAGTTTAATGGTACGGAATATAAATGATCCACTTGACAGTGTGCTGGATGATGTTAAACAAACATAAAACATACAGTAATTAGTAATTCAGGGTTTGCAGGAATGCGCTCCCCGTTCCCATATGTGCGCTGTATTTTGCAGGACGTTCTATAGACGAGTTCTTTGCTTATATTTAAAAGACAAGCACAGAGGAAGCCTTTGATAAGCTTTTGGCTTCGGGAAGTTTGTCCCCAAAGACCACTTACAAATGCTTATGCTAACAGCTTGTGTTTCTGGGGAAAATCTCTTTAGAGGAAGAACTAATGTCATTGACAAATTGACTGCGACAGCACAAAACATGACGTTCTCATTGTGCACCTGACAGAGGATAGTGTTATTTTCTGCTGTGTGTGCTACATTTTACTGCAGTTTTCCCACGTGGCCGACGTTACAATTATTACTGTATAACCAGTAACCTTAAACCGAGCTTTCATAGGATTGGACGGTCACGTGCGCGGCATGCCACGTCTGCTGAGCCAATTGGATCGTGAACTGCTGGTTCATCTAAAATAATCGAAGGCACGTGGCTCTCCATAGTATGTGTTTATATAAATAAGAGGTTGTTCTGGGTTAGAATATACTCTCTTCTGTGATGTTCTATAATCTGATCTAAGAACAGAGCCCCTGTTTCTCGGCATGATGTAGGATGGCATTATACATACCTACCGCCCCAAAACATGGGGGAGACTCGCAAGTTTCAAGGAGCTCTCCCAGATTTCTGAGAGAGTAGAACGGACTCCCAGTTAACCAGGGGGGTTAATGACTTTATTTGTGGCGAAACGCGTAAAAAAAATTGGTAAAAACAGTTGTGATTGAATACGTATCAGCTTTGCTTTTTTTCCATCTGGCGAAAAAAAGGCAATGATTTAATACCCCACATATGTGCCTATTTATTACGTAATTTTTTTATTTCACATCCTTTGCACATTATTTTAGTATCACCTGAATGCAATAAAAGGCTTATGAAGCAGTTTTTGTCCCGTATTCAATGCTCTTTTGCGAGCTGTGCTGATTGCTCGCCGTCACAGATCGTGAGTCAGTATTCAACTGACCCCCCTTGCACACGCGGTTTCCACCTCGCTGGGTTTTTACAGTGAGGTGGAAACAGCGTGTGCGGCTGCCAAAACAGCGAGGCTCGCAGGTAAATACAGCGGGATCCCTGCATTAGCCGCAAACCTCGTCGTTTGGGGGAATCCTCACCAGCGCGGATTCCCCTGTAATGTTGAATAGGGTAAGCGGCCGGCGTGGGGGTTAAACGGCGAGGGTGGCAAGTTTTCGGGGATACTCCCGGCCCTTATGGCTAAGGTGTGTACTCCTTTTGAATAAAGCTTTGCTATTTACATAAATGTGATAAATTGAAGCCACCAAATGCTTATATCCTGTATGCAAACTCTGGAAACTTCTATATTTTTTTCCCCCTGCAAAAAATGTTTGAATTCTGGAAAGACTACAACAACGTTTAGAGATGTGGCCAGTATGCACTATGGGCCGGAACTAAATCAAGACACTTTGCATCCTCTCGACAAACTAATTCTTCACCATGGTACATGTTGATCTACCAACAACCAGATATTCCTTGTGGGGAGATGGATATCAGTGATAAAGTTAGCTACAGTTTCAGTGCCAACAATGACCACTCAAGGTTTTTTTTTAATTATTATTATTATTATTATTATTATTATTATTATTATTATTATTATTTTCTAGTTTCCTTTTTATTTTTTTGCTGTGTAATTGTCATATTTGTTCTTGGTTTAGAATCTATTACTTTTGAGCCATGGCATAAAAGTGATCAATGTTTAGCTAGCAGTTGCTACCCTTGCAATGTAATATAATATATTGTATATTGTTGGGCTTCACTGGTGTATTTCTTTGAAACACATTGGGCCAAATGTAATGGGTGTGAGACTCAGCAAGTGATTTTGGGAGAGTTTTCCCATGTGTTTAAAGTGGCAATCCATTACATGGCAACATCAACCTGGTTATTCAGTGTAAATGATTGCCGCTTTAAAATAAAATGGAAAAACTTTCCAAAAATCTTTCTGATTCTTACACTCTATTACATTTGGCCCATTGTGTCATTGTTTCTTTTTTGTCCGGTCAACTCTTACTCCATTGTTTGTTTTCCTGCACCTGATTCACTTTCACTCTGGTTCGGGTGTTGAGTCCTGATACTATTTTTCGCACATGAACCACGTAGTGGACGGAAATTATATGGTGGCTATATGGTAAACTTCCCATGGGCCACCAAAGCATTTCATAGCAGGTCTGCCAGTCATATTAACTTAATTCACTAGTCTTGAGAAAAAATAACATTCTATTCTCATTAGCAGGTGGTTGGTTTGGTACTTGTTTCCTAGCACAGACACAATCGTATGGATCGTGTACCTTTAAGTTAAGGTACACGATCCATACGATGGACCCGATTTCCTTTGAAATAAGGTCCATTTTGCCGGCTAGGAGACAATATCGGGGGCATCGCGTCGGTCGGGACCATTAACATTGGTCCCGACGCGACCGACGCGATGCCCCCGATATTTCCATAGGCTTCAATGTTAAAAAATATTTTAACATTGAAATCTTGTCGGGAAAGGTAAAATATCGGGGGCATCGCGTCGGTCGGGACCATTAACATTGGTCCCGACGCGATGCCCCCGATTTTTCCATAGGCTTCAATGTTGAAATATTTGTTAACATTGAAATCTTGAAAAAATGTGAAAAATGTGAAATGGGCCAATATGACCCATTTCACATTATAGATGTCCCCGTCGTCACCCCACGATAGACGCCAACCCGAAGCGTGGCGAGTGCAGCGAGCCCGCGAGGGGCGGCGGTGCGCGTCCTCCGACCTTTTCATTCCCCTACTATCCACGTCGGCGTGGAGTTGAGAATAGAATAGTGTGGCGAGCGCAGCGAGCCACCGAGCCCGAAGCGTGGCGAGCGCAGCGAGCCCCGCGAGGGGACGCGTATAACTTCACAGGTATACAGCTGCGCTCGCCACGCTTCTGGCTCGCTGCGCTCGCCACACTATTCTATTCTCAACTCCACGCCGACGTGGATAGTAGGGGAATGAAAAGGTCGGAGGACGCGCACCGCCGCCCCTCGCGGGCTCGCTGCGCTCGCCACGCTTCGGGATGGCGTCTATCGTGGGGTGGGGTGTACGCCGTGACATTTGGGGGGGTTGGGAATATTTTACATTGAATCCAATGTAAAATCGGGTCCCAGGGACCCGATTTACATTTCATTAAAAAAAAAAATCGGGTCCAAAATCGGTCGGTCGCGTCGATCGCATCGCATGCGACCAAATCGCATGCGATGCGATCGACCCGATTTTTCCGACACGACCACCCCGATGTAAATCGGTGTGGCCGTGCTAGGAAACAAGTACCGTTGGTTTTAACTTTAAAATGCAGACTGGCATTGTGTGGGCGGTTGGCGCTGCCAATTGAAGAGGTACTGGTGGACAGCAAGGTATAGTGTACAAGAGTTTTGTCTCCTAGTCCCAGTCCCATGTGGCTAGTATTTGTCATGGTAGATGATCTGCCCCTCTGGTTTGAAATACATTATGAAAATGAGAGCAACTTAAAATGGGCATTGGTACTCCAAGCTATAGTAGTTCCACTACTCCTCGGTTATCACTTATAAATGCAATGGAACAGAAAATCCCATTTTATAAACATATAAAAAATGCATAAATCTAGTCAGAACACTTAAACAGCCACATTTCACTCTTACATTAACCGATATTCACAATGAACCGCTGATTTTAAAGATGTAAATGAAAGTACAAATGATTTCTTACTCACCTTTAAAAACTCCCAGAGTGGAAACTGAACCAATGAAAAAGGGATCTAGAAAAAAAAAGAAAAGAAAAACAATTTTGGATTAGTAATTATTAAATATAGGGTTTCACCTGAAGGTTTACCGCATACAAGTCAAAGTTGGATTAAATTGGACTGTCACCTATGGGTGTTGTATAGAATAGCTACAGTGTCTAGGGAGGTGGGCCTTTGGATGACCACAAATGATTGACAAGGTAAAAAAAAGCCAACTGGTATAGGGTAGATTGTGGTAAGGTCGAAAGGTTCAACAAGTCAACTGGGTCAAAAGATCGACCTGACAATGGTCTAGTCTTGGGCTAGCTCGGCTCGACTTGCTCCGGGTCAAGGTGGCTCCACAGGTTACTGGGGCAAATGTATTAAACCTGGCGTAGAGATAAAGTGGAAGGAGATAACGCACCAGCCAATCAACTGCCAACTGTTATATTTCAAACATAGTTGATTGGCTGGTGCGTTATCATCTTTCACTTTATCGCCAGTTTATCTCTTCGCCAGGCTTAATACATCTGCCCCACTATTCCTGATCATAGAACAGGGAACAGGTGGTTATTAAATCAAGCAAAAGTTGGGAAAAAACTCCCGCCAATAAAAGTATTGAATATTGTCACGCCGACCTTTTGTATCTCTTGACCTTAATGCATGTCAATCTTTCATTTGTTGACTTATTATTCGGATACCGTTGCCTGTATACAGTATAGGATAAAGCTACTATTGAAATATGTGTTAAGGAAATGACATATTGGGGGTTATTCTAGTTCTTTCTTTCTGACAAAATCCTTCTTAGATGGACAAAACCATGTGCACTGCGGGTGGGGCAGATGTAACTTGTGCAGAGAGAATTAGATTTGGGTGGGGTTTTTCTTCAAAGTGAGATCTATATTGCAGTGTAAAATCATGCAGTCAGTATTTTCCCTGCACAGAAACAAAATAACTCACCCAAATCTAATTCTCTCTGCACATGTTACATCTGCCCCCCTGCAGTGCACATGGTTTTGTCCATCTAAGAAGGATTTTGTCAGAAAGAATGAACTAGAATAAACCCCATAGTGAGATGCAGGCAGCACACCTACGTCTTGTTCACAGTTTACAGCCAGCGAATAAACACCGGATTCTGCAGTTTGCCGCAGTTGGAGTATGAATAAGTCTAGAACGTCCTAATCTTGGGTGGCCCGATATAAGTATAATACACAACAAATAAAGCATCTTTCGTGATTAAAATAAGCAACCAGTGGCAACCGTTTGGAGAACAGCTTTGTAAAGTCATAGGAGTGTTACTTAATGCCAAGTACTATTATATTGCTGTACAAATGTTCCCCCGTACTGTGGGACAATGGAACATGAAGTCTTTTATCTTGTCTTAACTCTCGTGGTGCTGGTGGGTGTCTATTTCCTTTCACTCTATCCCGGCACGGATAACGTTCCGCGTTGACTGTTTTACACGTTCAACCTAATTCAGCTAGAGTCAGCCTGTCTGCTGTCTCCAGCCTCAATTTTATGGTAGAAACCCCCCCACTACCAATGTATTTTGCAGATGCACGTTTTTAATGCATTTTGCACCCAGATATTCCTCTGTTTGTAAGCAGCTACAAGTATAACTCAAATCCCACGCTGCAAGGCTGTTAAAACAGAACAACCTGAGATTTATATGCGATGCTAAAACAATACTTATGTGCCATAAATGTCCGCATGGTGGTGAAAGTGACAGATCAGATACAGTGAGATTCCTCTACAGATGTTCTTGCAGCTTAAATCTGACCGTTCCAAACATTGCAGGCCCTATATAAATTGGTGCTGCCCTTGCGCATATGCCCTAAATTAGGAATTATGGTCAACCCTAGTGGGCTTATTTACTACAGAACTTTTTGTTTTTTTT
Source organism: Crinia signifera (assembly GCF_055691185.1). Classification (NCBI taxonomy): domain Eukaryota; kingdom Metazoa; phylum Chordata; class Amphibia; order Anura; family Myobatrachidae; genus Crinia; species Crinia signifera. The sequence goes on from NC_139224.1 coordinate 26,629,290, forward strand.
AAACCGCTTTATGGCCTAGATTTAAAAGGGCAATGGTAATGCACACAGGCTTGTATTGCGTGTAGGATTACTGCTCTTTTAAATCCACCCCACAAAGACAACACAAATTGTGCTCTTCTCCTTCGACCTTTGTCCAACGACATCCTGTCGACTATTTGTCCTATATTTTTTCTTTTGACCATCTTCGTTAACTTTGTGCAAACTATAGCTCTTCTAGAACTATAACAATATGGGTGCCGGACGGCTCCCCGACAGTCGGGATTCCAACAGTCATTCCTCTGAAGTCGGAATCCCGACTGCTCCTTCATGGGGGACCACGACCCCCATAGAGGGAGAATAAAATATGTGGCGAGCGCAGCTCGCCACCGTGCCCGCAAGGGGCTTCATTGCACTCCCCCCGCTGTGCAGTCGGGATTCCGACGTCTGAGTAATGACTGTCGGAATCCCGACTGTCAGTGAAGTATACCACACCCAAAAATATGGCCAATGTTGTGTTCACTCTAGCACCCTGCACATTTCAAAATCTGTGTAGTTCCTCTCTCCTGCCTGGGGTGTCACTGTGGTGTCTATCACATTGGGGCCTGTATCTCAATACAGACCAGACTTTACTTGAATCACTAAAGCAGACAGCGCAACCCCAGGCAGGAGAGAGGAACTACACAGATTTTAAAATGTGCAGGGTGCTAGAGTGAACACTATTATGCAACATGTGACAGCATGGTGCTCCCTGCTCAAAGACAGGTTTTACAGTATATTTAAGGAAAATCATTAAACACAACATAAACTTTCCTAATAACATTATTATTAATAATAATAATTATTATTATAATTTTATTTATAAGGCGCCACAAGTGTTTTGCAGCGCCGTACAAAGGAACAATACAGGGAGACAAAACTTGGCATAACATTGAATAAATAACAAAAATACAGTACAAATAAAGAGCGCCACAGATCAATACACATTACAGCTTAAATATAAGTAGTGAGGACTCAATCAACATTCTATAAGAGGCTTGAGGCCAATGATGGAGATGAGTATGCGGACGAAGATGGTCACTGAGTGTTTGAGTATAGGAGAGCTGTGAGTGAAATGTGAAGAGAAGAGGGCTTTGACAACAGGAGGGAAGAGGGCCCTGCTCGGAGGAGCTTACAATCTAGTAGTAATAATTCACCACACCCTGGGTCACACGACGGCTGCGAGCGGCGGTCACAGGAAAATAAATCATTCGATGGCAAGTAACAATCGAATGATGTCTCCTATGTGCGTACACATCCCTTCCTAGACCTGCACTTGGGCTTGGCTGACGGGGAGGGCGTGCGTTCCGTGGGGCGAAGTTAACCTGCTTGTAGCCTAGCCTGCAGGTCTGAATTAGCCCAATGTCAGCTGATCCTTTTGTGGCAGGGAAATGCAGTGGAAATGTTCATTTTAGGATTAAGAACATTGTCATGGGAAAGAGGGACAATGAAATGCAATTCATCTGATCACTCCATGACGTTCTGGAGTATATGCAATTGACATAATTGAAAACTGAGGCAGCAGACTTTGTGAAAATTAATATTTGTGTCATTCTCAAAACTTTTGGCCATGACTGTACAGATGCAGGAGGTGGTAAGCCATGATGTGGTAACTGACTTACCTGCCACAAAGCACCTGTTCTGGAAAAGGTTGGTGCGTAGTCAGATGACCGGGTTAAAAACCAGGTCTTCATCGGTGAACCCAAGCACAATAAATGGGTAGAAACATAGAATTTGACGGCAGATAAGAACCCCTTGGCCCATCTAGTCTGCCCCTTTTTTAAACATGTTACCTCAAACCATATTTGATCCTTATTTCTTTGTAAGGATATCAATATGCCTATCCCAAGCATGTTTAAATTGTTCTGCTATATTTGCCTCTACCACCTCTGATGGGAGGCTATTCCACTTATCTACTACTCTTTCTGTGAAGTAATTCTTGTTCAAATTTCTCCTGAATCTTCCTCCCTCTAGTGTCAGTGCATGTCCTCGTGTTCTGTTGCTCCTCTTCCTGTGAAGAACGTCTCCCACCTGTACCTTGTTAAAACCCTTGATATATGTGAAAGTTTCCATTATGTCTATACAAATTAAACATCTTTTAGTCTTTCCTGGTACGTTTTGTGATGTAGGCCATGCACCATTTTAGTTGCCCTTCTTTGTACAGTCTCTAATGTATTTATATCCTTCTGGAGATATGGCCTCCAGAACTGAATACAATACTCTAGATGAGGTCGTACCAATGACCTATACAGTGTCATTATTACTTCTTTCTTTCTACTGCTGATGGATGATCTCTTATTTGAAAGAAAATCACAGGACTAATGGGTTTTGTTTCAGTTAAATAAAGTTTTTATTGTAAGATCACTTAAATCAACCATCCTCTTGCCCCGATTGCTTGCAGGGAACAATTAAATTTGGAAACTCTGGAAAATCAGCACAATCAAAAAACATGAAAAAAAAACCATATATATGTAACAAGGTGATTATGTATTAAACACGACTAAACAAATTAACTGAAACTTGGAGAGAGCAGATTAATGAATCAACGCGTCGTCCGCTCTTGGCCGGCCGCCCTGATCACTTGTGCGCAAATCCATAAAATTATAGTAGCGTAATAACTAATCCAGAGCAAGTATTGTCTGTGCAGACAAATATAAAAGCAGTGTAATAAATCTAGATGGGAAGCAAAGTACGGAACCCGATCCCAGTATGTACAAGAACATCTTAGCAAGGATACATATCCGTCATTTCACAAGGGATTCTGGGCCAGCCGTGCTCTTACAGCCAGCTGACAAGTGGTTTTAGAACAATTGAAAAATCAGAATATCCGATTCATGCTCTTTGCAGGGAAATTGTGTGGTAGATAACAGCTAAGAAAGAGAGGCTTTGTCTGGGTAAACATGACATCATGAGATGCGGAATGTACTGAACATAGCCTTCATTTCCTGTCTGCGAATTCACACCTGGCACCCAGTATATAACAACTGGCTGATAGATGACATTTCCAGTAAACCATCTGCACTATCCATAAAGCAAGTATCCTTCAGACTGCAGCAAACCCACTTCTTGTTACAGTGTCCCCAGCTAGATCAGATTTTAGGAACGTGGACTTGCCAAATATACCAAATGGAAGCACAGTCACCAAACATGGGGATACAGTTACTCAATATAGCTATTAGTGACATCACTGTTGCTAAACTGTCCCGGTGCAAGTGAGACAGTACTAACTGTACAGATCTCCTTCCAGCCAGTAGGGTTCTCCCATCTGCTGGGACATTGGGAGGTAAGAGGGTGATATTAGCATCTGTCACTGGTATCCAAAGCAAATTAGAAATCTTATTTTGTATGGTGGGTTGGACTAGAGCAGTCCAGTCCAGGCTTTAAGGATAGTCATATTTGAGCACAGGTCACTTAATTGACTATAAGTGAGAGGATAATAACATGTAAAATGGGTTGGGGGCGCAGTTGGGAAACCGCATCAATCGCTGGTCTGTTCAGTAGAGCAGTTGTTAATAGACAATGAGCGCATAGCAAGTATTCATGGGCGACAAAGGGACTAGGGGCATGGGCATCAGCCATAGTGATGGCATATGGGAGGCGTGGCTAGCGATTAAGTCATTCCCACTGAGCCATGCCCCCTTTTTGCAGAGTCCATTCCCCATTTCCGGACGCGCACGGCACAGCTGCACAGAGGAGTCCCGTTTGGGATATCCATAATGTCGGAAGGTATGCAAAAAAAAGATTATTACATTCGGATAATCTGGTTCCCAACACTACCTTTTTTCCACCCCTTTGCTTTAATTGCGCTTCAAATTCAGTAATTTGTATATATTTGAATTTACAAAAAGGTACATTGATTTTTATTTTGCATTATCAGGTTTACCAGGGATCATTAATTATCAATGAGTAGTGTTAGATTTGTAGGCGGGGCCAAGTTCTTCAAATGCATATTAATGAAAGCCAGGTGCAAAAAATGTGATTATTTTGTGCCCGAAAAAAAAAAAAAAAAGAGGCATAGTACAACTTTATAAGTGTAAGCACTGATACACTGCATTTGGCACCTTACACTTACGGACAGATTTATTAATAATTTATTTAACTGAAATAATGTGAAACGGGGCGTTTTCACACCCGTTACACATTATTTAATGTCACCTAAATGTATTAAGCTGCTCCAAACCCTTTAATACACATTTTGTAAAGAACTAGATCGCATTTCCCATGGGAAATGTGATCTGGAAAAACGTATAAAAAAAATGATAAAAATGCAGCAAGCCCTGTGATAATAACGCCAACATCTGAGGATGCAGATGGTGAAAAATCGGCCCCTTAGACATTATTAGACATTATTCTTCAAGTGCTTGATTTTAGCAGTGCTGAAATGTATTGCCTAATTCGGTGTGTCATTAGCAATGATTAATACATGAATTCACGTTGGTTAGGCAGGAGGAATAAAAAGCTGACAGATGCCCCTGCATGAGAGAACGCTTATCTGTTAAGACAGGAACTGACAGTGAGAAGAAATCAATGTCACCGCCATAGGCGAGGTTGACACATTGAAATCTCACAGGAAGTTGGTCATCTCCGTGCATGATAAATGTTCCATGATGCCATCTCACAATCCAGAAACAGAGGTCAAACTTTCCTACACCGAAATCCAATAAATTCCAGATCAGAGCTCGGGTTTCTGTACTAACTGCAAGTCGTTAAAAGGACTTTATTTTCTTATCCCATTATCAGGACATTTTGGTGGCCTATTCTCATATTTTTAATTAGAAAAACAAATACGAAGGATTAAAAAACAAACAAAAAAAACCAAAAAGATTAACTTTTCAGACACTACATAAAATAAATCATTAAGGTTCCGGTAAATATAAACGGACAATAAATAAGGATTTGCCTTTAATCCATATTACTAAACTCTTTTTTTTTTTTTGATTGTTGAGGCGATCTCCCAACAGTCTTATGTAGGGTACACACCAGGGCGACCCGCTCACGATGCACATCGTGAGCGGGTCGTCAGTGTCTCGTCCGACCCGCTCACGGTGACGCGGGTCCGATCCGATGGCGACCGGCACCCGGCTGTATGGTCGTCATTGAGATCCTACCTGCAGCAGGTAGGATCTCAATAACGACCGACCCGCGGGACCGCGCATCGGATCGGTATCGGTCCACACCAGGACAGAAAAGGGCCCAATCAGCACACAATCTACATCCAATTGGTCGGAATTGGATCTAGATTGAGGGGATCGGGCCCTAGTCATCCTGGTGTGTACCCAGCATTAATTGTAATTCCTAAATCTGGGGGTGGGTACGGAGGGTCATTCAGATCTGGACAGCCTTGGAAGCAGCAGCGATATCTCTGTATAGTAATATTACATATCGCTGTAGTAGTCATACATCCTAAGATGCAGCATCACAACATTCACACACACACACTATTGTCCGGCATGCGGCCATGGAGACGCGCAAAGCTGGCCATCGCAGAGGCTAGGAGATCTCTGTTTTCATGGAGGCTGTTGCCGCCTCCAAATGGCATCAGACTGTCCATCACTGGCATTGTAATTCCTTCCCCTGCATCCTGCGCTCTAGGACCTATTAAGTGGCCCTCCGCCTGTTGTTAAATAGTATGTGGCCCTTTAATTGTTATGAACGGCAAACAGTTTCAGCATGGCCAAAAAGCAAAACTCCGGCAAGGCATGCTGGGATCTTTAGAGTTCTACAACAGCTGGAGTGCCGTTTATTGTCCACCCCGTCCTAAACCTTTCCTGATTTAATAAGCAAATAAATAAATGTTGTGAACTTCATATTTGATCACAATTGGTGAAAACCACGTGTCTTCATGGGTTGTCTGAGAGTATTGGAGGGGCCAATGTAGAGGGAAGAGAAGTCCGATGCCCACACAGTGCGTAGATTACTGGTGAGCTATTGCATACATGCATGGGGTCAATGAAGAACTTAGGACCTTATTCAGGTCTGTTCGTACGAGGACCAATGTTTCGTCTATGTGCATGTGTATACGCTTGTTCCGTGATTGTTCGCTGGTTGCACGCAAGCAACCTTGCGGGAGGGGAGCGGAGAGGTGCCATATTGCCCTATGGGAATGCCCAGCATTTCATGGGCGTTCCCATGAGAACACCGAGGCCTAATCATGCTAATGAGGCATGACGGACAGACGGGGGGGGTGGGCAGCTGACAATCTTAAAGCCCCCATACACTAGTCCGACTTGTCTGACGGGCAAGTCGGATACAATTTCCCTTGATACCCCCACCACCACCATCCCCCCTCCGGCAGCTCCCCGGGTAGGCTTCCATACGATTTGGCACAGAATTTCGACCCAATGCGCACGGATGTCAGTCACATGCAATTCGGCCTGATTTCTCGGCCCGATCCATCAGAATTGGGGCGAAAGCAGGCCAAATCGCACTAGTGTATGGTGCCTTTACATGTATTTATGCAAATTTTAGAACTTCAGGTAGATGGTTAAGACCATCCCTCCGTGGAGTTGTTGCAGTAACTGGGGCTTCATAGTTAGGTGATAAACCAATGTTGCCCACAGAGGTAGGATGTGAGCGGAAAAACCTCCTAATACTGTGGCTCCATCTAACTGGTTCTACCAATCCCACATCATTTCTGTTCTGCCACCATATTAAAGCAGCATACTTAAGTATTCACCAACTTAGGTGGCAATTTAGCTTTAAGCTGAAATCGGGATGCGTAGTATATATGTAGTGAGATCAAAGAAAATTCAAAGATAATAGAAGTAACGGAAAAGTTTGTTTATTGATCCAAGCTGATGACTTGGAATGCTGGATGAACCTTTACAAAAATATGGAAACACGCAGAGAGCAACATCTGGATGACTTTCTGAGTAAACAGAGCCCAAGCGATATTTGGTGGGGGGTGGGTGGTGGTGTTTGGGGGGGGGCGTAAGACAGTACAGTTCTGCGCCCTCTGCAACATTTCACAATATTTTTCCTATTTCAACTCCAAATCTTCCAAAGTCTTATCTGCCTTGTAAAATCCTGAATAACAATCAAAGAGGGTGTTTTATGAAGAGAACCTAGACTTAAACCATTTCTAGTCCAGGTGTGCACAAAAATAATACAGAACCCAGGAACCAGCAGGATCTTTTTTTTTTTTTAGGAGACTGGGAACACGTGCATCAATTAACATCCACAGTAAAGACTTTCAGGAGTTTGGCCGGGCAGCAATTTCTGTTTCATTAGCAGTTAAAATGTTCCTTTCACTGATTTGATTCCAAATCATTTCTAAGGGAGAAATACATGCAGGGAATATGGCACGATGAATTAATAACTGCAAGACTAACACGAAACACCCGGCCAGCCGTTTCTGCTAGCCTATTTTTCACATAAAAACATTTTTTTTAAAAATCCCGGCTTGTATGATAACGGATGAGTTTCACAGCTTCAGATGAATGACGATATTGTTTAAGCTGGAACAGATGTGTGTCAGATGGCAAACCCATTAGAATGTCCCATCGTTAAAAAGAAACGAGATAACAATGAGCCATCTGAGGAGAAGAGAGAAAGAATGGCACTGATCGGGAAATATATAAGGCGCAGCTAATCTCAGGTTTATTGATGGGTATTGCCTTGCGGCAATGCACATTGCACACATACGTTGAGCGGGGGGGCCCGCCAAGGTTAACACTTTCTGCACATGAAAAGATCACAAGAATAGGCCATCAAACATGGGACACAACTTGTCTTGGATAAAGGGGTTTAAGGAAAGGAAAATACGAAATGATAATGAAACAGCAGGTTTTAAAACCAATGAATGATGCCCCCCCTCCTGCTAGTTTTGGGGGCTAACTTAGGGGTGAGGATGCCCCAAGGCACAATTTTGCCGTTATTGGTACACTTCAGGCCATACCATCACAAGCATTCAAGTGCCGCCCCCAAACAAGTGCCGCCCCTAGGCACCTGCCTCAAGTGCCTAATGGGAAATTCGGCATTGGCTAGTTCCTAACATACTTGCCTACTTTCTGGCTGCCCTCTATGGGAAAAGGGCAGCCAGCTCAGTAAGGCAGGGGACGGAGCTGCCGATGGGAGTGAAAAAGGGCAGGGGTGAATTCACAGGATGATTGCTGTACTTGGGGGCATGGCCAGATCTAACGCGTCATTTTAGCCACGCCTCCCATCGTGCAATGCAGTTATTTCATGCAGTACACTGTGGTGGGCGGGGCTAAAATGACGTGATTCACGGCATTTGACCCATGGGGTGGTCTTCGCGGGAGCCGCACAGCTCTCCAGGAGGGGCCAGGAGGGTAACCCAATTGACGGCCCCCTCCCGGCCATTCTGGGAGGGTAAGCAATCCTGGTTCCAATGTAAAGGGGTATGTCCTCCGAGTGATGATCACTCCTTTTTGTATGCAGAATTCGAATCAGCGATCCCATCCTGTCCACCTCCTCAATCTCCCTCTCATCAGGAAGTGTCCCCTCTGCCTTCAAGAACATCCTTGTCCCCACATTCTTATAAAACCTGCTCTTGATCCAGACACTCTCTCCAACTACCGACCCACCTATCTCCATTTTCCTCTATGAGGTGAAGTACCACCAATGACCACTAGAGGACACTCATCAGGCCAAAGTGAAAGCAATTTTTGCAGGGACACTGATCTGTCTCAAACTTGCTGGATACGGAAAGAGGGAGCTGTGAAGACAGAGATTGGAGGTAGGAGCAGAACGGGACTGGGGTGGAAAATTTGTGGACTAGAAACTGTCAGAGTGAAAGTAAAAACTGTCACAGCTCAAAGTTAAAGTACATTGCAGAAGCCGAATGGGCTTTTAACTAGTAGGAACCAGAAATTCCCAATAGGAAATGACAAGGCAATACACCGAACATTCAGCGGTCCTACCGCGAGTCAGGCTTATTTTAGCTACCAATAATTTCCTTACAACCCAACAAAATAGAATTGCCTGGTTTACCGCTTTAAAAACATAGCCAGACAATTTCTAAATTTAAATAGTTTTTCCTGCAACAGAACTTCCAGATAAAGGTCAAATATTCCAGCAAGTAAAAAAAAAAGCAATAAATAAAAAAAATGACCATAAAAATCATATTTAATTTTAATTCTAATGCAAGGTGACAGTGAGGCTTTATGTGACAGGATGGTAAAGGGGAACGGGTGTTATACGTTGACTGACAGCGTTTAATAATTTGAGCCACAAACTCTGAATGAGATGAAGAAGCGGCGGGTCAACGTTAAGACTATAATGTGCCAGCACTTTACGGAGTCTTGTAATATTACAAGCCCCCAGGCAGCCATCATCTTTATTTGGAAGGTGTTCAGAAGTCTGCATTTTGTAAGTTACACGTACCAGCTCACGGTAATATCTCAGTGTTATACTTGGCCACTGTATAAAAAAAAAAAACTATATTAAAATGAATAAAAAAATTAAGAACAGCTTTCTGTAGGAACATACGAAAAGTTCCAACGCATTATAAAGGCGCTAGCAGCTAAGATGATAATACTAAAGACACGGTAATAATAGAATAAAGCCGTAGTTAAATGCTTATGGAAAATATTGATCTGTTCACGGACTTTGCAAATACTGAATGCAGATAACAGTCATTAGAACATCGCTTTCTAATGACATTGTCGATCCGGCTTATTCGAAGGATTCCATAGACAGGCCAAAAATAGTAGGCGGGATTTTAAAAGCGACCGAGTTCAGTGGCTGTGCGGGATGCCGGACGAACCCCGACTTTTTTTTTTTTTTTTTTTAAAGGGCAATCATTTACAAGGCCTGGTTTTGCCTTGTAAATGATTGCGCCTTAATAAAAAAAAACTGAATTCGTCCGGCGTCCTGCAATGAAGTGGCGGTGACAGTCGGAATCCCAGGCCATTTTCATTTATCTTGACAGAAGCTTGGTAGTCTGAATTCAATGTTCCGACTGTTGAGTGTCAGAAAGTCAGAAGATTGGCGAAAACAGCTGGGAATTGTCAAAAAAACTCCTGAGAATTCGACAATCTTCAGCCATTTCCGTCAAAATAGATCCGACTTGTTTTAAAATTGGATCTGTTTTGTCGGAAAATGCCTTTAATACTGTCAGAAAATGCAGCATTGAATAGGCAAGGGGACGCTATTTCTGCCAGCGTAATACCAGCTGGAATTGAATACCCCCTAAAACTGCAGTTGAAGGAAAGGCACGTACCGCTGCTTCCACAATAACCGCTGGACAATATATATTCTTAAAGTAATATATACATCTGTACAGTGACTTTTGAAAACCTGCCTCATTGAGGTCACAGGTTTCTAATAAATTTATAGGCTAGGCTAGGAGTTCCCAAACTTTTTGGAATCATGGCACCCAAAGCATCAGAATTATTTTGCGGCACCCCTAGGCTACAGGTTTCTCATTGAGAAAGTTAAAAACAAATATTAAGTTAAATATATTGTGTTTATATCTCATCCTTAGGATCAGTAATGTGGTAATAGACAGTATTCACTTCTGTTTGTGCACAATTTGACTATAATGTTAGACATAAATAACTTGAATTGATCCTGGACAACCAACCCAGGGCACCCCTGCAAGTCCTCCAAGGCACCCCAGGGTGCCACGGCACACAGTTTGGGAACCCCTGGGCTAGGCCATTATACAATCGCAAGCGAGATTCTGCTGAATTTGTATCTGAAAATTTCCAGATATGGTACAGAACTATTAACAGTATCTTCTGTTACCCCTCTTGGGTGCAAGCTGTAGCAAGTGAAATTCCCTGACAGAAAATCCGGTACTTCCTCATCTTTGCAGCCACTGCTTACGATATGGAACTTACATACTGTACAGTGAGCCGCGAGGGTTATTTTCGGATGCCACCACCCTGGGTCCACGCCACCATCTGTTACCTTTAGTAAAGTTGTGGTGAGCGAAGCATCATTGCCCCTTCGCGGGCTCGCTTCAGCCACCACATTTCGGGCTCGGTGGCTCGCTCCGCATCGCTCACCACAACTTTACTAAAGGTAACAGATGGTGGCGTGGACACAGCAGGGTGGCAAGGACACAGGATGGTGGTGTGAAAGTACCTTTAGTCGTCAGAAACAGGTGGCCAGACCGTTAAGTAGCGACTAACGTAACTGGAGCAGCGGAGGCCGCAAAGATCAGGAAGTACCGGAAATCCTCCAATGGAAGATCAGTTAATTGAATGGGCTTACAAAGAGGCTCATTTAATTAGTTGTGAGCCTTCATACTAAACTTCCGTCTTTGTAAGCATGAAATGTCATAGGTAGCAATCTGCCCTCCAAAACAAATTGAGCAATGCAAAAAAGCTCCCAAATAGGCACATGTAACATGTGCATAGAGAGGTTTCAATGTAAAAATAATGCAGCCAGTATTTACCCTGCAAAGAAAAATGTAACCCACCAAAAAAATCGAAATATCTCTGCATTGCAACATGGATTTGCCCAATAGCTTGGTTTTTTTTTTTGCTGAATCAGGCCCCGAGTCTGTATTCGGAGCACATTTGTGTTGGAGCAAAGTTGTGATTGCCACAATGGTATCACTTTGTGTAGGGGGGGTAAATTTACTATGGAGGGCTATTCAATTAGTGCCACTTTTTCCGACGGTTGGAAAATCACTGTTTGCCGATTTTTGGTCAAATTAACATTCGAAGTATTCAGTTATGCCCGGTACATACCAGGACGATGGTGCTCGTGAGCGGGTCATCACAGGAACGTACGACCCGCTCACGAGCTGACGGCGCCTCCCCGCAGCAAAAATGCCCCTAATGTGATTGCGACCCCTACTTGCTACAATGGTCGTTTCTGAGATCCTACCTGCAGCAGGTAGGATCTCAGAAAAGACCGACCGACACGCATTGGATCGAGATCGCATCAAAAGGGCAGCGAAATGGCCCAAAATACGGCCGATTTACATACAATCGGTCGAGATTGTATCTAAATTGGCTCATTTTGGGCCATATCGTCCTGGCGTGTACCCCACATTAAAGTGCCAATTTTTCAGCAGTTGGAAAAATCTGCACAGTATGAAAACACGTTGATCGGTGAATTACTTGCCAATGTTTAGTCGAATCTGCGGCCGTTTAGTCTAATTTTTGACCGATGCGGATTTAACTGTGTAACAAAGTGAATCCAATTTGGAGGAAAAACCAGCCGCCATTGAGTAGGAACAGTGTGTCGGGTCTGTTGGGTAGCCGAAAGATTCGGACATAGTTGAAAACCCTCCTAAAGCTTCTAAAAATAAAAAAAGGTGATAGCGCCCATAGCAACGGGTTTTTCTAATTCATCCTTTAAAAATGATATACTGAATCAACATGGCTAAGGTCGACAGGGTTTCTAGGTGGACACAAGCATAAGGTTGACAATGGCAAGGTTGACATGAGTTTTTCAAACCATTTTTGTCCAGAATGTCGACATATTCAACATGGACAAAGTCAAAGTGCAAAGCTGTGCTTGGCACAAATAAAAGCGGTGAAGAACTCATGTCGAACATTTGACCATCAACCTTGCCATTGTCGACCTTCCAACCCCTGTCAACCTATTTCTGGTGTCGACCTTTAGTGATCCACCCAATGCATTTTGACCTAAATTGGGTCAGCCTAGTGACCGAATCCCCTACTGCGGAGATTTCCCACCGCCCCACACAGATACTTCTAGCGTCTCAGTATCCAGTCGAGTATCATCTTTCAGCCCAGGAATACTTGAAACAATGTATTTATTCTCAGATAAAGGGTATCTTGTTTATTCCTCGCAGGGAGAAAATTAATTAGCTTGACCAGAGAACCAAGAGGCAAAATAGCCTCTCTGGAAGGAGAACAAGAGGCTCATGTTAACTGCGCTAGGAAAAATAAATAAAAATTGTGAATAAAATTCCACCTGTCAGCACCCGGAGCACCCCACATGTAGAATTTACACAAGCTGAACTTGAAATGCCGGAGGGGATGTCATAACACTTTGTCACTGCCGCTCTCTCTGCTGTTAAATTACCCTGGAGATGAAACAAGTGCCTGAAAAGGGGGAAAGGTATTTGAAGCATATTAAGACATGCTTAGAATACTACAGCCAGCCCCTCTGGCCTCCCTCCAAGACTTATCATCTTCCAATCTATTCCATTTAAGACCCTTCCAGAGACCTGGAGAAAAATTCAGACATCTCCGTTTTTTTGGTGGAAGTCCCAAAAAATGGGAATGCAACGCAATGAAAAAAAAAAAAAAAAAAGATCGGAATGACTGATTTTCCGAGCAATGGAGTAATAATGTTTTTATTATGCACTAATTAAATGTTAGGCCTACATGTCTTGGCACACCCTTAACCAGACATACGGTCACTGATATTTGTGTGTGATAAGTGCCAGGTCTTGCAGGTAATGGGGAACGTGGACAATATGGATTCCCTGTCCCGTTCTCGGCTCAACGCTCATTTTGCAGACGGGATTCAATGTCCCGCCTGCCGAGCACCGAGAAGGGGGCGTGGCCACGAGAAGCGGCCGGGAATCGGTGAGCTGCGGCCGGGACCGCGACAATTCCCGGCAGAACGAGCCCGACAGCTTGTTAAGTCGGTCTCGTTCTGCCGAGATCCCCTGTTCAATGCTGTCGAGGAGGACAGCATTGAATAGGGCCCCGCTGCCATTTCCCCCATCGGGAATGGCGGCGGGAGATTGAGTATCCCCTTAAAGGGCTTATCCACTATAGCCTAACCCTCATCCAATCAGCTCACAGCCCATCCAATCAGGTGCCTGTCATAGCTGTATGGAAAAAAACTGCGTTCACCATACATCCAATAAGATTCTTTGGTACTTGTGTATTATCTGGGCGCCCGATTTTTTCATCGCATGCCACGCGATGCGATTTTTCATTGTAAAGACCCGATTTTTAATTGTATAGTCACCCATGGGTGATTTCATACCCTCACTATCCAACTATGCATGGAGGTGATTTTATATAGTGTGGCGAGCGCAGCGAGCCACCGAGCCCGAAGCATGGCGAGCCCGGCGAGGGGACGCGGCTTACTTTACATGTATTCTGCGTCCGCTCGCCACGCTTCGGGCTTGGTGGCTTGTACCCTACGCCCAGGGTGCCGAGTCTTTCATTTTTGAAAATGAAAGCCAAAGTCTTATTGATTACAGCACTATCTTGTCTACTTATTTGAATTTATAACTTTATAGTTTAGTAAGTTTACTATCAATACTAATAAATTTTACTTGTACCCTGGAAGAAACGTTAGGAACGTATGCAACAAAAATCAAACCAATTTTTTCGGGTATATATTCAAAGTGCGTTAAAATGAATTTGCCATAGCAATGGTACAAGCCGGATGCTCTGAAGTGACATTAACAATCACCGCCAATATTTCTAATGGAACATTTTGGCCATTCCCTAGATCCACCTCGGCACACCCATATAACGAAGCGCATTCCCCGGCCTGCCCTTACTGGAGTGATTGGCCTGGCGAGTGTAAACCTCGTCGAAGCAGTTTGCTCAGGATGTTTGCACTTGTGCATTTTAACACATGCGCAATCCTGGACCATCGGGGATGGATTCGGCCCATTGTGAACAGGCCTGAATCGGCACCTAAGTCAGGGTTGCCTACCCTCCTGAAATGGCCGGGAGGCTCCCGAAAATCGGGTTGCCAACCTGGAAAGGTGGGAAACTCTCCCAGATACCATCTCCCCCCCGCGGCAGCATTAATTTCCTGCAATTTGCGGCTCACTAGGGGAGGGGAAGGGCTAGAGACGCAAATGGCATCCTTTAGCCCCTCCACCTCCTCTAAGACCCGCGAATTGCGGGATTTGCAGTACTGGTGGTGTGGCTTAATGACAACTACATCAGGCCCCACCTCCGAAGTGCTGCCGACAGTCTGCTTTCCAGGCTTTGCCTTGAACCAGACAGGAGCCTTTAAAAGTAGGCAGCCCTGTCCTAAGTCACCTGTGCCTAAGCCTGGACAGTTGGTGTGCCTTGAGGACCACTGCTATGAATGATAACATCACAAAGCACTGAAGGGTCACTTACAACTCCACGTATAAATTAACAAAAAGGAGAAAAGACCGCCCTCCCACCACCATTTTCAAATAAAAAATGTTAAACATGAAATTTATTTTGCCCCCATTACTTGCCTGTGCCTCCCACCTGCTTATTTAGATGACAATGAAGAGCTTTCTCTACGTGGGTGTTATCCCAGCATGTGTACTATTAGATGCTCTGTATGTGGCATTGTACTCCCAGATGTGTGTTCTGCTCCCAATCACCTTGGGACAAGACACAAAGCTGGGACCTGACATACATTGAGGGACTATTGTGCACATATTCTTGTTTTCATCTTATATCAGCATTCCTCAGTAAATGATATGCTTGGAGCTCCAGGACAAACTGATACCATCACATTGTAAATCAGTGTAACACCTGACAGAGCCCTATCCCAAATAAGCAGAAATCAGAAAGAATTAGAAACCCAGATTACATAAGGCGTGAAGCAATCCATTACTTTCTATATGTGTCAGGGTGTGCACGTACTATTAATGTATTCATTAGATGCAAACAGCCAGAAGGTGAATAGATTTAAACCCAGGTGCTCTATCCAGTTCCACCTGCGAGCCAAGCACTGATACAGGCACGCTGACAAATTGCTGTTATTGCTTCACAGGCTCGGAGAATGTACGCACTGAGACTCCCTAGCAGGCAATAATAGGAGAGCTCTCCTGGGGGGACGGTTACTTTTATTGTTCACCAAAAATACCACAGGTTCTGATGACCATGCTATTGAGGAGGGAAGAGGAGGGAAAAGGGGGGGGGGGGGCATGTAAATAATTCCCTTTCCCTTTTGTTTATATTTATATTCATTCTAGCACCCTGCGCCTTTCAAAACCCCAGCAGTTCCCTCTTGTAGCACATTCTGGGGCAGATATATTAAGCCTCAAGAGATCAATGCAAGGGTGTTAAAGAGAGATAAACGTCCAGCCAATCAGCTCCTTACTGAGTTTTTTCAAACACAGCCTGTAACATGGCAGTTAGCAGCTGATTGGCTGGACGTTTATCTCTCTTTATCACCCTTGCATTTATCTCTTGTTAAGGATTAATACATCTGCCTCTCTGGTCTGTATGATCATCATGTTGTCATGATGCAGGGCCTATTTTTATGTGAAGGCCTGGAGTGGCGTAAAAATAGCTCCCACAGACCCCACGGTGATTTGGACACATGGTGGGCACTGGGGGTCTGCGGGGGATTATTGCTGCTCCGCTGACGGAACCTGAATATCTTCCTGTCTGCGATCTGGTGCTCCTCCTTGTTGCCATTAAAAATGCCCCTCACAAAATGGACGCGCCCTCACAGCAGACAGTCATTGAGAATGGTAGAGGAGATGGCGGTGGCCATTTTGCAAGGGACTTTTTTTTTTTCATTGTAACAGGAGGGGTTTCGGGAGCGAAGACAAGAAGTTCTGCAGGTCCTGGCTACAGACACAAACTTTTGTGTGTGTGTGTTGGGGAGGGGGGGGGGGGGGGACGACAAACTTTTTTTGGGGAAACAGACTTTTGTGGTGGTGGTGGGGGGGGGGGGGGGGTTTGCACAATGAAATTAGTGTGCAGCCTCACTGCGCCCCTCTGCCAAGGCTGTAGAATATTTAGACCATGGTGGAGACTATTCACATTTGCAAAGTTAAATAATGCAAGCCATCATATAGTGTGCTTACAGAGAATATTCGAACAATTCACATCAGTCCCTGCCCCAGTGGAGCTTACAATCTATATTCCCTACCACTTGTACACACACACACACATTCACTCTAGGGGTAATTTTGTTGGGAGCCAGTTAACCTACCTGTATGTTTTTGGATTGTGGGAGGAAACCGGAGTACCCAGAGGAAACCCATGCAAGCACGGGGAGAATATACAAACTCTGCACAGTTAGGGCCATGGGGGAATCAAACCCATGACCTCAGCGCTGTGAGGCAGTAATGTTAACCGCTACCCTGTCCGCCATAAATAAATAATACATTTCACTCAATTGTGATGTAACAATATATTGCATCGCCTTACACACTACATGACGCATTGTATTATAAGATTAAATATTGTCACATGCTTCATGTGACAATACTGTGTCATCCATGGATTTATCCCTCTGGACGTGCAGAACAACCAATAGGACCATGAGACCACCCAATCTGTCCGATATATGGTATAGTGTGTATCCAGCCTAAAGGCACAAGTGCTGCACTGCATCAGCCCTCGCACGTGGCTCCCTCACAGAATGCTCAGTATTACAGCGTCTGACAGCGCAGGCTGCATACAGAAGGCGTGTTGCCGAGGTATGTAAAACGCATCCATGTTTAGATGCTCGGCCACAAATTGTAGTACTTAACATTCCTCTATTTTCCCTGTTTTTGATAGTGATTAAAGCCACATGTTGGCATCAGGTCATTTCATGGTTCATTTGAGATAAACATGCAGAAAATTGTGGGAAGCATTAGGAGGCCACGGACTTAGGTTGTGGCAGGAGACGGTATTAACGTGACCTCAGCTTTTGTGTTTTACAAAGTAAACTACAAACTTCCGTATCTGCGGTTACAGATAAGATGGAGGAGGGGAGGGGGGGGGGGACGTAACTAATTCAAAGCCTTCATATCATTTGCTGCATGCAAAACAAACTGAAGGTGTATCTCCGCCATGGTTTTGCTATTCCATTATTTATAAAGAGCCAGTGCATGCTAGATTTATACGTGCAGCATAACGGCTCTTGATTATGGATAGACAGACGATAGCTCGGGACCATATAGTCCAAAATAGGTCAAAAGGTCAACGTGGCAATGTTTGAAATGCGTTTTTGGGGATTTTTCTAATTTTTTTTCCCAAAAACTTTTTGTTTGTTTTACCATCCATGTGAATTGTGATTGGGAACAGTAAATGATGGCGAGCGAAGCCTGAATAACAGACAAAATTCCAGTGGCGTAACTAGAAATTTTGCTCTACCCATCAGGTCCATCTTAACGCATGGGCTAGATGGACAGTTGCCCACGGTCATCTATAACCCTAGGGCCCAATGCCCAAGACTTCCAACCCTGGGCCATCGGAAATCCGCCTCTCCCCATCTGCGGCACTGTCCACTGACGCCCGTCCTGCACTGCCAGTCCTCAGATCCCATGCATGAAGCATGGTGAGCGCATCGAGCCATGCGAGGGGACTCGGTACACTTATACGGTGTCCATGTCGAACTTTTATAGATGTCGATCTAAGGTTGTCAACCCCAATGACCTATACCCCTGTAGCACTTGTTCCCCCATTATCAGCTCTCTTTGCAGGTCCAAGTCCATTCTGTTATCAGCTCTGGCTGCAACCCATCCACAACTCCAACATAAAGCAGTAATAGGGCTCTCCCAGGGGTTAAAGTAGGGGGGAATGTTGGAACGAAGTTCCACCACCTGTAATGGCTAGATGGAACTATTTCAAACTCCACCTTGATCCTGCCCAGTAATTTAGAAAAACCCAAAAGCATTACAGATTGCAGGGGGTGCCAAACAGCCACCACTGGCCCTGGCTCTACCTAATGGGGGGGGGGGGGGGGGATTAGGTGGAAGAGGGAAAGGAGCTCCCCCACCTATCCAGGACAACTTTAGGACTTGGTCCCTCCTATCATAATTCCGCCTCTGCGCTGCCACCGTCTGCCCGGAATTTTTTTTGGGAACAGTAAATATATTTTATTACTGTTGATGCTGTTGTGCGCTGACACAAGGGGGCGATGTATCAAGCCTTGGAGACAGATAAAATGGAGAACATGCTCATAGCAACCAGTTTCTCTCATTGATCTAGTACAGTCCATGAAATAATAGCAGCTGGGCAACATTTTCCCCAGCATTTGATACCTCAACCCCATAATGTGCAACGGGCCACAAAGTAGTTAATGGAAAGTATTATACAACCGAGGGATGTTCTAGGAGCACGTCTGACACCGTTGGCCCCTTAGACAGCAGCAGGAAGTATAATCATACACAGACCTACAGTACAGCTTTCCAGTGCTTGGAGACGTTAAACATAGATGTAGAGCATAAGATAGACCAGGCTGGCCTGCTGATAGAACCTATGATTTAATGCATGTGTACGGCTAGATTGTATATCTACTCTGACACTGCGGTGAGTAACAATTATTTTATTTAACAGGAGACTCCTGGGGCTGGTGACGTATGTAGGCTTAGTCTGGGCATTTGACAGCGAGTTGTTAGCAAGCAATTAGAGTCATTTCTGCGCCTTTCAACAAAAGCATTTGTTTAACGAAACAGAAACCCGGCCTTGAGAGAACAACTCCGTATCATTGTGAGGAGAGTGTGAAAAGACACCTGTTTTGACAACTCACGCTTGCATCCCCATCAGATCGGATGCACAATTGTCAGCATACACGTTTCCACCATGTCAGGACAGTTACACCCAGTAAAGATGTCTCCCCGGTCATTTTTACAGACAGTGGGGTAGATGTATTAACCTTTTGGGTGGCCAGCAGGTGCGTGCCAGTGGTTGCCTTCAGCTGTGCACTACTGGCGCACCACCTCCAGTGCCCCCCATCGCTCCCCCCCCCCCCCATCACCTCCGCTCTGGCAATCGTACCCCGGAGCTCCCCTGCTGCTACCCCAGCCGCCATTCACAGCAGTGACGAAGGCGGCAAGCTCGGGGATGTTCGGGCAGCTTGGGGGGGCTCGGGAGCGCTCAGGAGTTCAGGCTCCCAAGCTGCTGCAAACATCCCCGAGCCTGCCACCTGTGGTCTCTGCTGTGACTGGCGGCTGGGGAGGCAGCTGGGGTAGTGGCAGGGGAGCTCCGGCATACAAATGCTGGAGCAGAGGGGAGGGGGGCCCTAGGTTTTGTGGTGGATTTTGCTGGGGCAGGACAAACCTGCCCTGGTAGGCTTGCAAAACCCACATATCAAGGGGTTAAGCCTGGTGAATAGATAAAGTGGAGATAAACTAGAAGGAGATAAAGCACCGGCCAATCAGCTATGTTTGAAAAATGACAGTTAGTATTTGATTGCCTTCCACTTGATCTCTTCACCAGGCTTAATACATCTGCCCCAGTGATATTTAAGTTCCTCTTAACTAGGGGTCCTATTGTATTCATTCTACTGGTGTGCAATGGGAGGTGATAGGCCGAGGTCTTGATTATATCACAAGCAACGTCAACCAATGTCAAACATGCACAAGATTGACAAAAACAAAAGGTCAACATGGAAAACGTTGGGTCAACAGTTTGTAAATGTTGACCTAGGGCAGGTCAACCTATTGACTGTCTACCTAGACATGGTCTGTGAGCCATCCGTATATCGCTAGGCCGGCGCAGTGAGTAGTGATGGCTGAGAGACTTCTGGGAGACTGATGAAGTAAAGCGATGGTATCTAGGGCCTGAATGAGGTTTGTGGGGTTCCTGGGCAACTGACTTCTGGTGGCCCCTACCAATACTATTGTCCAACAAATGTGAAGACACTGTAGTGCCTCCAGTTCAAATAATGGGGCAGATGTATTAAGCCTGGAAAAGAGATAAACTGGAGATAAATTGAAAGATAAAGCACCAGCCAATGAACTGTGTTTGAAAATGATAGATGGGAGCTGATTTGCTGGTGCTTTATTTCCAGCTTATGTCTTCTCCAGGCTTAATACATCTGCCCCACGGGAGTGAGAAGCCCCTTGATGGTCCACCATGTTGTTACTTGGGTACTGCCTTTATCTGAACCCAACTCCATACATGCAAATATCTTTAGTTCAGTATCAGCTATATTCTCCACCACCTTCCACAACATTGACCACAGATGTGTGTAAGGAGTCAGGTATACAACTGGCAATGCTATAATTCAAGGTCTTGGGTTATATTCAAGAGACTCTGAGTTAAACAGTCTGGTCACAGGTGCTCAAATTCTATAAACTTTATTGTTCTGTGACAAAAGACAAATAATTAAAAGATTTATGCTACATAAATCATATGACACACACACACACACACAGGTAATACTGGGAAGAATATACGCTGTAATACCACACATGCATGTGAGCAGCTGACAAACATGAATGGAATCAAACAGATTATGCTGCATATATATTTCGCCTTGTGTTTCCTATAGAATTCCATTGGGGTTGTCGCTCCAGCTGCCAGTGGCCTTAAGCCAGCCCATATTATGTTCAAGGGACACTAAACAGAACAGGTGACACACAGAAAAGCCAGAAGCCAAACACAGCCTCCCCCATATTATACACATGTATGTAGTAGCCATTGCTACAATATAGTGGTGAGAGTTCTAGGACGCAGCGTTGGATCATCTCCAACACCACCGGTTGAGTAGCCCATGGGTTGCTCAAGCCGTTCACCTAAGGAGCTACGAAGAAGCCAGGAAATCTCTGTACAGCATTTTTCATCCAGGAAAAGATGACCAGTTTTGGGCAGTCAGCCTCTGCGTCCCCTCTTAATTCACAATAGTCAAAGATGGGTTTGCCATCAATGGTCTCCAATCAATGGTACCATTGGTCAATAACATCGATGCAGCCAATTGAAAAGGTGGCAGGAGGTGGGACTCAGCAGGTGACAACCCAATCAGGGTAGGGAGTATTGTTTGATGGGTTGCGTTGAGAAGAACAGCCGTCGCCAGCGGAGAACCGTTGAATCTCCACCAGTGATTGCAAATTCATTGACCATTAGTGGCTAATCATTGATAGATATCCTTACCATTACTCGCCACTGAGTATTAGGCAGAAAAGCTGCACGAGCAGTGGTCCAGGCCACAGAAAAAAAACATATTGTATGAACTGAATCAATTAGAACAGGAAGTAGCCGAAAAGAAGCACGGATGCAGCACATTAGGGCATCGGAGGTGTGCATGATATAAGCTGCCCCCACTAGCCTCTCATTCAGGATTTCTGCTGGCATGGTGGAGCAGCCCCCAAGAGTTTGGTCAGTGGGGATGTACAGTATATACAATATGGCTTCTTTCACAGTGTGCAAACCCCCAATCTCTTCTTCTCCTTAAGAACATTGCTTATGAATTCAATTCAGCCTTAGAATTCACACATGTTTTTCCTTTCAAGACTAAATCTCCGAGTATTACTGGACTTGCCGATCGGCATGTGTGTTTTGGTTGTGTTACAACACAATACAAAAGTCTAATTGGCTGCCGCACACTTTTGCTAAACCCATAGAGTCAGATACCTAACAAGAATCTGCCAGGCACTTAATTAACAATGCTAAATTATATAGCTGGATGGCTCAAAACAGCTGATTACGTCCATTTTAAATTCAAACTCTGTCAACACATTCTACATTTGTTAGATAATAACTGTTTCCAGTCTCCTTTATCTCTCCAGCAGATGCCAAAAGGGAAGATTTCCAAATTTCACACATACTAAGCACAGAGCACGATTCAAATCCTTACATAAGACGGCGGCATGTGTATACCTGCACGATGCTTCACAGCACATTGCTAAAAACGTTTCACAACAACGAGTTCTGTTCAAAACGTTCCCCCCTGGAAAAAAAAGGGGCGGAGGGGGGATCTGAATATCGACCGTAGCTGCAATGTTTATTTCCCTACAAACGCCATTATTCTCACGATTAAAATGCTGTATAACAACAATCAAAAAAGTCTGCGCATGTTTTTGGACACCATTGGAAAAGGGCGGGTAGGATCATCAAAAAGCGGTTTTCAAAGTACGGAAAGATTCAAAAATTTTTATGGTATTTGCTAACAAATTCTTGTACTTATTATGAACCTCTAGGACACATGCCATAATGGTCTGTAAAAAAAAGAAAATAGCGTTCCCTCATATAATAAAACATTTTAACATGCTATATAAATGAGGCTAAATTGGCAACGATGAAGCCGGGAATTTAGTTTTGCCTTGTTCTGGATAAACATAATTAGTATTTATGAAAGTTAGAACCGGGTGGATAAAGATCTTTGTTTCTTCCTTTTTAACTATGTAAGATGTGCACAGCGGCTACGCAGTTTTCCAGCTGTTGTTGAGCTGCAAATCCCACGCATACTGTATTATGGTCTGGGAACGACTATCCAGTGTGTATTCCGTTGTCTCGTGCCTTACACAATTCCATGAAATGTATTTCATGTATGCATTTATCACACAGCTAATTACATGATAGGTTTTCTGGTAGAACGGTGGAAGATCAAGTGGGGATGCAATCCCAAATCCACACGTTGTTTTACCATGATTCATGCCATTTAGTGCGAGGGAGCTGGGGCACTATTCAAATCGAAAATTGATTAGTCATGCCCCCGCCCATTAAACTGGTAAGTAGGGGGATGCAAGAGGGTTGCCCACTCTCTGGGTGGGAACTTCCCCAAAATTGAGAGTCTCCTGGAAATTCCAGGAAAGATGGCAAGCATCAGTTTAAACCAGTGGTTCCAAAACTCAGACCTTAAAGTCACCCTATATGCCCGCACACACTGGGCGATACTCGCTGCCGCTGATATCAGAACTTGGCATTGGCAAGTGCATACACACTTGGCGTTACTGGCCGGTGACAAACGATGGTAGGGGTGGCATGCTGAAGAATAATTAATGCTCTGCTTCCTCCTCTGTACATGCACACACAACGGAGGGGGTATTTAACGAACCACGGGAGCGCGCATTGACCGTCCTATACAGCGTACACACTTGGCGATAAAATTAGCAATATCACTTAGAAAGGCTAAAATTAGAGATTTTTTTTATCACCTAGTGTGTATGGGGCTTGACAGTCTTAAAGATGTCCATGGTTGAGATGGCCAACTTAAATTGACTGAGGTACTTATTAAGTGATCTGTGGATAAGCATGAAAATCTGTAAAACCTGGACAGTTGGGATGCATTGAGCACTGAGTTTGGGAAACTCGGTTTTGTATTATACAGTAGTTTGCAGTGAAGGCAACAGTTTTGAGGCATGAGACAAAATGGCTGCACCCTGACAAAATGGAGGTTAACACTGTGAGAATGTGATGGGTACATTTAAAAAAAACAGAAATGAAAGTTTTCAACAAGTACAAAGCCTTCTTTTGTTAGCCAAAAACACAAAAGTCTACAACCACATCCAATTTTTTTATTTATTTTTTAACGAACCAAGGGGTCAGAGTTATGACAACAAGCTTAACCTCGGTTGCTGCAAATCAAACAACCCCTTTTGTAGTAGGCGTGATATACATTCCGAAACATATTTTTCACTCAACATTTGTTATACACATTAACTCTACCCCAAGTAAACTTTCCAAAAACAACAACAATTCAGTAGAAAAGCTTTCTGAAAATACCACGATTAGCTTAAGAAAAAGAAAATATGATGGATATTTCTTAGTTTATTTATCTTAAGACGTAGAACACTACCTGTGATAACTTGCCAAAAACAAAAATATTTTGGTACTGGCTACATAATTTTATTTTTTTTATAAATGGCCGCCTTACAGTTGTAACATGGCAGTTCAGAACTATGGAAGTGTTTCCCAACCTAGGGTACGTGTTCTGTTGGGGGTACTTGAAAATAATATTGGCAGTGGCAGAAGAAAAGGAAGAAGTCTCTATATTAGTAATGGTAGAAAAAGTCTCCCGTTGCCATGGAGACTAACCATGTTGCGTCACTTCCGGTTCCGTATGCAGCATCATCAGCATCTCCTCGTGCTTTTGCCCTACAAGCAATCCTCTGGGAGCTACCCGCGCTTTCCTCAGACATTAGCAATCATCTGCCCCGCGCTGACACAAGTGGAGCAAGCAGCGGCATTAATCCTACAGGCATTAATGGGAACCCTGAAGACAGTACACAGCCAGCGGCCAGACACAGAGGGACCCAATTCCTGACTGCACACTACTTCTTAATATAAGGACGTGCATAAGGATACGAATACTGCTCACTTACACTCCACTCATAAATACTGTGGATATTTCAAATTGAGAGGAGGAAGTACATATAAATTAAAAAATTAAAAGCCAAATGAAGGGGTACGGGATAGAAAAAGGGCTTGGAACCACTGAACTATGGGGCAGAAGTATTAAGCCTAGTGAAGCGATAAAGTGGAAGTTGATAACGCACCAGCCAATTGGCTCCTTACTGTTATGTTACAGGCTGAGTTTGAAAAATAAAAGTAGCTGATTGGCTGCTGCGTCATCACCTTCCACTTTATTACTTCGCTAGGCTTAATACATCTGCCCATGAATGGTTAGTACTTTATCTAATTCCACGGCTTAGTAAATCAACCCAATAAGTGAGAGATTCAATTATTAGACGGGGCCCGATTCAGAAAGGGTTGGAGGTGCTACCTCTGCTGCCTGTATGAACCTGTTGCATTACTGATCCGAGCTGCATTCTAGGACTGCTTAAGATGTAACAAAGAGGACAAGGAATCTCTATTCTCCAACAAGAATCCTGGCCGCAGCCCTCAGCCGACAAATGAGCAAAGTACGATCGTTGGTACTCCGCAACATGGCCGCAATAACGTCAGGACCTGAATCAGGCTCGAAGTGACTTGTTCCCACAACTAGCTGGAATCATTTTCAGTATTGACACAAGATAAATAAGAGGAGTGGCCTAGTGGGAAGACCACTCAAGTTCACTCAAGTGTCGTAGCCGGTATTCTGCCCCGCCGTTCTAAATCTGCCCAAGATTCCGGACGGGTCAGATCATTTCAGTACAGTCGCTCAGAAGCTCCTGCTCATCTCCCGCATGTGTAGCACGGACAGATGTGCAGGGCCTCTGAGCGGGCGATGCAGCACCCCAGACCCCCCCCCCCCCCAACTCCACCCGCGGCACTTCCAACCACCCCTCCCCTGCCTGGAGAGGGGGACCACTTTATTTGGGCTGCTCAAAAACTCCCGGCCTGGGCTGACTAGTTAGGGTGGGTAATGCTTTGGCCACGGGACCCCATCAAACGTGTCCCCTGGCTATGGCATTACACCCCTTGCTAGTGGAGCCGGTGCAGGCCCCCAAAATACGGGGGGGACCCCTATTAATTTTGTCCCCCATATTTTGTGAACCAGGGCCGGCTCAAGACCCTGGTGCTGGTTTCCAAAATACGGGGGAACCCCACTCACTTTGTCCTTCGTATTTTGGGAACCAGGACCGATCCAAGAGCCCGGGGCTGGTCATGCTTGTGGGGGGGGACCCCACGCCATTTTTTTTTTACATTATTTAATTACTTTTCTATTATAGACAAAGAAGATGACAACCCATTATTTCAATTTGAAGACTTTTTTAATTCCCCTGAAATCGCAGAAACTTTCTGTGAGAGATTTGAAATCTCTTATGCTGAATCTCCCATTATGAATCTCTGGCACAAATCTCTCCATGTGTAGGGCCCTTAACTCTCTCTGCACATCTTACATCTGCCCCACCTGCAGTGCAACAGGGTTTTGCCCGTTGTGATAACAAATTTGCAATCAAGTCCGAATTAGGCCCATAGAAAGGTAGATGGATATTTTATGAAATTCTACATATATATTAAATGTGAAGATCTACTATTTCATTTTGGATCATGTTTTTCAAGTTTCAAGATTTAAATGGGGGAAAAATAAAATATTAAAAACTGTGGCCAGGACTTTAGGTCCATCCATCAGTAGAACGATACTTTCTCGTGCTCTTTAAATATAATTATGTTAATGGAAGAAAACCTTAAAACCACATCTTAAATGGGAATAACGTTTGGATTTTTCATAGGTTTGTTTTTTCCAAGCACAGATATCCATCACCTAGTGGAATGCAGGTAATATAGGAACAGCAATACCACATATGTCTGCAAATCTCTTTATGATGGGTTTCAGTATATACTGGGGGAAAGGTAACAAACCACCCAACGAAGTAGTTAAGTTGGAGACTTTGCCAATATCAGCTTCTTTATAATGGATATTCTATACAATGATAGGTAGAATCTGATTGGGGATAAGTTGCCTATACATACATACATTCCATAAGATGATAGGTAATTGGTTGCTATAGGAAACTTCTCAACTTTTTTGTTCACATTTAATTTAATTTTCGCTTAACAGTAACAGTATTGGCACAGAGTGAGAGACACAACTCTTGGTGATGTCACTGCAATACCACTGAGATTTATCAGCAACCCCAATCTGTGCCCTAGAAAAGGGCAGTAGAGACCATGATTGGGCCCGTGTACATTTCCAGGGGGCGTGGCCTGATTGTGAGAGGCGTGGTCATGCACCCTTCAAATAAAATACAGAGAAAAAAAAAACACAGAGTCCCAAGACTACACTGCAGCCCAGAACACAGGAGCATGTGCTGGGTTCATAAAAGCTGCTGCTGGCAGGTAACAGGGGCCCTACTGGGCCCCTCCACCAGACCTGGGCCTGATAAATTATCACCTCCTCTTAGTCAGGATGAGATGTAGTTATAAACTACCAACCAATCAGCTCCTACCTGTCATTTTTCAAACACAGCCTGTGAAATGGCAGGTAGTAGGTGATTGGCTGGTTGTTTATCACTCTCTATTTTATCACTTTTCAAGCTTAGTGCATCTGGCTCTCAGAGAGAAGCTAGATGGGACACACAAGAAAACACGCACCATTGTCCTGGCATATGTTGAATGCACACGTTTTCAGAATGAGGATAAAATAACTTTATTTGCCAGCTGTATTATCAGAGCGGTCTCCTGGCAGCTGTATTCCATCCAGCACAACAGCCATGACGGACACAGTGAGTAAGCCACCTACAATATCAAATATCTAAATGAAGGAGGAAAAAAAAAGGGTTGAATAAAAGATATTCTGATTGGGCAGTGCAGGTTTCCACTTGCACACACGACCCTTGCAATAGCATAGGGCAGTAAGGGGCTAATTCAGCATGAGACGCTAATCAGCCAATTCCCAAATCGAGCGAATATCATACTGCGGCACTGTAACAATGCCCATGAGAGAGAGGAAATAGCAACAGAACATGCGGAATTGGCCGATAATTCCGGTTTCCACCGCTCCCCGGAACTACAGCCACTTTGTATGCGACTAAGCATCAGCCACACACAATGTACTGCCATACTCTGGTTTATGCCCACCAAAACGCATT